>NW_006238927.1:2829507-2853972 GCF_000226075.1 Solanum tuberosum | reverse complement strand
AGGGATAAGGGTCTGAAAAATATCCCAACTTTGGTCGAATTTGCTATTGCGATACTAAACTTTCATGAGGACCTATTACATCCCTAGACTATTTAATACCGTATTTTAAACATATATATTTGCCCACATGGACATAAAAAATAATGCAAAATTATAAACAGTAATGTGTCCACGTGGGCACATATATACCTTTAAAATACACTATTAAATAGTTCAGGGGGTAAAAAATACGGTATTAAATAGTTTAGGGAGGTAATAGGTCCTCATGAAAGTTTAGTATCGCAATAGCAAATTCGACCAAAGTTGGGATATTTTTCAGACCCTTATCCCTATATATATATATATATCTTTGAAACTCCAAGGTAAGTTCTAAAACGTGAACGTTAAACCAATATTGTTGTATGAAATGGAATGCTAGCCACTTAAAAACTTCCATGTCCAGAGAATGCATATTGCGGAGATGAGGATGCTGAGGTTATAAAATACAAAATGATGATATGCAGAACAAGGTGAGACGAGGGAAGCGAGATTGAGATGATTTGAACATGTGAAGAGGAGATACGCTGACGCACCAATGACGAGGTGGGAGATGTTGGTTACAGAGGATACGAGGAGAGGCAGCGGTTGACCGAAGAAGTAATGGGAGAAGTGATAAGACAAAATATGACTCAATTTCATGTTACCGAGGACACGACATTAGATGGGAGGGTGGGGATGATACGTATTAGGATAGAAGGTTAGAATGTAGTGTAGTATTGTCTTGCTCGGGGTGGTTGGTCTGTCATTGTACTAGTGGTATGATTATTGTTTCGTGTGTTTCGATCATCACACTATTGTATTGTTGTTTTGCTTCTTTTTGGTAGTTGCACAACTTAGTTATGTGTTACTTGCTGTATTTTCTTCACTATCTCTTTCTTTGTACTTGGATTTGGTGCCGAGAGTCTTTTGAAATTAGTCTCTTTACTTCCACGAGGTAGTGATAAGGTCTACATGTATTTTATCCTCCCATAATCTCACTTGTCGGATTTCATCGGATATGTTATTATATCTTTTAAATATTTTTTTCATCAGATATGATGTTGTTTTATGTTTTAAATCCCCATATTCCCAAATAAAATTACCTATGTGAATCTTACGCGGATTTTATTTTCTCTTTAAGTAAATGTAATTATTTAAATTATATTAGCCCGCCCCACACGATTAAACCTGATCCATTGACCAATATAAACCCAACTTGATTCCTCCACTTAATTTTTCTTCATGGGAGTTTTTATATGAACAAGCATTTTGTAAAAAAAACTTCTAAATTTATTTCACGCAAGTGCTTTTCAAAAAAATTATTTTTGGCAAAAAAACTTTTTTTTTCCAGCAAAACACTTTTGCTATTTCCTAAATCACTTATTTTCCTCTCAAAATCTTGGTCAAACGCCTCATTCTTTTTAAAAATTAAGTACTTTTGGAAGGAAAAATAATAATATTGCTTCTATTTCAATTTATTTGATCTACGTTCCTTTTTGATCCATTTAAAAGAGAAAAAGTCCTTCCTCTTTTGAGCATTTCATTAGTTTCAATTTTTTATACAACATGTTTAAGACACAAAATTAAAGAAACTTTTGATACATTTGACATATCTTTAATTTTTTACTATCAAAATTCAAAAGTTTCTTTTACTTTCGAAAACTCTGTGTCAAATCAAAATAGACCCAAACTAATTAAAATAAAGGAAGTAATATTTTTAACATTATTGATCATTTATAAACCCTCAATTCAAGTAAAACATTTAAAGCGTGAAAGAATACATGTTGAGCCTTGGTGAGAGCTTTGGTAAGTAAGTCAGCTTGTTGGTCCTTAGTATGAACATAGACCGGATCAATCAGTCATTCCTTGGCTTTATCCCTTATGAAATGACAATCAATTTCAATGTGTTTGGTTCTTTCATGAAAGATTGGATTGGCAGCTATTTGAATAGCTGATTTACTGTCACTAGACACCTTAACTTGTTGTCCAAGCTTAACTCCTAGATCCTTGAAAAGACCAAGTAACCACACAGTCTCAGCCACACTTGCTGCCATGCTCCTATTTTCAGCATCTGCGGAGCTTTTTGAAACTGTTTGCTGCTTCTTTCACTTCCAGGAAATAAGAGAATTCCCAAACTTTATTGCAAAACCAATAGCCGAACTCCTAGTATTGGGACTATAGACATATAAATTGTATTGGATCAAATTCATACAAAATTTGAGTTAAATCCATGTTCATTTGGGTTGAATGATTAATTTGGGCTTTACAAATAAATAAGTCTATCTTATAAAATTCAAATCCAAGGTCAATTTCATCTTGAAGCCCAAACTCATGCCACGTGTCACGGTGACTAGGCATCCAAGACCAACAAGGTGGCGCCACGTGTCCAAATGAGGTGGTAGTCCTAGTCAAATGCAAGAACCAATCACAATCCGCCAAGTGTCAAAATGACATCCTTTGGCCAATCACAAGCAACCTTGTCCACCCTCTACAACTATAAATAGGGGATGGACATGACATTCTAAGGGGATCAAAAAAGCTCTTCAACAAGCATACTGCAATTGGAGGAAGCTACACCATCAACTACATAGCTCTTCGAAGGAGTCATCAACAGATTTCTTCCCGGAGATCGACTTGAAACGACGAAGAGCTTTCCGACGTTCCCGGAGATCGACAACATCTCAAGGAGGTCTACATCATCCAATATTTCGAGAAATACGCTACTGAAGGCCCTCAAATCTTGGAGAATCTTATCAGAGAGAATCAAGAGAACAACAAAATTGTACTCACAACGATTCATCAATAAAAATAAAAATTTTCTTTTATTTATTCTTCTTGCAGTTGATTTTCAGCGCTTAAGGAAATTTGTTGTGAACAAATTTGGCACTCCCAGTGGGACCGATTCTGCTCTTCATCTCTTTCTCTTGCAAATCAGAAACTGCAAAGGCAACTACTACAATGGCCTTCAGAAAGAGTGGTGATTTTTCATACAAGGACTCTACTAATGTCGTATCTACTGATCTCAGTCATGTTGGCCCGATTACTCGGCGTAAGTTCAAGAACAGTGGGCTAGATGGATCTGAATACTTCACTTCTTTGGAGGCGATGAAAAACAACAACTCTCATACGATGGTCGTAAGTGCAACACCTAGGGGCAATCTAGCGTCTGTGTTCTTTGGAGAATTTTCTCAAATTGGCTCCAACTTTGGTGAATCTGAAGATTCAATGGATTCTCCAACTTCAATGAATGTCAATGCTTTGATGGCCGACTCAACTGACATGGACGAGAAGTTTACGATGATGGAGCAAACCATTGAGGCCTTGAAGAAATTTGTTGATGACAAAAATCTTCATATTGCTCAACTTATGAACAAGTTGGAGGCCTTCACACTTGGAGAGTCAAGTCATGTCCACACTTTTCCATCTGGTTTTAATCAACGAAACAAGGACGTTGAGGAATCTCTAGCAAAGTCAAAATTTCAAAAGGAGACAAAATCTGCTTCAGTTGATGCACTATATGTCCAACAGATGCAAGACATGATAACGAACACTATCAGGGTTCAATATAGCGGAACACCCCAAAGTTCCTTGTATTACTCCAAGCCATATACCAGACGGATTGATTATCTGTCTATGCCAACAAACTATCAACCACCAAAGCTACAACAATTTGATGGTAAGGGGAACCCAAGGCAGCATATCGCCCATTTTGTTGAAACTTGTAGCAATGCTGGAACACATGGTGACCTTTTGGTAAAACAGTTTGTTCGTTCGCTAAAAGGGAATGCATTCGACTGGTATATCGACATGGAACACGAGTCCATTGATAGTTGGGAGCAACTCGAGAAGGAATTCCTCAATCGTTTCTATAGTACTCGCCGAACCGTAAGCATGATAGAGTTGACCGGCACTAAACAAAGAAAGGATGAGCCTGTGGTGGATTACATCAATCGATGGAGAGATCGTCTTTCTGAAATATCTATTGTGGAAATGTGCATTCAGGGTATGCATTAGGGACTTCTATACATACTACAAGGAATCAAACCGCGAACTTTTGAGGAACTTTCTACACAAGCACATGACATGGAGTTGAGCATCACAAGTCATGGGAAGGCATCTCCTTTTGCTGATCTGACAAAGGAAAAGAAGGAGTTCAAGAAAGGTATGACCTCAAAGATCCAGACTAAGGAATCTATGGCGGTGAAAGCAACTTCTGTAAAGGTCACCACCAAGAGTAAACTAAAAGAGGAGGAAGCTCCAAGTCAATATCCAAGGGAGGAGAGGCGGCTCCCAACCTTGAAGGAGTTAGAGGCAAAGGTCTACCCATTTCCAGATTCAGATGTACCTATGATTCTTGATGAATTGCTAGCTAAGAAAGTTATTGATCTTACTGAATCAAAGAGGCCTGAAGAAATCAATAAGGTTAGTGATCCTAGATACTGCAAGTTCCATCGTGTCCTTGGCCACCCGACGAGTAAATGTTTTATCTTGAAGGAGAAAATCATGATGTTAGTAAGTGAAGGAAAAATCATCATTGACCAGGATGAAACAGCGGAGGAAAATCATGCTAGTGTAGAACCAAATCAAAAGAAGTGCTCAAGGTCCACTTTCTTGCAATTTGGAAGTTTAACGCCTATTGAAGTTGATTTTCCAAGGAAAACTCTTGAGAGTTCACTAGAGATAGACAACCACAAAGAAAATGAATCTAATGATTGGACTTTGGTTACTCATAAGAAGCGGAGACATCAAGCAGTCTTTAGGATACGACTTCCTAAGGCAAGAGCAACAAGGAGTGATGTGAATCAACTACAACCATCAAAAAGCGTCAAGCCTTGTACTAGCCAAAATATCAATGGTTCTTCATTGCAGAAGGTTAGAAGGCCCATTACATTGGATGAATTCTTTCCTAAAAAAATTCTTTTTGTGGTAGTCAAAATTGGTGCAACACATGTTATTTCCAACACAGACGAAACAAAGGGAAGCAAAGGTGAGCATAATCCAACAATAACAGAAGAACATCAAACTGATGAAAAAGTTGCCGCATGTTGTGCTACAATTGCCTTCACCGATGATGACTTGTTGTTAGGGTCTAAGCTACATAATAGGTCCCTTGTTTGTTGTAGGGTCTATTCGAGAACAACATCTCAATCGCATACTAATAGATGGTGGTTTGGTAGTCAATATCATGCCAAAAGTTGTACTGAAAAAACTTGGGATCTCTATTGATGAATTGTCCAAAAGTAACCTAACGATCCAAGGTTTCAGTCAAGGAGGACAATGATCCATAGGGAAGATTCACGTAGAATTGTCCATTGGCGACGTGAAATCAAACACTTTGATTCATGTCATAGATGCCAAAACATCATACAACTTGTTGCTCGGACGTCCTTGGGTTCATGAAAAATGGAGTGGTGCCATCTACTTTGCATCAATGCATAGAAGTATATGAAAGATAGGTGAAGTAGTCAAAATTGATGCAGACATCAATCCTTTCAACTGAGACTGAGTCATATTTGCAGATGCAAAATTCTATTTAGATTCTGGAAGATCAAATATGGAGAAACATGCAAAAGCCGACTCGATTGATCTTGAAGATAATAAAGTTCAATGGGCCACTACCAAGATGTCTAAGAAGAGAACGGAAGAGGTTTCCATGAAGCTTTCACCATCTAAAGGAGACATGCAGACCAATATTGATGATGAACAACCAATTTTTCACTATATTCCAAGTGAACGTCGAAAAAAGGGACAATCACTGCTAGAGGAATGTACTCAACAAGTTCACCCACCGAGGAAAGAATTGAGTCACACAACATTCCAAGATTTGAAGGAGAAAATGACTGTCCCAGTTGCACAAGTCCCATCTTTCACTTTGGAGCCTTCAAAAGAAAATACCCAAGTTAGTCAGATAAAAGGGAACTTTGATCAAAAGGTCTTCACATTATTTGAAAAATCAAGTTACAACTTCTCAAATCCAGCAAAGTTAAGAGAACTCACGGAGGAAGTCACTGGTGAAAAGATACATGGGCTTACAAAGTCTCAAATGCGGTTGAGAAAACAAGGATATTATGTCGCCACTCCTAAGTTTGGGTTAGGATTCAGCTTGCCGGAGCCTCTTCGGATTTCATCTAAGAAGGGGAAAGAAATAACTTCATCCCACTACACCTCTATAGAAAAGACGAAGGAATCTAAGGAGGGTAAAACACCACAACAGACTTTGGTGTTTGAACGCATTGGAAGATTGACACCCCGTGTCTCTGCATTTGAAAAATTGGGCCGCAAGGATGAAAGAGGATCCTCTAAACAAGTAGACGAATATGCCACCACCTCAAATACTTCTGTATTTCATCGTTTGGGAACCAAAATAAAGTCATTATCCGAAAGAAGGTTGCTGGAGAACGAAAATCAAGATTCTTGTGATGTAACTGATGACAAGGAGATTCATGGTTTTTCCCATCACGTATGAAGAGAAATGTTGTATTGTCAATCACCACCGATGGTTCTTTGAGGGTGAAAAGAAGCATAATTGTTGTCACCAACTAGTTTTATGGAGAAACTAATAAGGAGGAAGATGAAACCATCACAGTGGGAAGTCAGATAGAAGATTCAAACTTGACACAATCATCCTATCACATAACAGTGGAAAAAGGTCCAGACATTGATGAGACAGATGATGATGTCCAAGAGGCTCCCCCTCAACTGGAGGATGGAGTATAATCAACCATAGACGACCTCAAAGAACTAAATCTATGCACTCTAGAAGATCCACGTCCAATTTTCATTAGTGCACTTCTTACACCAGAAGAAGAGAAGAAATACTTTAAGTTATTGGTTGAGTTCAAAGATGTTTTTGCTTGATCGTACAGAGAAATGTCGGGCCTTAGTCCCAGGATAGCTATTCATTATTTGGGGATAGAAAAGGGAACACGTCCTATAAAGCAGTCACAATGAGTGTTTCGTCCTGAGTTGGTAACACAAATTGAAGCGGAGGTCAACAAGCTCATCGAAGCTGGATTTATTCGAGAAGTCAAGTACCCGTTGTGGATCTCAAATATTGTACCTATTAAGAAGAAGAATAGTCAAATACGTGTCTACGTTGATTTTGAGATTTGAACAAGGTATGTCCAAAATATGACTTCCCTCTGCCAATCATTGAGCTCATGGTTGATGCTACAACTGGGCATGAAGCTATGTCATTTATGGATGGATCTTCTGGATATAATCAAATCAGAATGTCTTCAAAAGATGAAGAATACACTGCCTTCCAAACTCCAAAAGGAATTTATTGTTATAAAGTGATGCCCTTTGGTCTAAAGAATGTTGGGGCCACCTATCAATGTGCAATACAAAACATATTTGATGACATGCTTCATAAGAGGGTGGAATGTTACGTTGATGACTTGGTGGTAAAGACGAAGCAAAGGGAACACCATCTTGAAGACCTTCGAATTGTTTTTGAAAGGTTAAGGAAATTTGACTTGAAGATGAATCCACTCAAATGTGCATTTGGGGTTACCTCAAGAAAGTTTCTTGGCTTCATTGTGCGTCACCGTGGAATTGAAATTGATCCCGCAAAGATTGATGCCATTCAAAAATTGCCGGAGCCAAAGAACTTGAGAGACCTCTGCAGTCTACAAGGAAATTTAGCATTCATTCGGAGATTCATTTCTAACATGGCTGGATGATGTCAACCTTTCAACCATTTAATGAAGAAATATTCTCCTTTCCACTGGGACCAATCATGTCGAAATGCCTTTGAAAGCATCAAGAGATACTTGATGAATTCGCCTGTATTAGGGGCACCAACTCTTGGAAAGCCATTGATACTGTACATTACATCGCAAGAGCGATCACTTGGGGCACTTCTTACTCAAGAGAATGAAGCTAAGAAAGAACAAGCATTGTACTATCTAAGTCGTACCTTGATAGGAGCTGAGTTGAATTATACGTCCATTGAGAAGCTGTGCTTAGCATTGCTTTATGCGATAAGAAAATTGAGGCATTATTTTGAAGCGTACACTATCAAGCTAATTTCTCGGGCTGATCCCGTGAAGTTCGTAATGACTCGACCAGTTCTCTCAAGACGTCTAGCAAGATGGTTTATATTGTTTAATCAATATGAGATCATTTATACACCTCAAAAGGCTGTGAAGGGGAAAACACTTGCTAATTTCCTTGTTGATCACCCTCTTCCGGGAAAATGGGAAACTTCAGATGAGTTCCCTGATGAAGATGCATTTTTTACTGAAGAGATGCCAGCATGGACAATGTTTTTTGATGGATCTGCACGTCGAGATGGTACAGGGGTGGGAGTCTTTTTGATATATCCAGAACGACTAATCTTACCATTTTCATTTGTTCTAGGTGAAACCTGTTCCAATAATGCCGCAGAGTACCAAGCTTTGATTGTGGGCCTTGAAATGACATCAGATATGAAGATTCCTCAATTGGATGTCTATGGTGACTCTCAATTGATCATCAATCAACTCTCGGGGAGTTACGAGGTAAAGAAGGAAGATCTTTTGTCATATCACCAATATGCTACTTTCTTACTTGAAAGGTTTGATCAAGTGTTCTTAAATCACGTCCTAAGAGAAGAAAATTGCATGGCAGATGCTTTGGCTAACTTGGCTACAACAATGGCACTCGGAGAAGATGAGACAAAAAAAGGTGTGTGTATGTCATCGATGGGTTATTCCTGGTTGTCTTGATCTTCAAATCGATGAAAGCCATTATATATCTGTTCGAGTGGTTGAAGAAGAAGATTGGAGAAAACCACTGAGTAAGTATCTTGAACATGGAAGACTGCCTGATGACCCACGAGTAAGAGCAGACGTTAAGAGAAGAGCACCATGGTTCATCTTTCACGATGGGATACTGTTTCGTCGTTATTATGAGGGACTATTCTTGCGGTGTCTTGACAAAGAAGAAGCTCAACAAACAATGGAGGAGGCACATTCTGGCACATGTGGAGCACACCAATCAGGGCCTAAACTTCATTTTCGCATCAAGAGGATGGGCTACTATTGGCCAACAATGGTGATGGACTTCTTAGAGCATGCCAAAATGTGTCAAGCGTGTCAATTCCATGCTAATTACATCCATAAATCACCAGAGGCTCTGTATCCAACTGTAGCCTCATGGACCTTCGATGCATGGGGACTTGATGTTGTTGGACCTCTTCCAAAGTCATCAAAAGGACAAATGTATATCTTGGTTGCCATCGACTCATTCTCTAGATGGGCTGAAGTTGTACCATTAAAAGAGGTAAAGAAGGAAAATATTGTTGATTTTATCAAATCAAACATAATTTTTAGATATGGCATACCAAGATGTATAGTTACTGATAATGGAACACCCTTCAACAATAAACTCATGAGTAGTTTGTGCGAGAAGTTCAGTTTTAAGCAACATAACTCTTCAATGTACAATGTACAATGCACCTGCCAATGGTCTTGCTGAAGCTTTTAACAAGACACTTGGTAACCTGTTCAAGAAAGTAGTTGCAAAGAATAAAAGGGACTAGCATGAGAGAATTGGTGAAGCTTTATGGGCATATCATACAACCTTTAGATCAGCTACGCAAGAGACTCCGTTTTCATTGGTGTATGGCGTAGAAGCAGTCCTTCCATTGGAGAAGCAAATTCCATCATTGCGAATAGCAATCCAAGAAGGACTTACAACTGAAAGTAACGCTCAACTTCGTCTAGCAGAGTTGGAGGCATTGGATGAAAAGAGATTGGATGAACAACAAAGGTTGGAGTGTTATCAAGCTCGACTTCCAAGAGCATTCAACAAAAAGGTGCGACCTCGATCATTTCAAGTGGGAGACTTGGTCTTAGCAGCCCGGAGACCCATAATCCTCAACAAACGCATTGGTGACAAATTTACATCGAAATGGGACGGGTCGTATGTTGTGAAGGAAACATATTCAAGTGGCGCTTATAAAATTATAGACCAAGATGGTGTAATAGTTGGTCCAATCAACGCCAAGTTTCTGAAGTAATACTTCCCATGAAGGATGGCTACGATCCTTAAGGTATGAGCATAAACTGCATGATACGCCTGGCCCGCAAGAGTATAAACTGTGTACGGCCCAAAAAAAATTAAAAAAAAAACTCATCAGCTTGAACTGCGATATGACTTGATCCTCTTCACCGAGGTACGTAGGCGCTTGGAGTAATCACTCTAAGTTCAGTCAAATGAGTAAAAACAAAAAGTTTGGTGGCCTTGCATGATCATCACACTAGCTCTTTAAATTTTATGTAGCTAACACATGAGTTTAAATGCGTCACAAATGAGCAAAGGAGAAGATTTTTGGAGCCTATTTCCCAACGTGAAAATCGGCTCGTGATTCAGACATTTCTTCGCTAACTTGTGAATTTTCTACCACGGCCACTCAAAGCTGAAAAAATAATAATAATAATCATATTTTGGAGTTGATCTGAGCATTTCAAAGGCCTATTAGTGGGAATTCATAAAGATCTTGATCATCATTGTTACACACATTGAAGTTCTTGAATCCCTCTCCGCAACAAAAGAAGAAGCTCGTAAAACTGAGACTCCTACATCGAGTCATGGATCTTCAACTGTCATCGTTCAAAGTTGCATATCAAACATGCTAAATTTGGAAGTCAACTTAGGGTATTAATCTGATCAATTCAAAAGAATTTTGATTTGAATCATTGATATGCGACAGGCCGAGGAATTCATTGGCATTGGATCAAGCGACTTACGATTCTACTTGAGTTTTTTTGCTTACGGTGGAGATAATTTTGTGTAATTCATTGATGCTTCAGTAAGTTACTCAAAATTAGGGGCATCTTTACCTATAACATCAAATCGGGATACCCTTCGGATCAAAGCTCTATGTTGAAATGGTATAGCCACAAAGAATCATGATGCGATTCTACTTGAGTTTTTTGCTTACGGTGGAGATAATTTTGTGTAATTCACTGATGCTTCAGTAAGTTACTCAAAATTAGGGGCATCTTTACCTATAACATCAAATCGGGATACCCTTCGGATCAAAGCTCTATATTGAAATGGTATAGCCACAAAGATCATGATGAGAACACTCCAAGTTCAAGAGACAGTCTTTTGTTGTTGTCAAGACCGCACAAGGTTGAGGAAATGGCATTTTGGGCGTATAGTCAACTTGAAAAATTTATTCTCATCAATTTGGAATGAATTTTGTTGTAACTTCTATAAATAGTGTTTTGCTTGATGCGCTCTTCATAATGAAATAAGAAGTTCGTGGTTTCACCACTCTTACAACGAATTTTGGATTTCACACCGAAGATGCACTCCTCAAAATGAAATGAGAATCAAATAGTTTCAGAATTCAAGTTAACTTCGAAAATATATTTGTATAAATCTGGAGATCTTTTGACCATGATTTTTATAAATGTTGTATTTCTATAAGTTATGATTCCCACGGAACAAGGATCGCATCATTCTGAGGCTCCTACGCCGAGCTATTGACTTTCTCCCAAAGTCGCTCAAAGCTGAAGAGTTCAGGGAGACAGAATTCGAGCTAACTTTGAAAATATATCTGTGCTAATCTGGAAATCTTTTGGCTGTGATTTTTACATATGTTGTATTTCTATGAGTTATGCTTCCAACGGAACAAGAATCACATCATTTTGAGGCTCCTACGCCGAGCTATTGACTTTCTCCCAAAGTCGCTCAAAGCCTGAACGAGTTGAGCGTAGGCAGATTTAAGCTGACTTAAAAATACTATACTGTACTAATCTGGAGATCTTTTAGCCATGATTTTTACATATGTTGTATTTCTATGAGTTATGCTTCCAACGGAACAAGAATCACATCATTTTGAGGCTCCTACGCCGAGCTATTGACTTTCTCCCAAAGTCGCTCAAAGCTGAAGAGTTGAGCGAGGCAGAATTTAAGCTGACTTTAAAAATACATCTGTACTAATCTGGAGATCTTTTAGCCATGATTTTTACATATGTTGTATTTCTATGAGTTATGCTTCCAAAGAAAGAAGAATCATGTTATTTCGATGCTCCCACATCGAGTTATTGGTTTCCTACTGCAGGTGCTCAAAGCTGAAAAGTCGGTCAAGGCAGCATTCGAGCTAACTTTGGAATAATAGCCGTACTAACATGGAAATCTTTTGGTCATGAGTTTCACATATATTGTATAGGTGTGGGTTATATTTACAATGAAATGACACACTCGCTATTTGAAGGTTCCTACTACGAGTTACTGAATTTCAAACATAAGAGCTCAAAGCTGAAATCTTGGGGAAAGTTGTCCGGCATATAGAGCAAGTTACAAATCACACGACAAGCATTTGAAATAGAGAAATAAAAGAAGGCATTTGAGAAGAAAAAAGATAACACTTTTATTCATTCAAGAAGTATTGTCACTACATCATAGCAATGTTCCAGAAAACAATCAAGGGAAAAAAAACACAATAGAACAAGAAAATGAAAGAGAATGTCCATATGCAGGAAGAAGACTAAGGAAAAAGCTCATGACTAAGGATTTGGTGGCGACTTGTCTCAGCCTCCTCCTTTAGCTTATCTAGTTCTTTTATTTCTGATTTCGACAAGGGAATGATTTTCTCGATGGCATGAATTTCATCTTCACGGTTAGTGATAGTCTCTTGATTTTTAGACAGCCTCTTTTGATGATCTTCAATAAGTGAGATGGTTTTCTTCTTCTTTGAAGTCCACACTTTTAGCTCTTTTCCAGCTCTTGTAAGGACCTTTTGAAGTTCTTCCAACTGTTTGTCCATATTGATTCTCTCCTCATTTGCGGTATCAAGACATTGTTGTGCAACAGAAAGCAACTCTTAATGAGAATCCCTTGTTATCTTTTGAGAAGTGGACAACCTTGCAACATCGTAATCTCTATGTTTCTTGAAAAAATCTTCAAGAAGAACCTCTAAAGGAGAAAGGTTGATGATGTTAACTTCTCGAAGCCCTTTAAGATTCAAGGCAACACCTTCCTCCAACTCTTTGAGATTCTCTGGAGATTCAACAGAGAATTGAGTAATACACTCACATAAGGTACACCACATTCCAGAAATGTAAGATAATTTGAAGCTAGAAATAGTCTTTTGTGGTTCAAAATTAGAGGCAATTCTCAGCAGAGGGCGGACCAAATCCCTGGAAACATCTGAACATCCAATTTGAGAAGTTTCAACAACCTCCACATTAGTAGTTGAGATATTTTGAGAAATTTCAACATTTTCAGAAAAAGGGACCATCGGCTTTGTTAGTTGAATCTCATTTGCAGCTTGACTCTTAACTTCAACAAGAGGGAGATGAGAACTCTTCGCCACGTTGAGGGAGTTCAAGCTTGTGATACAATCTTCAAATACATCTACATCGCTAGGGATGTCCCTAAGACCCAACTGGATAATTAAAAAAATAGAATTAATATCTAATGATTAAAAAAAAAAAGGGAGGCAAGTTTAGAGAAATATTCAAGAGGTGACTTTTACCTGATGTGCCAATTCTGTCAAGGGCATTGTAGAACCAGCAGCACCATCTTCAAAGATCGTAGTATCAATACTAATGGAATCCAATTCAGCGAACTCGCATTGTTGAGTGTTCAGGTCCTTAGGCTTTTTCTTCAAAAGCTTCCAATGTAGCTCTTGGCTAACATTGCTAGAGTCTGCACTAGCACTAATGTCAATCTCATGGAGTGAAATAGACGTTTTTGACGTCTATTTGTCTGCACTAATGTCAATCTCATTGGAGCTAGAGTCTGCACTAGCACTAATGTCAATCTCATGGAGTGAAATAGACGTTTTTGACGTCTATTTGTCTGCACTAATGTCAATCTCATTGGAGCTAGAGTCTGCACTAGCACTAATGTCAATCTCATGGAGTGAAATAGACGTTTTTGACGTCTATTTGTCTGCACTAATGTCAATCTCATTGGAGCTAGAGTCTGCACTAGCACTAATGTCAATCTCATGGAGTGAAATAGACGTTTTTGACGTCTATTTGTCTGCACTAATGTCAATCTCATTGGAGCTAGAGTCTGCACTAGCACTAATGTCAATCTCATGGAGTGAAATAGACGTTTTTGACGTCTATTTGTCTGCACTAATGTCAATCTCATTGGAGCTAGAGTCTGCACTAGCACTAATGTCAATCTCATGGAGTGAAATAGACGTTTTTGACGTCTATTTGTCTGCACTAATGTCAATCTCATTGGAGCTAGAGTCTGCACTAGCACTAATGTCAATCTCATGGAGTGAAATAGACGTTTTTGACGTGTTGCTACAAGATGGTGCAATACCAAGTGACTTTACAACACCTTTGTCCGATGAGCTGGAAGGTTTCTTCCTCTTGAGAGTTACGTCGATCACCTCTTTATCAGTGATGTTGGCAGCCTTGGGAGTTTGTAAAGGACCCTTAACTCTGTTATCCACATGTGTAGCCTTGCCCTTCGAACTTTTGGACTTGGAAACAACTCTATTCCCTTTGAACTTTTGGACTTGGAAACAACACTCACAGATTGCGGAGGGATATTTGGTGTCACCTGAGACTTTAAAGAGCGAGGAAGCTTTTCTTGAATTTGTTCTCCTTTGGTTGGTAAAGAAACATCATCTTTTTTCGGACCTCTCAAAATTATGTGGGTACTTCGTCTCAGTAGAATCTCTCGATGGGATGGCCACCAATCTGAATACTCACGAGTCATTAAAGACCTCTTTTTGGATGGACGCATTGGTATGATGATCTTCGAAGAGCTCCCAAGATAAACACATGAATCCCATAGTTGCACCAAAGCTAGCAGTGAACCATCATAAAGGTGCTCTACGATTGCACCAGGAACGTCTTGACAATATCCAAATTGTCAACTGAATCAGTGAGGGCTATAAGGCTCCACAATCAGTTCATCATCCAGCCTCAAAGTGACAAAACTTGAACGAAGGCCTATAAGGAAATCGCTCCAGGAAGTGGACAATTTTCCACTATCATCAATATGCAGCTCCTTTCCTTGTAGCATGGCCAGATTGTGGAGGTCATGCACATTCACTTGTTGAAATAACTTGCGAGCGTCAACGAGGTCAAAATGTTTCGCCATCTTTTCTCCAGAAATTTACCACATTCTCACACCTCGTTGAGGACGGGTAACACGGAAGTAGGTCTCAAAATACTCACCTATCCATCCATATACATAATGGAAGGGAAGTAATGTATTGCAAGCACCCAAGTTTGAAGAACTGGATATATCCCTGATGCCACGATAGATGTTTGCTAGGACCGGAACCGCCAAAGAAAATATTTCTCCATGAGCCATCAAGCTTGTGACTTTGAAGACACTAGCACGAATACAATCAGCTTTCTTGTTAGGAAGAACAAACTTGCAAAGCCAACATGCGAGAAAAGCCGCCAGATAAGTCTCATCCCTAATGATTCTTCTACGCCTAGCTAGACAAAAGGAGCATTCTCTTCTTCGGTTCGAGGCAAAAATCTCATGTCAATATTTCCAGAAGGATCATGATTCATCCTTGGTTTGGTACGATTCTTAGACATCCTTGGCGAAGGCTCGACATATTTTCTCGGCCCCTTAAACCAAAACTTTGTCCATTCTCGAAAAGAGACTTCATCGATGGCACCTTTGGTAAGTCGGTAGAACGCCGAAAACAAGAAGGAGCAGCTTCTTGGGATAAAAGACTTCCCTTGATCATCTGCATGTGTCAACTCCTTAGCCGAGGGTATAACTTCATCATAAAAGGAACCATGAACAGGAAGACCTCCAATGGTTCTCAAATCTCATAAAGAAATAGATAACTCTCTGACGAAGGTAGAGACCGTATTGGTGGATGGACGCCAATTCTCGCAAAAGGCTTGGAGAACATTTTTTGTTGTGGTCGTATGTGAACATTGAAGTAAAGATAGCATCATAAGTCTTGATGTTATCCAAAGTCTCCTTGCAGCGGGCAAGCACATCCTCTACCCACTCCCAATAGCCAGACGTATAGCGAATGTCACACCCCGAAATAGGGGGCGTAACTAGCACCGATACCCTAATACATTGAGTTACACACATAAACATACTAGCTAAACAAAACTTGTGAGGAAAAAAGATTGGGAAGCACAACCTCTAAAAAGTGAAGCCTGAACCCAGAGGTCATGACCTGAAAGAGAATAACCATACAAACAATGGTAGACAAACCGAAAAAAATAAAGATGTACTATCTAGCCGACGAGGCCACAACCGAATACATAACTACAATCACACACACCTATATATACATGCCAAGACTATTGGCTGGAGGTTGAAACATACAAAAAGAAAACCCAAAATATGGTGTCCACAATAGCCTCTATGAGTGACATAAGCACTGTCGGGACAAGGCCCCGATATACCCCAAACTATACAACAAAAGTAAACATCCTCTGATAGCCCCAGGATAAGATGGAGCTTACCAACTCACAGCTGAACATGAATCCTAGCGGGTGGGTCGATTATAGTCCCTGCCTGTACCTACTCGCACAAAACAAAAAGCGGCGTCCCCAGGAAAAGGGACGTCAGTACGAATAAAAATGTACTGGTATGTAAAGCGAAAATTAAAATCATAAACATTTATTGTAAAAGGGTAATAGAGATACCACCTGAAACTGAAACCCAAATAATCTCCATGGCTGACCTTTAGCCCCCTACTACTTAAATATGCATGGTATGCTCGTATAATCGTATGTCGTGAACACACACACACACACATATATATATATATGCAAATGCATAACATACCCAACCAAATGCTAGCAATGGTGGTGCTTTCCGGTAGCGTACCGGCATTATATTCGCCAATTTGTGGCCATCTGTGTCTCATATGTATAAATATAGGCAATAGGCCCCATACCTACCGATTATAGCTCAGGAGTAGAATGCATAGCATGTCATTCATGGATTTATAACACCTATGAGTTACTGTTGTCATGTTGCCAATCTTGGCCCGTTTGTAGTCTTGTTCTCATAACCCCATAATAACTTTCGTATAACATATAACAATCTCATGGAACTTTATAAGTTCTTCCAAATAAGCTTGAAAAGTTAACTCGGATTTTAGAGGATAACCTAGCCTTGTTGATATTCACAACAAGTTTAAGGTGACTTACTTAGTTCCTAACTTGGTTCCTAGATAATTTATAAAAGAAATATTTCAAAAACCAAGTGTTCTAATAGTTTACATTTAAATTATATTTGAGAGTTTTGAAGGTCGTGAGCTACTTTAAAGACTTTTTTTAATAATAACCTTAGTGGAAAAAGAGGGCTGGTCACAAGTAGTAAGGGTCTCGCGTGACATTTAATTCACATCACCCAAGGAAGAATACAAATTCATACGTGCGGAATATAATCAAGGAAACTGATAAAATGACGTGTAGATGTCGAACACTCTATTTATCCGAACGAGTGAAATATCAAAATAACAGAATCATGAAAATAATTCAGCTGTGATCCCAATGCCTTTCACTGAAGGTCTTTCTAGCAAGAGAATAGCAAAATATCACATTTGGCGTTTTAGGAATTTCCCAGGAGTGGTGCTAAAATGAGGGACGTAGCTTCGCCTTAACATACCTTTTCAATGAACGCTCGAATGGCCGTAGCTTCTTCACGAAAGTTGTTCCTTACGTCCTAAACTTCGCAAACACTATATATACACAGCTGGAATCTTTAATGGTAGAAATCGTCAAAAACTGACTTTCATCATGCAAGTACTCCATAGGAACCTTCTCTTAAGCTTTATTTGTGGTTTGGAAGTAAAATGTAATGTTTTCATGGCTTAAAACGTTGAGTAAGCCGACATACCACATTTTTTACCCGACCCGGATTCTACCCTGGCAGTCCATAGTAAAACCCTCATAACATTTTATTCCGATGTCGGTTGGATACTGGGTTTTGTGCGTTGAAAACTAGACTTGTAGGCCTTTGATTTAATGGTGATAGGCCTTCTAACTCTTTGTATATTGGGAGAAAACATCCAAGACATTTGACCCAAAGTTAAGAAAATATTATTAGAGAAACTTCGATAACTTTTGCCGACTTTAGTTTCACTAATTTTCTTGACTTCCAAACTTGCTATTATAATACCTCATAACACACTATTCTTAGCATGTTTTACACTCATAGGCTTATCCACAAGGTATGGGACAAGTTAAACCTTTCAAACGGGAGAAGTTCTACCTGAGCCATTTCTTTTATCATGAACTTTGTTTGAGGAGTCCCTTTGACCTAAAACTTTAGTTTAGTTCCTTGATATTGCCACCTACTTGCAATTTTAATCTCCAATGTTCGATATAAAGTCATATCACCTCATATAACCATGTCATACTACGCCACATATATTATGCACGATTAGAGAAAAAGTACGGGATCTTGCATTCTTCCCCCTTATGAACATTCACCTACGAATGGATCTAAACAATTCCTTGGTTGTATTTTCATTTTTTTTCTCACAGTATTTTATTTGCGAGTCTATATTTGTTACAGTCGCAAACCTAAAGTCAAATTCTGAAAATTTTAACTACAAAGCTTTGCATAGCTATCTCGTAAGAAGACATATAAATTTCACCTTCAAGCTACTTAAAATATAACTAAGTCGTTGTGAAGAAATAATTGCCAATAATCGAAATGTGACTCACCTTAAGTGGTAAACAGTTGGGGGTACTCCTTCCTCATTTCCTCTTCCGCTTCCCAAGTCATTTCCTCGACGTTGTTATTTCTCCATAACACTTTCACAGAAGCTACATCTTTATTTCGAAGCTTTTTTACTTGCCGATCTAAAATAGCTATTGGTACCTCTGCATAAGATAAATCCTCAGCGATACAAATATTTTCAATGGGCATAATACGTGAAGGATCTCCAATGCACTTCCGCAACATAGAAACATGAAATACAGGATGAACTGCTTCCAATTCTGAAGGCAAATAAAGCTCGTATACCACCATACCGATCTTCCGAATAATCTTATACGGTCCAACGTACCTAGGACTGAGCTTCCCTTTCTTTCCAAATCGCATGATGCCCTTCATAGGCGATACTTTCAGGAAAACCCAATCTTCTACCTCAAACTCTAAGTTCCGTCGGCGAACATCTACATAAGACTTATGTCGACACTATGTTGTATAAAGACGATCTCTAATAAGCTTAAACTTTTCAATCGCTTGTTAGACTAGATTAGGACCTAGCAAATCTGCTTCCCCGAGCTCAAACCAACTGATTGGGGACCTACACTTCCGCCTGTATAGTGCTTCGTAAGGGGCCATCTAAATACTAGCTTGAAAGTTGTTATTATAAGCGAACTCGATCAGAGGTAGATGTTGATCCCAACTTCCTTTAAAATCCAACACAGAAGCAGGTAACATATCCTCAACCGTCTGAATAGTACGTTCTGCATGTCCATCAGTTTGTGGATGAAAATCGGTGCTAAGATTTACCTGAGTGCCTAGACCTTTCTGAAACGATCTCCAAAAATGTGCTGTAAATTGAGCTCCTCGATCTGAGATAATAGATAATGGAACTCCGTGAAGGCGAACAATCTCCTGAATGTAAAGCCTAGCATAATCTTCAGCTGAATATGTCGTCCTAACTAGCAAGAAATGAGCAGATTTTGTCAGCCTATCGATAATTACCCAAATGGAATCAAATCTTCGTGGAGTGCGAGGCAAACCAGTGATGAAGTCCATATTTATCATATCCCATTTCGATAACGGAAGCTTAATATACTGGGTTAGGCCTCCACGCCTCTGATGCTCTGCTTTAACTTGTTGACAGTTGGGACATTCAGCTACCATCTCTGCAATATCTTTTTTCATACCATTCCACCAATAGATCTGTCGAAGGTCCTGATACATCTTCGTCGCTCCAGGGTGAGATGCATATCTAGAATAATGGGCCTCTAAGAGAATATTTGTACGGAGCTTCCCAACTGCCGGTACACATAAGCGACCCTGGTATCTAAGGACTCCATCTCCAGTTAGCTCAAATAAAGGGTGCTGCTGCTGTGGAATCTTTTTCCTCAATTTCCTAAGCTCAGGATCTTCATGTAGCTGCCTTTTCACTTCAGTCGCAAAGGAAGATTCTGCCATATTCTTAACGACAACACATCCGTCTCCTGCATCTACCAAGCGTACTTGCAAATTAACTAGCTGGCATATGTCTTTTGTAATTCCAGCCTTATCAACTTCAACATGACTTAGACTACCCATGGACTTCCGGCTGAGCGCATCAGCAACAACATTAGCTTTGCCGGGATGATATAAAATGTCAACATCGTAGTCCTTTAATAATTCTAGCCATCTCTTTTGTCGTAGGTTCAACTCCCTCTGCTTAAGTAAATACTGAAGGCTCTGATGATCGGTGAACACATCTATATGAACCCTGTATAGATAATGTCGCCAAATTTTAGGGCAAAGACAACTGCAGCCAACTCAAGATCGTGTGTAGGATAATTCTGCTTATGCTTCCGCAACTGTCTAGAGGCGTATGCAATAACCTTACCATGCTGCATAAGAACACAACCTAGGCCAATTCTTGAGGCATCACAATAAACAACATAGCCCTCATTACCATCTGGAAGAGTTAGGACAGGTGCAGTGGTAAGCCTTTTTTTAGTTCATGAAAGCTTTGCTCGCATGCCTCGATCCACTGAAACTTCGTTGCCTTATGTGTCAATTTTGTCAGTGGTGCAGAAATAGAAGAGAATCCCTCCACAAACCTTCAGTAATACCCCGCCAAGCCTAAAAAGTTGCGAACCTCCGTCGCATTCAAGGGCCTCAGCCAAGTCATCACTGCTTCAAACTTTTGTCCATCAACCTTAATACCCTCACTTGTAATAACATGACCAAGAAAAGCTACTGAGGTAAGCCAAAAATCACATTTAGAGAATTTAGCATATAACCTGCAATCTTGGAGAGTTTGCAATACTGCTCGCAAGTGGTCTACATGCTCTGCTTCCGACCGTGAATATAGAAGAATATCATCAATAAACACAATCACAAATTCATCCAAGAATGGTTTGAAGACCTGATTCATAAGATCTATAAAAGCTGTTGGGGCATTTGTAAGCCCAAAAGACATGACAAGGAACTCAAAATGGCCATACCTCGTCCTAAATGTTGTTTTTGGGATATCAACTTCCCTGACTCGCAACTGATGGTAACTAGACCACAAGTCAATCTTGGAAAAGCATTTGGCACCTTGTAACTAATCGAATAAGTCATCAATCTGTGGAAGAGGAAATTTATTCTTTATAGTGACTTTATTTAGTTGTCTATAGTCAATACACATCCGTAGGGATCCATCTTTCTTTCGAACAAAGAGTACTAGGGCACCCCATGGGGAAGTACTTGGCCTGATAAAGCCTTTATCAAGCAAGTGCTTCAGTTGTTCCTTCAATTCTCTTAGTTCTGCAGGTGCCATTCTATAGGGAGGAATCGATATAGGTTGCGTATCAGGAAGCAAGTCTATAGCGAAATCAATTTCCCTTTCTGGGGGAATTCCTGGAAGATCATCAGGGAATACCATTGGAAATTCATTCACGATAGGAATTGACTGAAGAGTCATGGGCTCCTTATCAATATCTTGTACATGAACCATATGGTATATCCAACCTTTAGCAATCAACTTCCGAGCCCTAAGGTATGAAATAAACTTACTCTTAGGTGTGGCTGCATTACCCTTCCACTCAAGGACTGGCTCACCTGGAAAGTAAAATCGGGCTATATTTGTACGACAATCAATATTAGCATAGCAAGCTGCCAACCAATCCATACCCATGATAACATCAAAATCTAGCATAATCAACTCAACTAAATCAGCGGAGGTTGGACGATCATTAATTAAAACCGTACAACCCCAAAAAACACAACTAGCTAAAATAGAATCGCCAACCGGTGTAGACACCTCAATTGGTTGTGGCAACAACTCAGATTTCATGTCAATCTTACTAGCAATAAATAGAGTGATACATGAAAATGTAGAGCCAGGGTCTATCAATGCATAAACAGCTTGAGAAGATATCGTCAATATACCTGTAACAACATCAGGGGATGCCTCTGAATCCTGTCGTCCTGTGAGTGCATAAAAGTGATTCTGACCACCGCTCAAACCTGTATCTCCTTCACCTCTTCCTCTACCACGACCTTGAATAGATTGTGGTCCTGGTCGTGGGGCACGGACTGAGGGTGAAGATGTTGTGGATCCTGAAGGCTGAGCTAGATCACCTCTGCTCAACCTCAGGCATCGACTAATAAAATGTCAAGTCTGCCCACAATGATAACATGCACCTGAACCCTGTCTACACTGCCCAATGTGCGGCTTACTGCATTGTGTACAATGAGGAGTGAGATGTCTTACCTGTACGGAATGATCCTGTCGATGACCTTCAGGCTGGCCTAAGCTCTGACCTGGTCCTGACTGACTATAACGATCAAAATGCAGTCCCTGCACCTGTGGTGAGACATTACCCGCTGGCCGAGGTGGATATCGATGGAAATGAGGCCTAAAATCACCATGTGGCTCCCTATAAGACCCCATAGTACGGGCCTTCTTACTCTGCTCCCTACCCCTACGGGTATCACAAATCCGTTTAGAAAGGTCCTTTGTAGTCTGAGCGAAAGCCTGTATGCGGGAAATATCTACATCATCTAATAGGAATGCTACCCTACAATCTGTGATCAACATAATGATGAACTTTGGCTCTCATGGTATGTACAATATCTAGTGCATATCTTGCCAAAGAATTAAACATGTGGCTATAATCCCTCACACCCATGGTTCCTTGCTTCAAATTGATAAACTGGTCAAGACGAGCCTCTCGAACTTCCCGTGGCAAATAGTAGGCAAGGAAGGCCTCAGAGAAGTCCTCCTACTCTGCTGGCGGAGCATCAGGTCCTCTAGATCTCTCCCATGCCTCATACCAAAGGATGGCTACATCACGTAGCCGAAAAGAAGCCAACTCCATAGCCTCTGTGACGGAGGCATGCATCACTTTCAATACTCTATATATATGGTCTATAAAGTCTTGGGGATCCTCAGTAAGACTAGATCATGTAAATAACGGAGGGGCCAAATGAAGAAACTCTCGTACCTTCGAACTTTCCGACCGGTCGCTCTGAATATCTACTCCTGACTCCAGTTGTCGCTCATGAATAGAAACCATCCTAGTTAGCAACTGAACTGCCTCTCTTATCCCCTGCTCCCCAGAGATCTCTGGTAGAGAAACAATAGGTACTAGAGGTCCTGTGTCCGTAGCTTCCTCAGGTACAAATGGAACTGGTGAGGCTGGGGGTACTGCATCTCCTCGGGCTTCAATAGGTGCCGGGGAGGCTGGTACTAGGGGTACTGGAGATCCACCCTGTGCCTCCGAGGGAAATTTATCTCTTTGACCCGGTGGGGAACGGCTAGTACCTTCCCTTGGATCCATACCTATCTCTCGATCTTCCATATCCGGAGCGAGTGTAGCCTGTTAGATAAGAAACATGAAGCACGACTTAGATTTCAAACGTTCTTATACTTTTGCACTATAGCACGATCTATCAGTTTAATGAAATGTAAGCATTCCTAAATGCCCTATAGCCTCTTGATTATAAGTATGGTGCACAACACACCCATAAACAAGACTCTACTAGACACGGCTTGTAGACCCCCCGGGATACGACCTGCTCTGATACCAAGTTTGTCACGCCCCGAAATAGGGGGCGTAACTAGCACTCGATACCCTAATACATCGAGTTACCCACTGAAACATACTAGCTAAACGAAACTTATGAGGCAAAAAGGTTGGGCAGCACAACCTCTAAAAAAGTGAAGCCTGGACCCAGAGGTCACCTCAAAGAGAATAACCATACAAACAATGGTAGACAAACCAAAAAAAAATAAAGATGTACTATCTAGCCGACGAGGCCACAACCAAACACATACCTACTTACACACACACACCTATATATATATGCCAAAACTATTGGCTGGAGATTGAAACATACAAAAAGAAAACCCAGAATATTGTGTCCATAATAGCCTCTATGAGTGACATAAGCACTGTCGGGACAAGGCCCCGACTATACCCAAATTGTACAACAAAAGTAAACATCCTCTGATAGCCCCAAGATAAGATGGAGCTTACCAACTCACAACTGAACCTGAATCCTAGCAGGTGGGTCGATTAGAGTCCATGCCTGTACCTACTCGCACAAAACAAAAAGCAGGGTCCCAAGGCAAAGGGACGTTAGTACGAATAAAAATGTACTGGTATGTAAAGCAAAAAGTAAAATCATAAACATTTACTGAAAAATGGTAGCAGAGATACCACCTGAAACTGAAACCCAAATAATCTCCATGGCTGACCTTTAACCCCCTACTACTTAAATATGCATGGTATGCTCATATAATCATAAGTCGTGAATACATACATATATATAGATGCAAATGCATGATATACCCAACCAAAT
>NW_006238927.1:2819381-2828315 GCF_000226075.1 Solanum tuberosum | reverse complement strand
CCGACCCGGATTCTGCCCCGACAGTCCGTAGTAAAACCCTCATAACTTTTTACTCCGATGTCGGTTGGATACGGGGTTTTGTGCGTTGCAAACTAGACTCGTAGGCCTTCGATTTAATGGGTGATAGGCCTTCTAACTCTTTGTATATTGGGAGAAAACATCCAAGACATTTGACCCAAAGTTAAGAAAATATTATTAGAGAAACTTCAATAACTTTTGCCGACTTTAGTTTCACTAATTTTCTTGACTTCCAAACTTAACATACGACCCTTGTGCTATTATAATACCTCATAACACACTATTCTTAGCATGTTTTACACTCATAGGCTTATCCACAAGGTATGGGACAAGTTAAACCTTTCAAACGGGAGAAGTTCTACCTGAGCCATTTCTTTTATCATGAACTTTGTTTGAGGGGTCCCTTTGACCTAAAACTTTAGTTTAGTTCCTTGATATTGCCACCTACTTGCAATCTTAATCTTCAATGTTCGATACAAAGTCATATACACCTCATATAACCATGCCATACTACGCCACATATATTATGCACGATTAGAGAAAAAGTATGGGATCTTACAGCGAACCTCACCAAACCCAGAAGAAGGAACACGCCAACTGCTAAGATGTTCATCACGACGAGGAGGGACGGCAACAACAACATTTTGATGAGTGGAAGACTTCAAGAGGAGAACTTTTTCAGTTGTGACATTGCCGGAGAAATCGTCCGTAACATCCTTCTTTTCTGTTGACGACCACTCTGGGAGATGATGAGAAGTGTCCAACGTCTTTCTAAGAAGTGGGAAGGCACCGATCACCGAAGGATGAACTTTCATGGTGAGAACTTTGGCGCGCGAATGTTGCTTGTTCTCCACGATTTCAAGGCAAGGGTATGGCGCATCTCGGTCACTAAAATCCATTATCGCTGCTGGAAATCAAGATTGCACAACGTGGCTCTGGAAAAAAAAAGGAGGTTACGTTGGCGAAAACACAATCGGAGTAATCAAAAGACAAAAAAAGATCTGACCATCAGAAATGAGTTCAACCTTGAAAATTAAAACTGTAACAATTGACAAGGAATTTGGCTACAAATATTTTATATGTCGTAGTTCCATGTTTCTAGTTTCGGAAAAATACAAACGGCTTGCTTATTTTCGATTTTCTACAATTAGAAATGTAATTTTACACTACGGACGCACAAATCTGTTAATCAGAAACGGGTCCAAACTTGAAGATCAAAACTTTAGCAATTGAAAAAGAATTTGGCTACAAATATTTTATATGTCGTAGTGCCATGTTTCTAGTTTCGGAAAAACCAAACGGCTTACGATTTTAATTTTTCTACAATTAGATATGGATTTTACACTACAGGCGCGCAAAGCTGAACCATCAAGACGGGTTACTGCTAAACAAGAGTCTTAAGTTACCTGAGAAAGTAGCAAGAGTACTTTGCTTGAAGTTTCTTTTGAGATATGATGGAGGCTATGTCTCCCGATTTGATAAAAAACAAGCGACGTCGCAACTGAACAGTTAAATACACTCAGATAACTTGTTTTTTGCAGCGTCTAAAATTTTGTTTGATGAAATTCTTTATGCATTGGAGAGGATTTGGAAAATAAAAATCTGATTTGGGTTGAGATATTTCATGTCCATTTTGAAGTCACACCAATATGGAAGGATGAACCAAAGAGTTAAGGAAAGAAGAATATCTTCATTGACTTGGATAAAGGAAAGTTGATATTCTTTTTTATTTGATTCAAAATCCAATCAATCTTCTTTTTTTTTTTTTCTCACACCTGGCAAGGAAGATCAGACGAAAAATAATGTTACTACTCACTAGACCCGTCTATTTGAAATCAATATAGAGGGTCCACGTGGTTGTCGAGCAAGAATGTTTAAGAAAAAATTCAGATCACTACAAGCAAATCATTTGTAGTTGCCTAGTTAGAATACGACGACAAGAAACAAATACTCTTGAAGTCTCAAAAAGGGAAAACACATTCATCAAGACTCCAACTTTCGTCGTCAAATTCGGCAAGCCTACACGTTGACAAGTCTCAAAAATAAAAAAATAAAACACATTCATGAATACTTCAAGTCTTGTCGCCAAACTTCGGCAAGCATACACGTCGACAAGTCTCGAAGTAAGGGGCATTTGTAGACACATAAATTGTATTGGATCAAATTCATACAAAATTTGAGTTAAATCCATGTTCATTTGGGTTGAATGATTAATTTGGGCTTTACAAATAAATAAGTCCATCTTATTAAATTCAAATCCAAGGTCCATTTCACCTTGAACCCAAACTCATGCCACGTGTCACGGTGACTAGGCATCCAAGACCAACAAGGTGACGCCACGTGTCCAAATGTGGTGGTAGTCCTAGTCAAATGCAGGAACCAATCACAATCCACCAAGTGTCAAAATGACATCCTTTGGCTAATCACAAGCAACCTTGTCCACCCCCTACAACTATAAATAGGGGATGGACATGACATTCTACGGGATCAAGAAAGCTCTTCAACAAGCATTCTGCAATTGGAGGAAGCTACACCATCAACTACATAGCTCTTCGAAGGAGTCATCAACGGAGTTCTTCCCGGAGATCGACTTGAAACGACGAAGCGCTTTCCAACGTTCCCGGAGATCGACAACATCTCAAGGAGGTCTACATCATCCAACATTTCGAGAAATACGCTACTGAAGGCCCTCGAATCTGGGAGAATCTTATGAGAAAGAATCAAGAGAACAACAGAATTGTACTCACAACGATTCATCAATAAAAATAACATTTTTCTTTTATTTATTTTGCTTGCAGTTGATTTTCAGCGCTTAAGGAAATTTGTTGTGAACAGGGACATGCAGCCCAGTCAGAATCACACCAACAAGGCAATGTTTGAGGTCCTTTAGATGCCAACAAAACTCCTCGACCTGGTCCAGCTTTCAGATATCTAACAAGTCTTATTGCTGCATCCCAATGTGACTTCTTTGGTTGCTGCATGAACTGACTTAGAGTCTACACTGTAAAGCTGATATCAGGTCTTGTTATGGTCACATACAATAACTTTCCCACTAACTTCTGGTATGCAGTTATGTCCTCCAGTAATGGATCATCTGAAACTCCAATGGCTGAATCATATTCTGCAGTAGTGAGTTTAGCATTCATCTCTATAGGTGTCCCCACAGGTTTTGCTCCACTTAGCCCCAATTCTGAAATTAATTCCAGCACATACTTTCTCTGATTCAATACAATCCCTTGCTGTGATCTCAATATTTCTATTCCCAGAAAGTATTTGAGTTCACCAAGGTCCTTGACTTTGAACTTATAATGAAAAATGCCTTTTGCTTTGTTGATCAAAGAACCACTACTACCAGTAATCAGTATGTCATCAACATAAACAAGAATAATCACAATGTCATCTGATTCCCTCATTGTGAACAAAGAGTAGTCATGACTACTTTGTGTGAAACCAGCATCCAACAATGCTTGTGTGAGTTTAATGTTCCACTGTCTTGAGGCTTGCTTAAGTCCATAGAGTGACTTCAGCAGTTTACAAACTTTATACTCCCTTTGCTTTCTGAAACCCTCAGGCATGTCCATATAGACTTCCTCATAGAGATCACCCTGCAAGAAAGCATTGTACACATCCATTTGGAAAAGATTCCAGTTCTTTAAAGCAGCCAAAGCAATGACAGACCTTACTGTTACCATTTTTGCCACAGGGGAAAAAGTGCCATGATAATCCAACCCCTCTCTTTGGCGGTATCCCTTTGCTACCAGCCGAGCCTTGAATCTTTCCACCTCTCCATTTGCTTTGTACTTTATCTTGTACACCCATTTAGATCCTATAACATTCTTACCATGTGGAAAGGACATCACCTTCCAAGTTTTGTTATCCTCGAAAGCTTGAACTTCTAGCTTCATAGCTTCTACCCACATTGTATCTTGAACTGCCTCATTGAAACATTTTGGTTCTACCAATGTAGAAAAATTAGCCAAATAGGCTTTGTATTTAGGAGATGTTGCATCATAGCTCAAGTAGTTTGAAAGAGAGTAAAGGTTGGCTTTCTTTGTGGTCACATAATCTTTCACCAAACTGGTTCTTGAGCTCTCCTAGTGGATTTCCTTGTGTAAGTTGGAGCAGTACCTTCTGTATTTGAATCATCAGTAGGAGAAGCACAACCTGCATCTGCAACAACATGAGTGTTATCATGAACTCCACAGGTGGATGCATCTGCTGGCTGATGCATCTGCAGTGCCAGCAGGAGAATCATCAGGAACAAGAACATGAACATCTGATTGTTCTAAAGGAGCAGGTGCAACCTGAGTGGTATCCATGAGATTCCATGTTTCAACACCATTAGCAGTCCTTACTGTACTTTCAAGATTGCCTTTTAGAAAAGGAAATTCAACTTCCCTAAAAGAAACATCTCGACTCACAAAGAACTGACTGGTCTTTATGTTCATGAGTATATATCCCTTCTGAGTTTCAGAAAAGCCCATCAAAACTGAAGTTGTGGCTCTTTCACCAAATTTTTCAGGTTTTGGTATTGCAGTGGCATAACACAAACATCCTAGAACACTAATGTGTTCTAGACTTGACTTCTTTTTATACAGAAGCTCAAAGGGAATGTGTCCATTTAATGCATCAGATGGCATTCTATTGATCAAATAGACTGCAGCCTTCACACAAACACCCCAATATTTCAAAGGAAACCCACCCTGAAACCTGAGTGCCCTGGCTGTATCTAAAATGTGTTTGTGTTTCCTCTCAACAACACCATTTGTTGAGGGGTATAGACACAACTACTTTGGTGAACAATACCAAGCTGTTGTAGGAGATTGGTGCACTGAGAGTTGAAAAACTCAGTGCCATTATATGACCTTAATGTTTTAACCACGACTCCAAACTAATTTTTGACCATGTTGAAGAATTGTTTCAATATCACAATCACATCAGACTTTAACTGTAACAAATATACCCAAGTGAATCTGGTATAATCATCAACAATAGTCAGGAAATAATGCTTCTTATCAAGAGTAGGAATTTTATAAGAACCCCAAAGATCCATGTGTATAAGTTCAAAAGGAGATACACTTCTTGAACTACTAGTAGGAAACTTCAATCTAGTTTGCTTAGCAATAGGACAAATGGAACATTTATCATGTATAGAACTACTATTATGGTATTTTACAGGTGATATTGCCTTCATGATAGCTTGTGATGGATGACCCAATCTCATGTGCCACAGCCTGTATCCTTCTTCATTTCCATAAGTAGTTGTTGCACTTATTGCTTCCTTTTCCTTTGAGCTGACTTTATTTACCTTCAACACATATAACCCATCTTCCTCTCTACCAATCCCCTTCACCCTGCCACTGTGAAGGTCCTGAAATATACAAAAATCAGGGAAAAAATTGACCGAGCAAGATAATTCCTTGGTTAATTTCGACACTGCCAAAAGATTGAACTTAAATTCTGGCACATGAAGAACATTAGTAACTGTTCCTTCCTTCAATATAGTTGATGTATCAACATATGTCACATTTTCCTTGTCTCCTGTAGGTAAGTATACCTTATTCCTGCTAGAATTATATACCTGCCTACCTTGTTCTAGTAAGCTTAAACTTGATGAAATATGATGTGTTGCTCCAGAGTCTACAATCCACTTTCTACAAGGAACTCCTGACATTAGACAAGTAATTGTACCTGTCATGTTTGCATGTTGCTCCTCTGCATCTTTGTTAAGTAGGTTAACAAGCTGCTTGTATTGTTCTTCAGTGAAATATGGTCCTTTGCTATCAGCTGCATCACAAGGTCCCTTGGACATCTGTCCTCCTTGCTGAAACTGCATCTGGCAACCAAGACATGTTCCTATATTCATGGCACCAGATCCAACAACATTGTTGGCATTAGCAAATGGTTGGCCTCTAAAACCACCTTGTTTCTTCTTCCCTTTATCTACAGGATAGCCAATGATTTTCCAGCACTGACTCTTGGTATGACCCTTCATATGACAATGATCACACACTAGTGGTGGCTTGTGGTGTGAAGGACCACGTGCACTGCCAGCTTGCAAAGCCAATGGCTCACGACCTCCATTGCCATCAGTGACATTATGCACAGTCATGGATCTCTCACCTTCATCCTCAATTATCATAACATACACTTGATTAATTGTAGGAGCAGCAGATTTTAGAAGAATCTGCCTTCTAGTCTGATCATACGATTCATTAAGGTCATTGAGAAATTGCAGTACTCTTTGGTCTTGCAAATGCTGCACATAGTCCTTAGATTTGGGACATCCACAACTAGGACTTGGTACAAACATGTCATATTCATCCCATAATTCCTTCAACTTTGAAAAATAGACAGATACAGAACTTGTACCTTGGGATAAAGTTGTTATTTCCCTGTGCAACTGGAAGATTCTGACTCGATTCACCTTGTTGAATCTCTCCTGCAAATCGTCCCAAACTGCATGTGCACTGGATCCATACACAATGCTGTTTAGTAGATCCTTTCTGACAGAATTCATGATCCAGGAATGAACAATAGCATCACACTTTTCCCACTGGTCTGTTAGCTCTGCATAAGACTCCTTCAGACATTTTCCATTGATGAACCCTAATTTCCCCTTTCTGAGAAGAGCAATCTTCATAGATCTACTCCATAGGCCATAGTTTTCAGTTCCTGTTAACTGAACTGGAACAAGCACAGATCCAGGCGTATCAGAAGCTTGGAGGTGCAACACATGATTGTGATCGATATCCGGCATTGTTGCAGAGAGTTATCAATCAAAGTAAACTGAAATTCGAAAAAATGAGAAGAATCAATGTCCACAGAATCAACTCAGATCTTCCTGCTCTGATACCATGCTAAAATTCAAAATAATTCCATTGTTATGGAACACTTGAGAGAAATAAAGAGTTGCAGGGAAGAGTGATTTGTGGAGAATGAAAACTTGTGTTCAATTCATTAGCTAAGTCATACATATATACAGAAAACTGTAACTAACTTCTCTAACAAAATATCTAACAACTAACTTAATACAGCTGGCATGTCATGACTTTTAGCACTAACAGTGTAACTAACTAGTCGACTAATAGCTGCAACTAAATAGCTAATTTCTGATTTAGCTAAAATCTAATATATATATATATATATATATACACACTCAACTTGATGGTTAGTTAAAAGTCGGTTTTTGATTTGTTCAACTTGGCGCTAATTCTTTAAAATACAGTTATTTTGTGAATGAGAATGCAAAAGCTTACTCTCTTCTAGTAATGTATGGTTATATACTCCTCCGTATTAATTTATGTGATATTTTAAGATTCAAATAAAATTTTTATTTAATTTTTTTATTTGTTTTTTAAATATAGTACTCCCTCCGTTTCACAAAAAAATGGTCTAGTTTGATTTGACACGGAGTTTAAGAAAAAATAAAGAAGACTTTTGAATCTTGTGGTCATAAATTAAAGTTATGTCAAATGTACAAAATTGTCTTTTAATCTTGTGGTCTTAAACATGTCACGTGGAAAGCTGAAATTAAAATGTTACAAAAAAAGAAAGAAGTCATTCTTTTTGAAACAGACTAAAAAGGAAAGGAGGTCATTCTTTTTAAAACGGAGGGAGTAAATGATTAATTATTGTGATTTTAAACATTTTTTACATAGATTTCATATATGTTAAAAAAAAAACTTAAAGATTTTATGTCCAAATTCATAATCAAAATTAAACTATTTGACTTTCAAAATTTAAAATGTGCTACATAAATATAGTGATGTACTTTGATTCATCATCTTGTAATTTTATCCTTATTTTTTTCCACAGCAATGCTTATATAATATTACACAAATATTGCACATAGAAGGTCCATTTGATATGAGGGATAAGAGATAGTTAATTTCAGAATTTTATTAGAATATGTTTCTCATTTTTGGTTGGCATAATATCACAGGATAACTTATTCCAAAATTAATTATCCTGAATTGTAGTGTTATTTTTATACCACATTGAGGATCAAATAACAATCCTAAGATAACTAATTTTAGGATAAATGGTTCCCAACCAAATGAGACATTAGTATTGGATAACCACATAAAGTACATGTATAGTTTACTAAACTACTCCCTCTATCCCTAATTACTTGTTCGCTTTTGAATTGACACATCTATTAAGAAAATAATTATTAGCATAGTGAATTTACCATTTCATCCCTATTAATTGTGAAGTGAATGAATTAAAAACTTAAAATTTTCAAGAAGTTCTACCATTTTCAAAGTAATTAATTGATGGTATAATAGGTAAAAAAATTGTCATTTCTTGATTTGTCAAAATGGACAAGTAATTAGGGACAACTAAAAAATGAAATGTGGACAAGTAATTAGGGACAGAGAGAATATCTATTTTTATTAAATGTCTCTTGAAAATTGAATTCTGTTTTTTTTTTTAAAATAAAATGGAGTATAAGGGTGTAATTGAAAAAATATACAAATGATTATTTTCTTGAATTTCTGCGGTGATACTTATTTTGGGACGAATAGACTGATAGTGTTTAGAATTTTGAAACATCATCAATAAAGTCAATTTAATAAAATACACCTTTAATTTTTATTTTTTTTATAAAGACTGGGTCAAATTAATAAAAATCAAGAAATATAAAACAAATTGTTACAAATCCACTTAATTGTGTGGATGTTTCTCTTAATCTATCCTAACGTAATGTATCCATTTATAATATTAATTAACTATTATAGTAAAGTATTGTCAAATGTTGTAAAAGGATGGTTTAAACATCCTATAAAAGGTAGTCTTCACCCTTAGGAAATACACACTTGAAGAGATTTATATTTTCCATCACCACTTGTCTTCCTATATTGTTTAGTATTCTTATATTTTCCTCTTGTTTTACAACACGAAAAAAAATGT
>NW_006238927.1:2770408-2817840 GCF_000226075.1 Solanum tuberosum | reverse complement strand
GCAAGGGCGATCACTGTCATCGTTGTGGCCTTAAAGGGAACTGGAAAAATGAATGCCGGGCACCTGAGCATTTTGTCAGGCTGTATCAAAATTCTTTTAAAAGGAAAGGGAATAAAGGTGGTGCCTCCTCTTATAATGCTCGAGTGGAGTCACATTTGACTCTCAAAGATGATGCTCAGGCAGGGTCTTCTCAAAAATATGATGAGAATGTTGAGGCGAATTTAGCATTGAAAGATGATGCTTTTGATGGGCTCGATGATATTACTCATCTAGAAGCTGAGGACTTCTTTGGGGATCGCAACTGAAGATTGATAATTGAACTGGGAAATGAATAATATTTTTTATGTATTTTTAATGTCTTCATTAAAGTTTATGTACTTAAGATTTTTTTGTTAAGTTTCGTACTTCTTATTATGTATTTTTATTTTTATGGAGATAAATAAATATTTCCAGTCTTCAATTGGATCCACATGGGGATTTTATAGTTACTTTTTTTCAACTATGGTTGGTTAAAAATGATACGACCACTAATTTTTGTGGACACTATTTGGCAGTTACTTTTTTTTTTGACTATTAATTTAAGTGGACTTTTTTAATTCACAACTAAACTGAGATTTTCATGGATGATGCTTGGTCTGGACTTTTTATTAGATGTAATTATGTGAAAGAGTTTCACTTTCGATTAAAACTGATTTACACTTTTATTTAGATGATGATTACTTATTGTATCGTAATGTATCGTATTATATTGTATTAGATATCATATTATTTTAATGAATATATATAATGTTTGGACAGATTGTGTCATTTTCCGTCTTTACATAATGTAAAAAAATCCATAATATGAATGATAGACCTACAAAAAAAAGTAGGGTACAGGGTAGAACTACTATGCAAATTAAAGGTAGGATAAAAGATGAAAAATGATTATTAAATAATAATTTTAAAAAAAGGCAAAATGAGAAGAAATATTAAGGTAACGATGCGATCACACCAATTTTTTTTTGATAATAAACTGTAAATATATTACATTAACAAGAGCACACTAGATCCAACCCCCTTCCAGGAAGATTATTGGACTGCTAGTGCCTCAGTACGTAACTATACATTGCCTCAGTTCTATCCTTCTAGCTGGCACTATTCTGATTCTTCATATATATTCTATGCACATAAGATGTCCTTCTCCGAGAAAGTTGCCAAATAAGTTTTCCCACAGAGGCCATATTCCATTGTTTGCTGCTCAATCCCCCATACTTCTTAGGGGTACACACTTTGTCCCAAGAAACCAAAGCAATCTTCATTTTATCAGTTGTGCTTCCCCATAATTAGTAATCTCTACATATCTATCTTGTCCACCTTTTTAAGAATACGTTGCGGTAGTATAAACACAACACTGCTCCCCAATAATTATATATAGAAAATAAGACTGCTATGATGATCTGAAGTCTTCCTGCATAGGACAGTACTGTTTTAGAATAGCCTGTGGTTACTCTGTTGGTTATCTTCTCCACAACTACTTGACAATCCATATTTTCCACCAATCCAGTAGCCTCACTAAAATGGTTTAACACCTCCATCATTCTTGTGATGGATTTCTCCTGTGCTTTGCAATCACACCAAATTGAATTTTTCATCATTACCTAACGATGATTTTAAACAATACAATATAATAAAATTTAAATAACAATCAAAACAAACATTGTATTTAAACTAACAACCGTATAAATAAGTAGTGATTTTTAGCACCACTTACACAAATTAAGTATCTGAGTTGGACTATAGGCGCAATATATTATCAATCTCTAGCCATTTTGTCGTACCTATGTCATTCTCTCTGTTGAGTTTGATTTTTTTTCTATGTCCCTATTCTTCACAACCTTATGTACTTTCTAAAGTAATTCAATTTTGAAAGAACTTGAAGACAGTGAATTTTTGCAGATCTTTGCCATAGCAAAGGTTTTTATTCCGAAAATATATAGTGTCTTGTATTTTAAGTCATTTTTCTATCCAATCTTGATCATAACTTAGAACACTCAACTAGAAAATTCTCGAAATAACTTCCTCTTGTGGTAAGTGCTTTCATTTCATCACTTTCTTTTATAATTCAATTTTTTTTCCCACAGAATCAGAGGATATATTCTTGATAAGACTTTATGGGTTGAACCCTAGGGTTATTATTTTGGCGGGACAACATGTCGAGGAGATATAACTATGAATGAATTTTGTTTCCAAATCGTTAAATTCTATCTCTAAGCATAGAATTATGAAACTATGATATTGGGAAACCTAGAACCCTCCCCCTCCAAAAAATGGGTTCTTTAAGCATATTTATGAATTACTCAAAAGAGGTTTAGGGCTGAAACTCTATAAATGAGATTTGTATGATCATGGAAACCTTCAGTTTGACGAAATAACCTTTAAATAAATAATTAGACCTTAGAAAAAAATTTAGAATTAGGTGGTTTGAACACTTTAGGCGTCTTGTTGATGAAATATGTTATTAAAGTGTCATTGTAATTTATTTGTCTTAGACTGTGAGCATTCTGAGGTGATGAGAACATGGAAGACTCTGACAATTGAGCTTGTTTTCTTCTAGTTCTTTGATCGAGGCAGGTTACGATTTACTTGGAGTTAGACTTTGGTTAGTTGTTGATATGTAATGTGAGTTGTGTTTCATGTTGATTGGTCTTAAGATATAGTTAGTTTTATTTATACTTGAATTAAGTGTTGCTTTATGAATAAGCATGTAAATTATTGAACGGTCTATTTCACTGATGTTATGAACTATGAACTTGTAATTATTCTATACTTATTGTGTTGTCTTGAGAGGTAACCAGAAAGGTTAGAATATTCAGTTATGTGGATACAATAAGAATACACTTAGGGGTCGTTTGGTAGAGTGTATTAGCAAAAATTATGCATGCATTAACTTTGTGTATTGGTTATACCTTGTTTGGTACACTTTTTCATGCTATGTATAACTAATGCAAGCATTAGTTATACACTCTATTGTGTATTATGGAGTGTATTACTAATACCATGGATCTCTAGGTATTAGTAATACAAGGAATTTTAACACTTGCATTAGATTAACTAATGACAAAACTACCCTCTAAGCCTTTATTAAAACATTTTTCAATACTTTTCCACGGTAAACTAATGCAATTCTCAAAACGTAAGCTTTTCAAATTGCTATAAAAAGCATATTGTTACAAATCCACTTAATTATGTGGATGTTTCTCTTAATCTATCCTAACGTAATGTATCCATTTATTATATTAATTAAATATTATAGTAACGTATTGTCAAATGTTGTAAAAGGATGGTTTAAACATCCTATAAAAGGTAGTCTTCACCTTAGGAAATACACACTTGAAGAGATTTATATTTTCCATCACCACTTGTCTTCCTATATTGTTTAGTATTCTTATATTTTCCTCTTGTTTTACAACACAAATGAAATAATTGTTACTTTTAAATGATAAAGATAGTATTAATTTTCACTTTTATCCTTACTCAACAAAAGTGAGTTTAATATGATAAAAATAACGCTTATTAAATTGATATCAAATATATAAATAAGAATAATTTAATGTAAAAACGTTACATTTTGTATTGTGAAATGTACTAATACGGTGAAGATCATAACCTATGGTATTTATATATTGGAAACTAGGCTCGTGTGAATGTGGATAAACATCTCTGTCTATTTATTTTTTTTACAAACAACCATTAGTATTTGAGCAAAAAAAAAATTACTAAATATATTTTTCAAAAGTGCTTTTAGGAAAATTACTTTTGGGGAAAACCCTTTTTTCTCTTCTTTTTTTTTTTAACAAAACAACTTCTGCTATTACCATATTCACTTATTTTTCTCTCAAAATTTTGGTCAAACACTTCGCTTTTTTTTCTTTTCAAAAAAGTAAGCACTTTCAAAAAGAAAAAAATACTTATCCATTTAAATTTGTTTGACTTACTTTCATTTTTAATTTATTTATTATATCTTAAAATTTAAAAGTTTTATTTACTTTCGTAAATTCTGTATGAAGTAAAATATAAGCCAAACAAATTTAAACGTAAAAAGTAAATATCATTAAGCTTCCAAAAACTTGATCAAAGTTGAAGGTAGAAAGACTATTTTCATAGACCTCATTTCAAGTAAAACATTTTAAAACATGTATGAAAATTAAGTACATTAGTGAGGAAGCCGAAGTGGTAATCAACAAATAATATGATAATTGAACGAAAAAGAAAACAAGAGGTAAGCAAAGAGAGAAGTAATATGGATGAATGAAGACACTCATTTCATTAGAATGAATAACAAGACTCTGTTTACAGTTTCATTACAAAAAGAATGAGATATTAATTCGACAAATGTGTTTCTCAGTACAGAAATACGTATCTAACTTCAATCCAATTTGAGTATTCATCATTTCTTCAACTTGCAGCTCCATTTCACAATGCATCAAAATTGTTCTCTAGCTGCAATCAACAAATAATGAAGAGAAAAGGGAATCATTCAGAAACAGGGGAACTAATAATGAAGAGAGAAGAAGAAGCATATATGTATGTATACCATATATAAATGAATAAGAAGCACGACGAAGATGAAAGTGTTGAGAACAAGAATCCAATTAATGAGATGAACTGGTGTGTAATTCAGACGAACATCCAAGATGAATTCTCTCTGTGTTTCAAACGTAGTGCCGTTTTCCCGTTGATATGGATTAGCTGATGCCAAAAAGACGAGATGAAATTGACTTCGATTCAGAGATTCAAGCATTTCAGTTCCTCCATTGTTGGAATATCTCAGTGGAGCTTTGTACTCTGTTTTCTCTTGTAATGATTTCGCAAATATACGATCTAAATGGGTTTCGTTCAGATAGCTATCAAAGTTCTCCCTGGTTTTTCTTAGCCTCATCATCCTTCTCACTGTAAAAACATTCAAATCAAAGATTCTTAACGAAACTCAAGAAAATCGAAAAAGAAGAAGAGAAAACAGAGAAACGAAGATGCGATGCTTACCAAGAATACTGTAGTAAATCAAAAGGGAGAGTAAGAAGAGAAGGGTAACGTTGGAAACAATAACAGACACCTGTAGAACCATTTTCATGAAAGTTGGTTCTTAAGCTTTTCTTCTTCTTCTTCTGTAAATTTTGAATCTCTGAAGAAGAAGAAGAAGCAAAACTCAGCGGTTACTTATATGTAAATAAAATTCAGTTAGTTAAAAAGGCGGGAGATGTTATTGGCTTTTTCACGTGCCAAGATTTTGTTAAAATCAGTTATATAATTGCATTACCATATGTAGGCAAGAAAATGTAGATGGGTGAGTGTTTATTGTCCAATCCTCGTAAAATAATGTATATTTATTTGTTTATTTTAGTAAATTAATAGAATTTTATTACTTTATTTGTCTTTATTTATGTGACATTATTTGACTAGATACAAACTTTAAGTATTAAGTGAAGACTTTATTATGTTTACCAAATTGCTTCATAATTCATACTTTGGTAAAGTGTTTAGTGAAACCCAATAATGATAGAATGACGATGATGTTATTAAATAATTATTAAATAAGAAAATGTATATTCTTTTTGAGATGAACTAAAAAGAAAATGGTGCACATAAATTGAGATGGAGGGATGTAACGACCTATTTCCGTTGTTATGGAAAAGCCAATGGGAAGGAATTTGAGCCAGAAAATTTTTGGGTAGTAACTTGGAAATTTCTTGCCTAGCCTAGACTTGGACGAAATCTGAGTCAGGTGAGGTCTAGAGAAATCTGGTAATGAATGGGGGATCTAATTATGAATTTGATCACATGAGTAGATAGCCAAGACGATAAGGAGTCTGCACGACTTTACGGAATCGAATTCGGGCTAGTAGAACCCCTAAAATTGATCTTGGCGTGAAAGGGTAGTCTCTGAACATCAAGGGTTGAAGGTGTGTTGTAAATGGGAGCTTGGAACTCAAATTCCGAGCTTTTGTCTCTGTGCAAACCACCGGAGCGGGATTATTCCTGCCATTGCGGGGTCGCTGTGATGGGATGGGGTCCGTCGTGGCAGGCCAGTCGCGAAATTAAGCCAGAAAAAACCCCAAAATCGTTATTTTCTGCAAAACTTTGTTCCCAGGGCGATTCTTGACAGTTTTCCACAATTTCTAATGCTAAAGGTAAGGATATTACTCCCCTAATCCGTATTTTGATTCCTAGAACTTAGAATCTTGGGTAATTATCATTGGGGGAGGGTTTTGGCCTGAAGTTAATGGTGGGAAAAGCCCTAGCTGAACATTAGGATCATGAGTTTGGTCTTGGGTTATTGGGTTTCCTATAGTGAAAATTACAATAATATACTACTTAAGACTTTAATTAACAATATATACACATACTTCTATTTAATTACAAACATAGTTTTAAAATTACAAACATAGCAAAATAATTAATTTTTTGGATTTAATTTAATTTTTTATTTTTGATTTTCTTCTCTCCTCTTTTTGGGATTATTTGTCTAATTTTGGGATGATAATTATGGTATTTAATTTTCCTATATTTTATCTCTTCCAATTACTATTTTTAAGTCACACGTTACTTTAAGGTGCCTATCCAATAATATTTTTATTTTTCACACTAATCTAAAATCCATTTATTTTACCGTCTTTTTTATACAATCCACAAAAAGTAAAAGTCTTTACACCAAAGTAAAACCTTTTTACCTTCCCAACATTTTTATTCATTCAAAACATTAAATATTCCTAATTATTTTGCTAAAAGTTTTCACCCTTCTCTCTTCCATCATCTAAAAAAAATCTATTGCTATAAAGTGATAATTAAGGTAATTAATTTGTATATTTAAGTTTTTTTCCCTACATTTTATCAAACAACTTACTGTATGAATGAGAATGCATAGCATATGTAAGAAATTATATTTAATGTTGTTTAGACTTTTAAAAATAGGAGAAGAAAAAACACCACATGTTAGCACCACAAATTTTCAGAATTTTAAATAATAAATAATTAAATATTATAAATTCAAAATTTGAAATAAAAATAATAAACACAAGTCATCAACTTACACAAATAATGACAACTGTCAACATTTTTAAAAACATATTTAATATAATTTTAAAATCCAATATATAAATTAGTAAAAAATGATTTATTATTTTAATTTTTTAAAAACCATTTAATCTGGGACGATTCAATATTTAAAAAAAAAAACATATTCTAAACGTTTTTAAAAAAAAAATGCAAATCAGCACAAAATTATACTATTTAAAAATATATAATTTTTAAAAGCACACTTGCATACAAATCAGTTTCAAAGCCTATTTTTGTGCAACTATTTTTTTCTCAAAATATTCCTAGAGATAAGTGCTCCTACAATTTTTAGTTTTTTTTAAAAAAAAAATTTAAAATTTATTATAGTATTTACATCTAACCATATTTTAGAAATGTTATTTTTTTAAAAATTCATGCATTTGAATTTAGATATAAAATTTTAAAAAAATCAGAAGCGGTTGCATAAAAAGAACGGTACTCCTCACTTCCCCAATTCTCTCAACTACATTTTACATATCTATCTATATATCTATCTATATATAATAGGAGAAGTAAAAAGTGACACGTGTTAGCACCACAAAAAATAAAAATTTTAATATTTTAAATAATAAATTTTAGAAAAATAAATAAATTGAAAAAGTATAAATGAAAAAAAGAAAATCAAAAACAGTTGTGAATCAACCATTTTCAAAAAATAAAAATTAATGTTTTTTTCAACTCTTAAAATAAAATGCATCACTTTATTTTATTTAGGAGAATTTTGAGGAGTTATCTTTTTAATTTTTATTTACGAAAAAGGTATTGTGGATTCCTTAAATATAGGTAACCGATTAGACGATCTCTTCTTCCTTTTTAAAACTCCATAATTCAAATTATTTTAACTTATAAATCACAATTTAACAAAAAAATAAAATAAAAATTATTTACGTTCATTTAACATAAATTTTGATGCATCTAAATCCATTTAGTTTTAGCTAATATAATGTCCAATACACTAAAAAAGAACTAGACACTGAATATTTTGCCAATAGTACATATATTCTTATATTAACCTTTTAAACTTATAAATAAAATATTAATTGTTAAACTATAAATAAATATTAATTATATATTCATTTAAAATAATTTCTTTTAAAAAAATAAGACAGTTACAACTTCTACCTTTTCTTTCTTATTTTCTACCGCTTGCTTTAAAAAATCAACTTCTTTTCTGTAAGCTGAACGAGAAAATTCTATCAATACTCTCTTCTACATCGAAAGAAATAATATTTCTTTGGTAAAAGAATCATCTTTTTTGTATGTAACACTTCTTCATTTTCTTTATGTTTTAAATTCTGTTTAATCTATTTTGTGTTTATATATCTGTCGATAATAAAATATTGCCCAGATTCTTATATATTATGTATTCAGATATGAATTAAATTATATTAGGTAAAAAGTGATACAGTGGCGGACCCAGAATTTTTGCTCAGGGGTTCAAAGTATAAAGGATAAGTTCAGGTAGTAATGCAAATGCGCGGTGAGCGTAGTAGTCCCTCGACATGTTCTTTGTACAAGAACCATATATATTTCATTGGTTCATAAAAGTAAAGACTAAAAATCTACTTGTTTTCCAGGAAAACATTTTCCATGGAAAACATTTTCCTTCATACCAAACACACCCTTAAGATTATATATTATCTGTATATAATATAAAAGAAAAACATATACAAGGTGATGTGACACCTCTCTATGACCTTCATTCATATTTATCTTTTTTCTCCCTTTTTTGAGATTTTTTCTTATTTAAATTAATTATTTTATTGTAAAAGTGAATTATTTAATTTATTATTTATTAATGGAGGCACATTTACAACAAAGACTCTTCACATGCCATTTTACAAAGAGTAATTATTCATTTCATAACTCACACCTCTCTAATTTCTACTTTTAATAAATTTATTTTTCTTTTTTCTCTTTTTTTAACCTTCTTTCAATTATAAAATGATAATATATTTTAATATTTTAAGTAACTTTTTCTTTATAATTTAATGTATACCTATCTATATCTATATATATAATATATAATAAAGTTATATATAGATAAGGTGATGTGACACCTCTCTATGGCCTAGAAAACTATTTATCTTGTTTCTCTTTTTTTTGGAATTTTCTTCTTTCACTTTTTGCATTAATTACTTGTTTAATAATTTTAAAATCTATCATATTTATTATATTCAATTATAATTCATGGGTTACAAAAAAACTTCAATATTTTTGCATTCTCCACTTAAATAACATGCCTTCTCAACTTCCTTCTATCTAATTCTTATAACTCAAACAATCTATAAATAACAATCATATATAGAGTTGTTTGATATTCATTTTCATTTTTCCTTCTTCTTTTTTATTAATATATTTTTTTTTCGTTTTTGTTTGTTTTTTTTTTCATTTTCTTCATCGATCATGTATTTAATAACTAAAAGAGAGAATATAGAAAAAATGATGTGGAAATATGCATGTCCACCATATTCATGAAGATCATAGACATGTTTTACATAATTTTTTGTACAAGTTCGGCAAAATGAAGAAGAAATTTAGTGGTGGTGAAAGTTTCATCAAGAGATAATCAGATTAGTTTGATAGAATTGAAGTTTGAATGATTTAGAATATATAGAGATACACTTATTGTTGTTTATTTTTAACAATTTGAATTAGTTATTTTTCAAATATAAGGTATGTATTCTCCAAGAATAATATTGTTTGATAAAGTTTGGAGTGTTACAGATATAATTCTTTTTTATATAGGGTAAATGTTAACTTCTTCTTCTTCTAAAATAATGTATTGATTTTTCTGGTTAAAAAATTGGTGATTTTTAAAGGACAAATTACTTAACTACACTCCTTTACTTACCTTAATATCCATTTATCCCTACTTATTTCAAAAAAATTCAAAAATCCCTTATTTACCTATGTATCCCGCATGTATCCCGTGCACAACGCTATGTATCCCGCTATGTGGAATGTATCATGTGCAGAACACTATGTATCTCGCTATGTGGAATGTATCAAACCTAATGTATCCCGTGCACAACGCTATGTATCCCGCTATGTGGAATGTATCAAACCTAATGTATCCCGTGCACAACGCTATGTATCCCGCTATGTGGAATGTATCAAACCTAATGTATCCCGTGCACAACGCTATGTATCCCGCTATGTGGAATGTATCAAACCTAATGTATCCCGTGCACAACGCTATGTATCCCGCATGTATCCCTTACACAACGCTATGTATCCCGCTATGTGGAATGTATCATGTGCAGAACAACGCTATGTATCCCGCTATGTGGAATGTATCAAACCTAATGTATCCCGTGCACAACGCTATGTCCCCCAAACATCATTTTTAAGGGATTTTTGGTAAATAGAAAACTAGAAGGGATAGGATGTTATTTAGTACTTATAATATGTGATTTCTATAATTTATACATTTTTAAAAATCTATCTATCTATCTATATAATAATTGTTGGACTAGAATAGTGTGGTATTTTTTCTCTTTACTTTGGTAATTTTTTTTTTCTTCCTACTTATTATTGACCTTATTATAAAAATAAATGTCTCAATAACTTTATTTCTGATTGTCTTATCATTTTCTATGATTAATATTCATTATTATGTGTCTTAATGTACAAATATCAAAATATTAAAGTCACATTCTTACTCCTCTTAATTACAGTGACTCTTCATTCTTAGGAATTTGTATATTGAATGTAGTATTTATTTGAAATATGAAATATACTCTTTAATATTTTTATATATAAGCTAAGCAAAAACTAGAAGAATTAGAAATTTGTGTATGCCATTTTTTCAAATTTTTCTGCATAGCTAATTCTTCTTTTTTTGTGTATTTTTAAATGTATTTTCTTTCTTACCTTATTTTGTTTTTTAATTATAATTAAATTTTTTTAGTGATTTTGATATGATAATTCTTTAGGTTGGTGAACAGACGAATACTAGAAAGTAAGTAGTGATAAGTTATAAGAAAGAGGAGGAAGAAGTCCGAATTAAAAAAATACTGATGTAAAAACTAATAATTTCACTTAAAGAGTATGTACCTTATAGATGACTTGGAATAACAATTGTTACAAAATATAGATATATTTAATTGATTTTTCATAGCTTATCTTTTATGATTTAGTATGAAACTTTATTTTAATTCTTTTCATAACCGCGCGAAGCGCGGCCAAGTACACTAATTTTAAAATATAGCACAAGAACAAAGAATGTTATGTTTACGACTATATAAGAAATCATTGAAAGAATCTATATATATATATATATATATATAAATATATAAATCTGAATTTTAAACCGCTGATGTGGCACCCTCCAATGGCCAGCATTTGCAATTATTTATTTTTCTCCTTTTTTTTGAATTATTTCTTCTTCTTTTTTTTGCTTTAAGCTTTTATTGAATATTAATTAAAGCATAGTATTTAATTCTCTCATTATTAAAACACAAACATAAAAGCTGTAGTATTGCATTAGTGTCGTATTAGTATCACAATGCATTGATGTTGCACGTTTTTTGCAGAAAAAATGATCTATTCTCCTTCCCCATAATTAACATTTATTAATAGGTTAACATAGTAAGCATTAGTGTTGCACGTTTTTTGCCCAGAAAATTCATTGCAATAATCTCCTTCTCCTACCCAATAAATAATATTACTATTTATTATTATAGGTATTAAATATGACACCTTTTCAAATTCTGACACTCAATAAAATGATAGAAATTTAGGAACAAAGCTCCAAAGCTTCCCCACTATGCTAGATGAAAAACCCATGATGCTATATTTCATTAGGTAATATTAATTATTATTTTTATTGAATAATTGTATTGACAAATTTTCTTATATGAATCGAAGAAATATGATTTACTTATTCTTGGTTATACATGGTTTTAGGTGATCTTATGATCTCTTCTCAAGTTTTGCTTATGCATGTTTATTATTATGATTTCTATTGCTGCACCGATAATTTCTGATTTTTTATCTTTGTTTTATATCATTTTCTCATAATAATTATATATCTTTTCTTTAATTATTTAAAATCATTTTCCCTATACGCAAGTTTGTTCAATCAATTACAAAAAGTGAAAAGAAAAATGTGTCAACTGACTACAACAACTATTCAAAGTATAAACGAGATATTAAACCAAGGTTCGTCACTACATGAATGAGATTTGGTATATTTTAAGAGGAGCAAATGGACTGTTTATCAAACTATTTATTATGAGTATCTCAAATATATCTTTTTGATTATGCTTGTAAATATTATTATTTAAATATCTAGAAGGTTCAATTTTACTTAATAAACATCGTGTATGCCCAGGGCTATTTTATTAAAACAAAGGAATATGTACAATTAGTGGCCCAACTAGCCAAAGCCCAGAAAGGAAAAGGAAAGTAACAATCTGGAAAAAATACACATGAAGTTTCTAAAGAGAACTCCATTGTCGAAGAAGAGCTCTCAAGCTCGCAATCGCAAAGAGCCACGAGGAAGAGGTTCTGTGAGAATATTTCTAGCAGCTCCAATTCTTCTTAATCAATGCCTTCCAACTTGAGAAGTCAAAAGAAACGGGTCTGTTCATCAAATCCATTCAACCTTGTTACTTCAGTTGCATCTTGAGCTTCCAAACACTCTAGGGCATAGTTAAGTACAAATTAACCTAACTCGTCACAAATTGCATAAAATAAAATGTCTTTATAAATTTCTGGAGATAATATCTTTGTACTTAACTATGCCCTAGAGGTTATTTCGGTAGATCGATGCATGAGCGGAGGCTCCCATGCCCCTAAAAATCACTCGATTTTTTTTTATAACCTCAAAGATACTTAACTATTGAATATTATACCTATAAAGTCACTAACGTAATTAATTAATTTTTCATTAAAATTTGTTCAAATGAAATCTTTATTTAAAACAAAAATTACAAAAAAATAAAAAGATATCCTTTAAATCCGCTAAAAATACTCCTAAATTTTAAACATTTTATTTTACCCATTTTCCTCCTAAATTGCTCTCTCTTATCCACTCTTTTTCCTCTTATATTACTCCTTTCGTCCACAATTATTTGGCAGGTATACTAAAAATAGATGTCCAAGATTAATTATCAATTTAAACAATCAAGAAACAATTAATCACCTTTTTCCAATTCTGCCCTTAATGATAGTGTAAGTCAATTGAAAAGTTATGTAGACTTTTGGTATTCTTCGTATAGTAGGGTTATATTAGTCAAATTACACCTTCTATTAAATTTTCCTTGAGGGGTGTGCATGACCTTACCCTGACAAACAATTGTGGACGGAGGGAGTATTTACTAGTGAACAAGCGCGCGGTCATAAAAATTATCTATAAATTCAAAAGTCACTCACTTATGTGTAGTTATCTTAGAAAGTCACTCAACTATTAGTATTCTACATAAAACGTCACCCAACCAATTTAAAGAATTTTTTCATTAATTTTTGTTAACTTGAAATTTTTATTTTAAGCTAAATTTTTAAGAAATAAAAAGATCTTCATTATAAACTTTTTATTGACGTGTCCCACTAAAATTAAGTAATATATAATATAACAAAATTTATAACTATAGTTAGTAAAACAAACTTATATCTAAAGTACCAATATAAATTATAAATACAAAAACACACAACTCAGTTACGCATTTTATATAAAAAAAATTAGCTTATAATTGAGTAATCAGTTAATTATATATGTCAACGTTTGAACAATAGTAAGACAATAACAAAGATTCCAATGTTTCTAATTATATGAGAAAAATTAGAGTAGCAAATTATGTCGTCATATTTGAGTGATTGCTTTAAATATTATTTTAAATGCATATAAAATGAAGTGATCTTGATAAATATATATTTCTATATAATTTTAGTGGGGTGCATCAATAAAATGATTAAAATTGACACTTTTTTATTTTTTAAAATTTAGTATAAAAATCTCATGTCAACAAAATTTAATGAAAAAATTATTTAGATTGGTAGAGTGATTTTTCAAGATAAATATTGATGATTGAGTGACTTTCTAAGATAACTACACATAAGTGAGTGACTTTTGAATTTATAAATAATTTTTATGACCGCGCGAAGCGCGAAAATGTTTACTAGTTAAACATAAATGGGTTATTTTGTGATGGATGAATTGATGAATTTAGAACTCTATGCATATGCATGTATTGTATTCATTTTATGTGTATAATAACTTGATAATGTGTGAATTTTATATTTTAAAAAAAAGTAAAAAAAAAAATTGAACAAATATTTTAAATAGAATATCAATTTTAATAGGAAGGAATTTGTTATTGATTTTGTTAAGTTTAAATTGATGTGAGTTATGAACGTACCTGTGAAGAATAAAGTTTGATGAAGACTTTAAATATTTTCATGCTTTGCTGATTTTTTAATTTATTTTTCAATTTCTATTTCACCAATGTGTCAACCGCACATGTGACATGAAATGAGGCAGATCTTTGAAGTATACAAGCGAATAAATTAGTGAGAAAAGAGGAACTTAGCCGAAGAATCATATCTCTCCATGTTAGATTGTGAATTGTTATTTTAGGCAATATTTCTTATTGCAAAATGTTAATCCGTCTTTTTCAATGTACAAGGCTCAAACTATCAAGGAATTATTCTGAATGATGCTAACAACTTCAAATATATATATATATATATATATATATGCTCCTCCTTAAGTCAAGTAATGGTAAAAAAAAGAAGAGTCAAATTGACATTTATAGGATGATGCTTAAAAAATTTGAAACTAGATAATTGTTTTTAAAAAGTTAATAAATCTCCTCCAATCTATATATTATAATAAAGCTAGATATCAAAACGGCAACATGGCGCTCTTAATGGCTTTATTCTTATTTATCTTTTTTTGTGATTTTTTTTGGCATTCTTCTCTTATTTCTTTTAATTATTTTATTTGCATATCTCTTCAATTACATAAATTTTATTCTATATATTATAATAAAGCTAGATATCAAAACGGCGACGTGGCACTCTCTAATGGCTTTATTCTTATTTATCTTTTTTGTGATTTTTTTGGCATTTTTCTCTTATTTCTTTCAATTATTTTATTTGCATACCTCTTCAATTACATAAATTTTACTCTTAATAACTATTAATAATGTTCATAACTCCTAACCTTTCATATTCATAACTCTCAAATAATTTAATATACAAATTTATGACATCTTAAATCACACTTATAAAAACCTATTTTGAAACATATGTGATGATTATTTTTTTACAATTTTTCTTATTCTTCATCTTTTATCTCTTTTGTTGTTTAATTTTTTGTCTTCTTTGATATAATTTTGCAGGAGAGAGATCTATAATGGAGATTGTTAGACATTTTTGTGCAACTCGATTTTACAAGGTAAAACTGTTTGATGTACCTAATATAGTTATCGCTTTTTCTCTATTGCAATTATAAATTCAATATTATTATTTTGAATTCATGATAATATGAATCACAATTTCTTTAGAAAAAACTGTTTGATTTTTTCTCTTTGCTTCTCTTTGTAATTTATAAAGAATTTTTTTTCTTCTTTTTGTAGTTTTTTGAGCATTAGGTTATGTTATGTTGATAACAAGATCCTTCTTTTATCTTTAACTCATAATTAAAAATTCTTTTAAATTTTTTATTTGATTAGTTAACTTCATTTTTATATTTTGTTGTTATTGTTGTAAGGTTAACTTATTTTGTTTTCATGTCAGGATATTTTTGGAAATAAAAGCGGACAAGAAAATCAACACATACATGTATGCTACTCAATAGAACATGTATGTATAATTTTGTAGTCATGTAAATCAACTTTTAATAACTATATATTATGATAGAACATGAGAATGTAAAGTTAATTCAAAATTTTAAAATATTGTATAATTTATAAAAAGATGTTTATTGATATGAAACTTTGTAGTCTTCATATTTTTAGAATTTTTTATTATTAATATTAGAAGTTCTCAAGTTCTTGAGATTTTCAAAGATCACTATCACAATCTGTTTGGTCAGAAATCGAAATACAAAAGTATTTGTTTAGGATAAAAATAATTTAGTAAAGTCGTTCTCTCTCAATCTACTTTCTTTACCATCATAAGAATTATCTAGATAAAAGAAAAGTAGTGTAGCACATCCTTTGACCAAGAATCTTATTTGTTTATTTTTTCTTTTTTAAAAATATTTTTTCTGTTTGTTTATTTCTTATTGTTGTACAAAAATAAATGTATCAATTACTACTCCTTCATTGATTCATATTTTTAATATCAAAATTTAAGTATTCTTATTTTCCGTACTTTAATGACTTTTGGTGATCATAACTCCTAAATTATATTAATAATCATGTTCATGATATCATTCGATATGTTCATGATATCATTTGATATTTCATATTGTTGTCCTATAAATAGAGGTATTATAGAAAAAATTATAGAAAAAATTATAAAAAAAATGATCAAATTTATATGTATAGTAAAATTAGGAATTATAATTTTATAATTTCCTTAACTCTCTTTTTTCTTAAGAAAAACTATAAATTCCATCATTAATTTTCTCAATAACAAATTTATGTTAAAAGTGTTAAAAAATATCGTATATATAAATTTATTTTCTTCTTAACAACATAAATGAGGTGTAAATAAGGATAAGAAGAGTCATATTTTTTTTATTTTTCTTTTTACCATAATAAATGTAAATATATGATTAATGTGTATTAAATTTATTATTATTGGAAGCAAATAAAATTTTCTTTTATTTTTTCTAGGGATAAAGGTCTGAAAAATATCCCAACTTTGGTCGGATTTGCTGTTGCGATACTAAACTTTCATAAGGACATATTACCTCCCTAGACTATTTAATATCGTATTTTTTAACCCCTGAACTATTTAACAGTGTATTTTAAAGGTATATATGTGTCCATGTGGACACATTCTATTTATAATTTTGCATTATTTTTTATGTCCACGTGGGCAAATATATATGTTTAAAATACGGTATTAAATAGTCTAGGGAGGTAATAGGTCCTCATGAAAGTTTAGTATTGCAACAACAAATTCAACCAAAGTTGGGGTATTTTTCAGACCCTTATCCCTTTTTTCTACATCAAAGAAGGAGTTATCCTTTGGAGAGTTATTACTCCAATTTATTTATAACAATTACCACCGTAATATATATTTTAATAATAGAAATAATTGTATTTATGTTGTTGAACTTTTTTATTGTCCTATCTTCAACATTGCATACATGCATTATTTTTAAATATCATTTATTTGTCGCTCTTTGATAATCTATATACAATTGGATTAGGTAAGTATCACACCAAGTCACTAAATGATATCACAACTTATCTTTTATATCTCATTTTACGTTATGTGTTTAATTTTTTTATTTTTTATGTAAAAATATAACCTCAACCGTAATGTTGCACTATCGCAACTTAATTCTCTCTTCTCGCAATGTCTCTACAAGAATGAGAGTTTAGATACATAAAAAATAATTAATATTAATGAATTTTATGAGACACAAATTGCATTAGATGAGTGTCGGTACGAACATTGAATATCTAAAAAAACATATATCTCTAACTTTTGAATTTCATTCATAACTATGTTAGAATATAATTCAAGTATTTCTTTCTCATCATAAATTACCACAAATGTATCTTTATTTATTTATTTTTAGTATTGTGTCATTTATAAAAAAAGAGACACGTAATTTATGATCGAGTAGATTTAATATTATTGATTAAAACAATAATGTTGCTATAAGAATCATTGAATTTAGTATGAAACTATGATAATTAGATTGTCAATTAACTGAAGTTTTTCATATCAAAGTTTAAATTTTCAATTTTTTTATCAATATGAAAATTTCTAAATAAGTGATATCAAAGTCGTATTTTAATTTGTGTTTCTCTCTTTAATTATATTATTTATTAAAACATTTATTAAATAGTGACATTAATTATTTAAAAATATGTTTAAGTTTTTTTATAACCGCACGAAGCGCGATCAAGTACACTAGTTCAATAATATTTACTTATAAAAGATTAATAAATTTTTTAGAAGGTATACGTAAAAAGATCATCATCATTGAGACCGAGAGGAATGAGAGATTAAGGGGGATATGAGGAAGCAACCACAGTAATTAATTTTTTGGTAATAAATTTATAAATAATATCATTCAACTATAAGAATTATATAGTACTAAAATACTATATAATTATATAATTTTTTTAAAATATCATATACTTTATTGATATATGATTTTTAGAAAAATGAAAAGACAAAATTTAAAAATTTAAATGCATTCCGACAATTAGAAATTTAAGTGTTTAATTTTTTTTAGTTTTAATTTTATGTTTAGTATTATCATAATTGTAGGACTTTTCTAAGTTATATTTATTTTAATCTAACGATTAAATTTTCTTATAATAATAATAATAAAATATATAAAATATATTTAAACTGTATCTATAATTAAAAAGAATTAAGAATATCCTAAAATTAAGTCAAGTGATATAATTTTATCAATAATCAATTTTTCTTAACTATTTTAAGTTTTTTTTACTATTAATATTAATATTCAAATTTGAATTAAAAAATAATAAAAGAGAAAAGACATAAAGTCACCACTAAAGTTGTCTCGAATTTTCAAAAAGACACCATAACTTTGCGGGTGTCCTATTACCCCATTGAACAACTTCAAAATAGTATGTACGCCCCATTTTTTACCCAATACCACTTATAAAAAAATATGTATAAGTCACGCACTAATAGTCACTTGCCACGTATTAAAAGTAATTTTTAATTTTTTTTATTTGATTTCTTTGGTTTTGTTTTTCATTTATTCTTTTTCTCTTTCTTCTTCACCTCAATTTCTGTTCCATTCTTTTTTTTCTTTTTTTTTTCTTCTTCTATTACATTCCCTTCATCGTTTTCTTGGGAAATTTTATTTCATGTTCTTTTGTTGGTGTCTTGCAATGGACTTTTCTTTACACTTTGTGTCCCTTTTGCAGCCAACATTTGTTTTTGCCTACTTACTACTACCAATTAATGTATTTATGAAAATAAATATCATCAAATAATCAAAATCTAAATACTCAAAATATCACCAAGTCAAAATTTTAAATTAAAATCACCACCTTCTCCAACTCCTTACTCCCAAATCGAGTTTTTCATAGTTTACTATTCCCAAATCCCAATCTTGATTTGTAGGAGGAACTAATTTGTTTTTCAAAAGAAGAAGAAGAAGAAGAATGAACACAATAACATTAATTTTTAGAAAAACAATGACCAGAAAGAAAAAAAATAAAAAAAAAAATGAAGAAGACATGGATGCCCAAGAAATATGGATAAGCTAATGATGGTAGGAAAGATGAGAAAAAAGATTTGAAAAAATAAAAATATTCCTAATAAAGTAAAAAAAAATTAATACATGGATTTTTATGTTTTTTTTTAAAAAAGAAAGTCAAATTGGGGTGCCACATGACAATTTTACGTTGGTCTGTAGTTGCATCAAGAGTCTTCACGCGCTTATATTTTCGTGACAACATGAGTGGTGTTAAAATTAGTCAAAATGATATATTTATTATGAATTTAGATAGTTTCGTGGGGTAATAGAACACTTGCAAAATTAAGGTCTTTTTAAAAATTCGAAACAACTTCAATGGTGACTTTATGTCTTTTCTCATAATACAATTTATACTTGAGTGATTCCTAAACATTAGGAAGATAAAGCTACACTTAGAATCCTATATTTTAAGGAAACAATTTCAAACTTAACTACATCGTTTTTAGAAAAAAAACAAAAAAACTACATCGTTTTCCGAAAGAAAAAGAATTGCAGTAAAAAATCATGTCTAACTTTTTCATTCACATCTCCTCATGCATTATCATACACAATTTTTATTTATATATTACTCAAATTTTTTTGCTTATTTGAAAAAGTTGATATATATATATATCACCAGCACCATAAAACTCAACAATTTTAAGTTTTAAAGTTGTATTTTTATAAAATCAAAATGATGTAATGTATTCGAACAATTAAATATTTTTTTTAATAATCTTTGCGACCGCGTGAATACGTATACTAGTTTATGTAATGGATGAGGACAAACATAGAAATTCAAAAATACAACCACTTCTCCAAATTACTCATTATTATCTCCACACAACAAGGTAGCATACCAAAAGAAAAAACAAATGAATCATTTGCTCTTCATGTATACAAATTTACGTATTATTTAAGTTTTACTGACATGATAGAATAAGAGATTGATAGTTATGTTGATAAGAAGAAACAAGCAAAGTAATATTCATTAGTTAAAAGGGTAGACTTTGATAATATTTACAAATCGATTGAAGTGTCGGACTTGAAGCATTCGAGATAATACATTTGTGGCTCAAAAGGGAAAAAATTCTCAATATAATATTTTTATGTTGAAAGAATTACTAAATTTATATTGTTAGATAATTTTTTATGAGTTACAAATTTGCCGGACTCGATTAAAAGTTGAAGTTTTTACGTGTAAAAAAGGTATTATTATTTTTGCAAAGCTATACTTAACACAATAGATAATGTGTGCACTTATTTATTTACTCTATGAATTGAACTACTTCACAAAATTAAATAGTAATACACAATTAGCTCCTCACAATACAAGTTAGTGCGTCTTCATGCTTTTTCTTAATTCACTTCTTTTCTTGATTAATTACGGAAGTCTAAACACTCCTTTGATAATTTTTTCAATTCTACTCTTATAATTTTAATACTTTAATGTTCTTTGAATTTTAGTTTCAAGAAATATGAAAATCTATATTTATTGCAAATGGGCAACAAAATACAAAAGGTGACAATGATGGCATTGAGAAGATCAACGAATAATAGTGGGGTTTATCAAAATTTTAGAACATATTATGCATTATTTTTAGGGTAAAAAACTTAAGTATACAATTTAAGTACCTTAATTACTACTATATAACAATACTTTTTTTTCACTTATATAGCAACCGTTTTTTTACAAAACTGTTATTAATATATATATATATATATATTTTATATATATTTTATATATATTTTTTTTTTATAAAAAAAAAAGAAACGTAGAATGAGTCACCCACCAAATCACATATCCCTTAATTTTCTCCAATTATTTTACCTTCCCTGATTTACTCAGTTTTGTTATATATTCTCCGATGAAGGGAGGTTTCTAACAAAAATAAAACTCCTTGTTAACTTTGATCAACTATTCAAAATGGATACCGATAATTTTTTAATTCTAATACAACACAACGGGCGATGAGACTTATCAGGTAGTATGTGAATAAAAAATGATTGATTTGATATTTTTTTACGTTGCTAATATTTGTTTTTTCACACCGTCGGTGTTTAATGTTTTCGATAATTATTCGTTTGTTTATATTGTACGTCATTGTGGTGTATCATAAAATTTATATGATTTGATTATTAGCATGGTGCATCTGGTAATCTTTTAGGTTTAATAGTATGGGACTCATCACATACGTTTTTTGGTATAAATTTAGCTTTTTTGTTATATTATTAGGTTTAAGTAATATTTTTTTCTACGAGTGATATTTTTTGGTGGTATAGCAAATCAACTTTGGTGGTTATTAAACAGCCGATTCATTGAATATTTTTTGGTATAACTTTATGTTTAATTGATTACCGCACCAACGTAAGTTATTGTGCGTACAAAAATACCTAATTTGAAATTTTCTTATTATTTATGATCTTGTTAAATTGGTATGTTTAATTGATTACCACACCAATTGGTTTCTTATCAATATGGTGTTATTGTTAATATTTAGACCTTATACAAAGACCAACTTCAAGTTAAAATTCGGATACGCGTATTGGTGTATCTAAATTGAGAAATTCTTTTGGTATGTGATCATATGTAATTGGTATGGTATATGCCTTATTTTGGTTGTGATATTTTGTAATTGGTATTTTTTAAGACCTTATACAAAGACCAACTTAACTAATATTCTGGTACATGTGTTGGTGAATTTGTTTGTCTAACGAGTGTAATAACGAATTTTATACCTTAATTCTCAATTACATATGGTATTACTAATTTGGTGTAAATTATTTGGTGTAATTGATATTGTGAATAATGTTTTGGTGTGTGATTTGGTGAGTGAAATGGTAAGTGAAATTGTGGTGTCTGATTTGGTAAGTTTTTGGTGTCTGATTTTGTAAGTTTTTTGGTGTCTGATGTGATAAGTTTTTTGCTGTGTGATTTGATAAGTTTTGTTGTAAATATTATCGTACATCAAATTGGTGTATTATTTGTCTGAATTCGTATATAACATGTTTAAAGAAATATTGAGTTGCATACTTTGGTGTAGTTGATAGTGTAAATTATGGCTTGGTATATGGAAAGTAAGTGATTTTGTAAGTGATAGTTACCAATTGTGGTGAGTGATTTGGTGAAAATGTATTTTTCAGACAACTAAATCAGTTCTCGTAAGTCGTTTCTAGCATGCCTATCTGTAAATATAATGGCTTGGTGTATTAATTTGATTGATTTGGTTTATATAACATGTTTAAAATTGTTGGTATGACAACTACTTATTGGTGTAAGGCATCGCAGAAGTGTTATGTAGTTTTGTTTTTGGTGAAACTGTTGGTCTGACAACTACTTAAAAACAACACCCTTTGTATACCATTAATTACCACACTAACTACCAAACTGTGTTATGTAGTTTTGTTTTTGGTGAAAATGTTGGCCTGGCAACTACTTAAAAACAACACCCGTTTGTATATTATTAATTACCATACTAACTACCAAACAGTGTAATTTAATTTATGTACGAAATGCATTCTGCTATTTATTAAGTTGATTGATAATTTGTAATTTTATACAGGTAATTACGTGGATTACGATATCGAAGGAATGATGTATGATGCAAACACCTTCATTAGTACTATATCTCCCCAATTGGGTGTGTACACGATCATATTTCATTTAGAACTCAAATACGTCGTGAGTGGTCCATCTCCACCAATGAAGATTCATAATGATATGAGTTTCCAAGTTTATTTAGATCAAAAGAGATTCAATTATGATTTCATTTCAAGATATCCCTTATGTGTAACATGTGTTGATAAAGCTATTAGTTGAATCTTGTTGATTGATGAGGAATTGATGACAATAAATTCATTTTTTTCTTTTCCTATTTTTCTATCATCTCTTCCGCCTTTTTTGACCGGAGTTTGAGTGAATGCGTTCAACTCAAACGAAGGTCTAGAACATATGATGGGGGTGGGGATGGGGGTGGGGAGGGTGCTATCAATTACAATAACTGGTTTGTTTAGCCTTGGACTTTTTCTCGATGTTCTATCCATCTAAAACAATATAATAAACTAAGAAGTCGAAGATGAAGAACAACAAGGAGTTAACAATGGTGCAAGAATTATAAAAACTCAACAATGGAGAAACAGAGAAACGAAGGAAGATGAGAGAAGGAAGAGTTCTAGAAAGCCTGACTAACTAGGGAAGGAGAAATATTGAAAAGAATAAAAAAATTTACTTTTTACCTTAGATTGTGTTATATAAGGAATAAAATAAAAATAAATATTATATTATAAATAAGCAACTTGTAAAAATAAGAAATAATGATGGAAATACAAAAAGTTTTTACTTTGGGCAGATTGCATAAAAAAAAAGTAAATATTTATTAAAGCCAGTAACGTGTGGAATTAAAAAAGTATCCATAAATGTAGGCACAAATTTCTATAAGGAGGGAGAGAGAAAATTCGGAAACTGAATAATTAACTTAAATTGGAAAATTAATTAAAATTGTTAAGTTGGTAATTTTGAAACTATATTTGTAATTAAATATAAGTATATGTATATACGGTTAATTAAAAACTTAAGTTGTATATTATAGTAATTTTTTATTTTTATTATTTTACATGCATCATTCGAGATCATTCTTTTTATAGAAGCAAATCATATTTGTTTTTTTAGTAGTTGTGATTTCTTTAATTCTCATTTTAAATTTAAATGTAGAAGAATTAAGAGTGAAAATAATAAAATTGATCTTTGGAGAACAACTAGAATACAGGGCCGACTCAACAACATTGGGGGCCTAAAGCGAAACTTAAGAGAGGGCCCCTAATATTTTTCTTTCATCATATATACTTTATTTAAAATCTACTTTTCTAACTATTTTAGATGTGAAGTTATTAAGTACTATTTTATTATCAATTTTATTAAAGAAGATTTAATCAATTTTCATTTCGAAAAAACTTTTTCGGTTGAGGCAATAGTTACATGAACTGTTAACATTATTCTATAAGCAATATGTGTATTTGAAAAAGAATCAAGTCTTTTATTTGATTGAGTATTTTCATTAGACTTCTACTTGTATTATTTCTCTTAACACTTTCAATTCAAAAAGTAAAATCTAAAACCATCAATATCATAATAACTATTATGCGTTAAAGAATGTTCAAGGTTAAGACAATATTTTTTAAAATTTTCATCATCTAGTGATCTCAATATTTTACCACTAAATAAGAAATCAAAAATATTTTTATATGGTTCAATTGGTTCAAATCTATTTTGAAGTGAAAAAATAGTTTGATCTAAAGTAATCAACTCTAAAAGATTCTTGAAGGAACTTTGTGATTTCTTTATCCATATTTTCATCAATTTGTTTCTTACGAAATTCAGGTTTATATTCATCTCACATGCAATTTCCTTAGTATAAATCATAAAACTCATATTGCATATAATTTTCTTTAAAAAAATAATATATATAAGTAATTATTTTTTAAAAATGGGGGCCCCCAAAAAAATATGGGGCCCCAAGCGATGGCTTTAGTGGCCTAGGGGTTAAGACGGCCCTGCTAGAATACATACTTTTGAGATATTATGGTAGATTATTATGAGGGGGTGGGTGGAGAAAAAAAACTTGTGTATTCTTACTCAAAATTATGCACTTGATGAAGGAATATAGATAAATACAAAGATGCTCTTATTAAGTGCTTCCATTAGATGCAAAGATACTTTCAGGAACGAAGGAAATAAAAAACTTGTGTAATGTTACTCAAAATTGTGACTTAATGAAGGAATATGTGTAGATACGAAGATCTTTTCATGAACAAAGATGCATAATGGATATTCTTTTTTTTTTTTCCTAATTTCTTTACAAAAAAATGATACTAGAAATTTAATTTGCAATTTACGAAAATATATTGAACAGAAAATAACGTCATGGATAAAATTCTAATAATTTAGAACACAATGGATTCTATCCAAATGACAAAAACTATTCTTTATTTTTCCTAATTTCTTAAAAAAAACAATACTAGAAATTTAATCTAAAATTTACAAAAATATATTGAATAAAAAATAACGTCATGGATAAAATTCTAATAATTTAGAACACAATGGATTCTATCCAAATGACAAAAACTAAAAACATCTTTTAAATTTTATTTTAATTTTCTTTAATGGAAAAATAGAACATTAATTAAAATGAGATAATTTTAATTTTTAGGTTTGATTTATCGTATTTTAAATCATACTAGATAGAGGTTGCCCGTGACAATAGTTAGGAATATTTATAAGGCGAGAATAGTCAAGAAGAAGCCCTCGATACATCAAAGTTACTGGTTTCATAACGAACATACATATGTGTATCGATTCTCCATTCAGTTTTGAGGATCAATCGAAACTACGAATTTGCAATGAATGGATATCTGAACTCCCTCTTAATTCAGATAAAATATAGCCAATGTCTGTCATTGTACCAAACTAAGAAAACTTGGTCGGTCTTCCAGCATTTGGTTAAAATAGAAAATGTCTATAGTATTTTTGTGTTGTCACACACATAGTGACAATAGTACTAAACCACCAAACTTACATTTTCATCTTGCACAATTAATTATAGTTTGGAAATGTACGGCTTAGCGGAGAATAATATTTATCCACCACCTGAACTTAGCATGTTCATTTTGTGATTATTATGCCAATAGTAAGCATCTGTTCCATAACGGCAGTAGAAGCTACACAAAGAATAGTGAAATTATTAGAATGAAGCATGTTGTAGCAAGTTGTCGTAACTACAGAGGTGGAAGGAAACTTAAAATTGTAGGCATTAGCATTATAATTTCTTTTGGAATATCTTTGCAAAAAACTTATTATAGCTATAAGTTCAAATTTAGTGCTGATCAAGTAGATGTCCATTATTTCATAGTATCATTAATTCTACAAAAGAACAAAAGAAGAATTTAAAGTATAAGGTTGATCAGAATGAGGATAGGAAATCCTTGACATTACAAATATTTTAAAACTGAACTGTGATCTATTGCCCAGGAAATAAAATTATATCAAATAATTATTAACTTATGATATAGCAAATAATTATCAAGAAGATTACAACAAATTACCAGATAATAAAAAAAGTTAAAGAAGCTACATTAGAAAATTGAAATCGAAGAAGGTTGCGTCTTTGGAGAATATTCACAAACAGGTAGAGAGCAAAAGTTGACTCAATAACGAATTTTCAAAAACAACATACTTGCTTTCCCAAACCAACAAAAAGAAGGAAGGAAAAGTGCAAATCAACAAAATAATACCGTAATTTCTTTTCCCCTGAATCACACAATAGTCCAAACAATCAAAAGAAACCCATAACTTAGTTTTTCCTGAATAGCAAGGAATGTAGATTTTCAACAAGGACACAAAAAATAAAAAAAGGACCTACAACTTTTCAGCCATAATTCACACAAACAAACGAACTTGACACTGAATAATCTGAAATTAAACTCAAAAAAATCATAAGTAAACACATAAAGAGAACTCCAACTCAAACCATCTGATAAGTGCTTATGTTCCTAGATGTTTTGATGATCTCCTCACAAGTGCAAGGACCTGGTCCTCTGCAGAGTATGAATACTCGTCCAGTTGTCAAAGTGCTGTACAACTGTAAAAGCTGCCCGTGTCAGAAAGTTGGTGAAGCGGTAGAGTACTTCACCAATCAGAAGCGAGGAGGTTGCTTGTACATTGGACAATAATTCTTCTTGTCTAATATATTCAACTTACAAACAACAAAAATATTCATTCATTCAAAAGAAGAGAGCCAACACGTGTTCTCAAGAACTCACTAAGAGAAGTTTGCAAGAGACCTGGTCCATGCAAGACTGTGATGTGAAAGGACGACAAGACAACTATCAGAAAAGCTGCCACTTCTGATGTGGTAGGTGCACAACTTTTCTAAACAGCAGGCTCTCAGCCAGTGGGCGGTCCTAAGAAATTTGTGTTCATTTTGATATAGTCTCTTCCAACAAAACATAAACTTAAGATTTGGCAAACTAAATTTGGATTTTCTCTCAAAATTCATAAGCTTGAAAAGAAGGCCATCTTCAAGGAAGAACATTGCTCAACTCAACAAAGGGGTCTGATAGAGTGAAGAAGAGTCTTTGTTGTACTTAGAGCTTTGTGTCTCATGTGCTTACATTGTAAATCTGATCCTAATCTATAAAGGATTCAGATCTTGTTCGGTTTCTAAAAGTCTAAGTCATCTAGAGTTAGGTGATTTAGTGGGCAACATTGTTGTTGCTTAGTCAAAATCTAAATCGTCCATAGTGTGGTGGTTTAGTAAGCGGTGTTGTATCCACTTAGCAAAGTCTAAGTTATCTAGGGGTGATAGCTTAGTGGGCAGTGTGGTATCTGCTCTGGCTCTCTAAGTAATATGAGGTATTGCTTAGAGTTGGGATTAGCAGGCTAATCTCAGTTTGTAAACTTGCTTTTGCTTTTGCTTGAAGAAGATTAGTAAAAGAAGTTTGAAAAGTCCTGGCAAGCCAGGTCGTGGTTTTACTCCCTTGAGCAAGGAGGTTTCCACGTAAAGTTGTTTGTTCACACTTTACTTTCAGCACTTATTTTACTGTCTGTTATTGTAATTGTGCTGAGGACTTGGTCCCATAGAAACAAGTGGACGCTTACTTTTAGTTACTGCTCTTGCTGAGTCAAGGGTCCTGGTCCTTGACTGATAAGTGGACGCATACATTCCAACAAGTGGTATCGGAGCAGGTGCTCTTTAGCTGGTTAACACCAAGAGAGATTCATATGGAAAGAATGGTTGCTCCACTGAGATGGCAAGAAGGTCGGTCTTTAACAAGGCCACCCTTGTCTGATGGTCAGTATTATCGGTGGTGGAAACATTGCATGTTTGACTTCATAATGGCTGAAGACTGTGAGCTGTGGGATGTTATTTGTGAGGGTCCCTATGTGCCATCTATAGAACTAAAATATGGGGATGTCACAAGGGTCGTTGTCAAAACTCGACAGCAATACAATGAATTTGACAAACGGAAAGTTGAGAAAAATCACAAGGCTAAGAAGTTATTAATGTGTGGAATCAGACCTAATGTATATAATCTGATTTCTTCGTGCGAATCAGCTAAAGAAATTTGGCGTTTGTTGAGAACTACCTATGATGAAGCTGAAGAAACAAGGGCAGATCTGACTGGGGATGCTGATCAGAAGGGAGATGCAGAAAGGTATGAATCACTAGCCTCCAAGGTGTCACTATGTGAGAACCTTGAAGTAGATGAGACCATGGACTATCTCACTCAAAAATTTCAAAAACTTGTGAGTAAACGTGGAGGTTCCATGAAGGAAGAAGCTCATGATAGCGCTACAAGCTCTAGTGGCATGTGTTACAAGCGCGATCAACCAGGTCACGCCATGAGAGACTGTCCTGTGCTTAAAGTTGATCACAAGGAAGTAAAAGACCAAGAGGGGGACCAGGTCCGTGCCAGCAGTAGCAGAAGAGAAACCTTTTTCCAGATGGTAAAGAGGGAGATGACTGTATGGGAAGACTCCTCGAGTGTTTCAGATGACTCTGAGCACTCTGATGAAGCCTTTATGGCAAAATCTGATGATGAGGAAGATGAAGAAGAGGTAACCCTTTCTGATCTTAAACAAAACTTGCATGTTTACTGTGTTAAGAAGTTGAGAAGTCTAGCCGTTGTTTTGATTGACTCTTTCATTGAGTTAACAACTGAAAATGAATCTGATGAACAACAACCTAGATATCCTTCGGGAAGAAAAAGTAGCCTTGGTTGACCGAATGTCTGTTGTGGAAGAACAATTGATGGTTCTAGAAGTTGAAAATCTAGAACTTAGGGAAAAATTAAAGATGCTGAGTGAGAAAAGTGGCAGCGGTAAGGGGGAGGCCAGCAACTTGCAAATCGAGCTAGAAACCAGTTTGAATACTGCTGAAACAAAACTTGCTATGGCCTTGGAGAGAAATAATCAATTAGAGAGGGACCTGGTCCGTGTCAAAGAAGAACTGAACAAATCTCTCAAGTGGACCAACTCCTCAAAATTCCTTGCAAAGCTTACCAGTCAAGGTCAAAATGATAGGAAGGGGTTAGGAAATTCAAGCAAAAGTCCTTCTTACCATCTCCATGGCAAAGATGTGTCCATGTCTGATAGTTTGCCGTGTCTCCATTGTGGTCGCGATGGTCACTTGAAGAAGGATTGTCCAGCTTGAAAAAGGACCCAAGATAAACTCTCAAAATATTCTAAGTAGAGGAACAGGAAGAAGAAGGGACCTGGTCAACAGAGCAACAAACAGAAGAAGAGACCTGGTCAACAGAAAAACTGGCAGAAGAAGGGACCTGGTCGTGCTCCTGTTCTGGTCGCGATGGTCACTTGAAGAAGGATTGTCCAGCTTGAAAAAGGACCCAAGATAAACTCTCAAAATATTCTAAGTAGAGAAACAGGAAGAAGAAGGGACCTGGTCAACAGAGCAACAAACAGAAGAAGAGACCTGGTCAACAGAAAAACTGGCAGAAGAAGGGACCTGGTCGTGCTCCTGTTCTTACGTTGAAAAAAATCAATCTGCCTCACTGGACAAAGAATTCTCTTATCACTCCTTTATCTGCTTACTGGGAACTCCAACTAAAGTGGGTTCCCAAGGCTAGCAAGTGATATGGTATTCTTGTGAGAAGAAGTAGAAGCAGTCAACGTTGATTCATGAATTGCGGATGCTCAAGGCACGTGACTGGGAAACTGAAAACTTCTTCTCTCTCAAGGCACTTCAAGGTGGAGGTGTCTCTTTTGGCAATGGCAAGAAACAATATATTCTAGGTGTAGGCAGGACTTGAAAATCTGTGAAACACTCATTTAAAATTGTGTACTATGCCAATGGTTGAAGTACAATATTTTAAGTGTTTCACAAATATGTGATGAATGAAATGAAGGTGCAATCCTATCAAAATATGTGTTGTCACAAACTTGCTCTCTCGGGTGATGATCTTTATAGAAAAGAGATGCAAGAACATGTATACTGCTGATCTGAATACTGCTCGTAGTGACAGTCTCACTTGCCTTAGTGCTCAAGGTGAGAATGCTCAGGTATGACACAAGAGATACGCTCATGTAAGTGCTTCTCTGCTACACAAACTTGTGTCAAGGGACCTGGTCCTCGATCTGCTCAAAATGATATTTGCAGATGACAAAGGTTGTGACGATGGTGTTGAAGAGAAGCAGATCAGACCATCCTTCAGCAATCTCAAGGAAGCTGATACAGATGATGAACCTGATGAGGGACCTGGTCCGCGGATTACCAAAGCTGAAATTTTCAAATGATAAAGTCTGTGATGCCTGTGCAAGAGGGAAACTAACACGATCATCCTTTAAGGCTAAGAAGGGAGTGAGCACAACCAGACCTTTGGAGCTTCTCCATATGGATCTATGTGGACCTTTCAGAATTCAAAGCAGAGGAGGTAAGAAGTATATTCTTGTAGTTGTTGATGATTTCTCCAGGTACACTTGGAATATGTTTCTGAGGAAAAAGGACGAGACTACTGGAATTCTGATCATTTTTGCCAAGGCTATTCAACTGAAGGTCAACTTCAAGATTGCCAGTATCAGATCTGATCATGGTACAGAGTTTGAGAACTCTCAACTTGAAGGGTTTTGTGCTGAAAATGGAATTAATCACAATTTCTCTGCACCAAGAACTCCTTAGCAAAACGGAGTGGTTGAAAGGAAGAATAGGACACTGGTTGATATTGCAAGGACTATGCTGATTGACTCAAGGCTTGCTATGAACTTCTGGGTAGAAGCTATCAACACAGCATGTTATGTTACAAATAGGTTCCTTATCAGGTATATGATAAAGAAGACTCCTTATGAATTGCTGAACAACAGAAAGCCTTCAATTGCTCACCTTAACTCATTTGGGTGCAAATACTTTGTGTTGAATAATGGAAAGGATGATCTAGGCAGTGATAAAGGTGTATTTGTTGGGTATTCATCTACAAGCAAAGCTTACATGGTGTTTAACAAAATAACTCTTTGTGTTGAAGAAAGCATGCACGTCAAGTTTGATGAATCTGGTACAAAAAATGAGAACAATGAGGACTATGAGGTCGAGGAGCTGATGAACAGAAAACAGGATGATCAGGGTACAAAAGAGAAGGATGCAAAACATTCAGGAGGACGTGGTCCCTCAGGTCCATCACAAGAAATATTGTCTCAAAATCTTGAAGAAGATGAAGGTGATTCTGATGCTGACAGAGAAGAAGAGATTACTAGAAAGTCTGGATGGAAACATCAATCTTCACATCCACTAGACAATATCATCTCTCCACTCGACTCAGGAATTCAAACTAGGTCTAAATCAAGAAATCTAGTTGCATATTCAGCATTCATATCATCCATTGAACCCAAGAACATCAAGGAAGCTTTGAAGGATGTAGAATGGGTAACTTCAATGCAGGAGGAGTTTCATCAGATTGAGAGAAGCAAAGTGTGGCACCTAGTCCCTAGACCACTCGACAGAACCATTATTGGGACCAGATGGGTCTTCAGAAACAAATTTGATGAGCATGGGGTCATTATTAGAAATAAGTCAAGACTTGTAGTACAGGGTTACAACCAACAAGAAGGGATTAATTATGATGAAACCTTTGCTCCTGTAGCTAGAATGGAAGCCATCAGAATCTTGATTGCATTTGTTGCTCACATGGAGTTCAAGCTTTTTCAAATGGATGTCAAGAGTGCCCTGTTGAATGGGAATCTGAAGGAAGAAGTATATGTCAAACAACCCCCAGGCTTTGAAGATGCAGAACTGCCAAGTCATGTGCTGAAGTTAGACAAGGCTCTGTATGGGTTGAAACAAGCTCCTAGAGCTTGGTATGAACGCTTGTCAAAATTCCTTCTTGCAAATGGGTTCAAAAGAGGTAAAATTGATAATACAACTGTTTTTTGAAATTCCAGAGGAAAGGAGTTGTTGATTGTGCAGGTTTATGTGGATGATTTCATCTTTGGAGCCACTACAAATTTACTTTGCAAGGAATTCGTTGATCTGATAAGCAATGAGTTTGAAATGAGCATGATGGGAGAACTCACTTTCTTCCTAGGCTTGCAGATCAAACAAACCTCTCAAGGCATTTCAATATGCCAAGAGAAGTATATCAAAGAGCTGATCAAGAAATTTAATCTTTTTGAGGCAAAGGTGCTGGATACTCCTATGAGCACAAGTGTGAAACTTGATATAGATGAAGATGGTGTGAAGGTAAATCAAACCATGTATAGGGGAATCATATGATCACTTCTATACCTCACTGCAAGCAGGCCAGACATAGTGTTCAGCGTAGGGATGTGTGCAAGGTTTCAAGCAGAACCAAATGAGTCTCACTTGAAGACAGCCAAACGTATCTTGAGATACTTGAAGGGAACTAAGGACCTGGTCCTCTTCTACCCTACTGGTGACTCTTTTGATCTTATAGGTTATGCTGATGCTGATTATGCAGGTTTTCTGGTTGATCGAAAAAGCACATCAGGCATGACACATTTCCTGGGATCAACTTTGATTTCATGGGGAACCAAGAAGCAGAATTCCGCGGCATTGTCTACTGCAGAGGCAGAGTATGTGGCTGCTGCATTATCTTGTGCACAACTACTGTGGATTAAGCAGCAGCTGGTCGATTTTGGTGTACTCATAGACACTATTCCTCTCATTTGTGATAACACTAGTGCCATGAACATGGCCTAAAATCCTGTCCAGCACAAGAGGACAAAGCACATAGACGTGAGACATCATTTTCTAAGGGACAATGTTGAAAAGCAAAATGTGGTGATGAAGTTCTGCAAAACTGAAGATCAGCTGGCTGACATCTTTACAAAGGCATTAAGTAAAGAATGTTTCATTAAAAACAGGTTGAGGCTGGGGATGCACAAGATTACCTGATTCCTTGACAAGTTTGCACAAAAATCTTCTTTTTGGTTATGTTACGGAGGGCAGGTATCTATACTTGTGTTAATGCTTGTCACTTAAGAATTCACTTCTGGTACCGGGTCGCAAATTTAAAAGGGGACCTGGTCCTCATGAGGTTAGTATCATGTATGCTACACTGTCTGTATGTAAACATCAGACGTCTTTTTTCTTTTAAACCAAAGGTCGCTACTGTTGGGGATCCAATGTCTTTTTGGTTTTATATATTACTTCTTTTTGTGAATCAATTTAAAAATTTCATCAAACAATTTTTTTTTGAAATTCACTAATCCCCTCTCCAAAGCGTTTCTCTCTTTCTCAAAATGCCTAACTCTAATTCTTCTTCAAAGATCCCTATCTCCCAAGAAGTTGAAAACCTTAGTTCATTCAACTTCTCCTTTTCTACTCCAGAAGGCTGCAAAGAAATCTCCTGTGAAAAGGGAGAAAGTTAGAAAAAACAGGTGGCTGGAAATTAAAACTCATAAAGGGACCAGGTCCTAGGGTGCAAAAATAAAGTGAAGAAAAGGAAATGACAAGGGAGGATCGGATAACGGCAACGGAGAACCAGAAGGTTTTGAATGGCAGAGTCTTTGACCCGGACATTCTAACCAAACTTGGAATGTCAAATCTTTTTTTATGCTATCTCCATCAGTTGCTTTTTGAGTTCATCAACAAGGTGTTAGTGCCCAGATCTAAAATGAGAACAGTGACATCTGTTGTTGATCTTTTTCACATGGAGAAGCCTGATGAACTTGAAGATATCAGCCCTCTGCCATTATGCTAGAATGTGAATGTGTTGAAGGAAAAACTAGGGGAAGATCTCAAGTGACAGATGTTCTAGAGTAGCAGACTGCTATTAAATGGGAAGTGACGGATCTTACTGAGATTCTGAGTAACAAAGAGATTGAAATCTCTACACTGAAGTCTGAATTACAGAAGGCAGTTTCGAGGGGACCTGGTACCAGTGATAGAAATAAGCAGGTGTTGCAAAATTTGAGGGATGAGAATACAATGCTGCTGAAGACAAATGCCTCACTCAGTGAGGAAGTTAAGGCTCTCAACAGGCAGCTTATCAAGGCTCATGAGGATGCAAATGAGCCTCTGTCTCTGTTTAGGCGCATCCTCACTCCTCTTCCCCTTCCGTCCTAAAAGTGTCTTGTTTCCCTAGTTTTCCTTTTTGTTCTTCAATCCTAATTAAAACTCTTGTGGCTTTATGTTTTGTTGTCTGACTACAGTGGTCAGTATCTGTGATCTAATGTTATTTATGGTTCTGCCTTGTTAATGTGTGGCTTAATATTCTCTTTATGCTTACATACACATGTTCTGTGTGGCCCAAGGCCCTAAATTCTTTATTGCCTTGCATTTAACTTGAATATGTTTACTTTTTCACCTTTTCAATGATGTCAAAAGGGGGAAGTTTTTGTTGTAAAGTTGGTTGTGGAATAGGGGCAGTGAACTAGGGGCATTGAACTAAGAGGGAACTGTGGTTGTTACTGGTGCACTAACAAAGGGAGAATTTGTTATATATTTGAATGAATGTTTGTTCACTCACATGAGGAGTTATGCAGGTTATTTGTCATCATGAAAAAGGGGGAAATTGATAAGTGCTTATGTTCCTAGATGTTTTGATGATCTCCTCACAAGTGCAGGGACCTGGTCCTCTGCAGAGTATGAATACTCGTCCAGTTGTCAAAGTGTTGTACAGCTGTAAAAGCTGTCCGTGTCAGAAAGTTGGTGAAGCGGCAGAGTACTTCACCAATCAGAAGCGAGGAGGTTTCTTGTACATTGGACAATAATTCTTCTTGTCTAATAAATTCAACTTACAAACAACAAAAATATTCATTCATTCAAAAGAAGAGAGCCAACACGTATTCTCAATAACTCACTAAGAGAAGTTTTGCAAGGGACCTGGTCCATGCAAGACTGTGATGTGAAAGGACGACAAGACAACTGTAAGAAAAGCTGCCACTTCTGATGTGGTAGGTGCACAACTTTTCTAAACAGCAGGCTCTCAGCCAATGGGCGGTCCCAAGGAGTTTGTGTTCATTTTGATATAGTCTATTCCAACAAAACATAAACTTAAGATTTGGCAAACTAAATTTGGATTTTCTCTCAAAATTCATAAGCTTGAAAAGAAGGCCATCTTCAAGGAAGAACATTGCTCGACTCAACAAAGGGATCTGATAGAGTGAAGAAGAGTCTTTGTTGTACTTAGAGCTTTGTGTCTCATGTGCTTACATTGTAAATCTGATCCTAATCTATAAAGGATTCAGATCTTGTTTCGGTTTCTAAAAGTCTAAGTCATCTAGAGTTAGGTGATTTAGTGGGCAACATTGTTGTTGCTTAGTCAAAATCTAAATCGTCCATAGTGTGGTGGTTTAGTGAGCGGTGTTGTATCCGCTTAGCAAAGTCTAAGTTATCTAGGGGTGATAGCTTAGTGGGCGGTGTGGTATCTGCTCTGGCTCATCTAAGTAATAGGAGGTATTGTTTAGAGTTGGAATTAGCAGACTAATCTCAGTTTGTAAACTTACCTTTTCTTTTGCTTGAAGAAGATTAGTAAAAGAAGTTTGAAAAGTCCTGGCAGGCCAGGTTGTGGTTTTACTCCCTTGAGCAAGGAGGTTTCCACCTAAAGTTATTTGTTCACATTTTACTTTCAGCACTTATTTTACTGTCTGTTATTGTAATTGTGCTGAGGACTTGGTCCCATAGAAACAAGTGGACGCTTACTTTTAGTTACTGCTCTTGCTATGATCCTTGACTGATAAGTGGACGCATACATTCAAACACCATCCGACCAAAAGCACAACCGAGAAACAGAAAACCAGAGTTGAGAAGATTCAATGATAACAACTAAAGTGTTCTTACTTGTACCCGTGCATAGCTGTAGAAAATTAAAAGGTGGAGCTTACGTGGCTTTTCAAGAGCAGGATGAAAGCCACGTTTTAGTGCACAATGAAGTGAAAAGTCAAAATTGCCATTAACTTACATTTTATTGACAGAAAGCAGCCATGTTGATACCACTTTCTCTACTCATGCTTCTACTATAGTAGATATAAGAAGACATACAAATAACCACTACTTCCATGTTTCTTATTTTCTTTCATCATATACAATTGAATTCTTTCGCATAAGATCATTTATTTCAATGAAAGTCACAATATCTACAAGATCTCCTAATATATTAAGTTTGTTAGTTGCTTCTTTAATTTCTCTTTTTATCATATTATGCATGTGTTTTTGGATCATAAAAACGAGCAATATTTTTTTTGTTTTTGAAATTTAAATGTAGGTGGTGACAATGGCAATGAAAAGTATGAGATTTAACATGTAATTTATTTTCTTCTTTATTATTTCAGCTAAAAGTGAAAAATTCATAAGCAAATTAGAATTGATTCAATTTCAATGTGAATATTGAACATGAATATCAAATTGAAACACTTTTTATAATTATTCATCAAATCATGTAATTTTTAATATAAATGCAAATTTAGAATAAGAATAATCCCTAATTTTGTTTTTTAGTAATCATATAAAATAATTTTGTCATTATATTAAATTGTGATATTACAACTTTTTACCCCTCATAAATGAAAAAAGATATTTATCGAAGCTAAAATCAATCATAACATAAAAATGAAAAACATTTGACTTATCAACTTTATTCTATTAAAATTTAAAATAATATAGGTGTGTGCAATTAGGAGCAACAAGTTTTTGGCGCTTGCACACGCAAGTGTACGCGGTCGTGCAAGTAATATAGTGGCTCTTAAAAGAATCAGATTATCGAACTCAAAGGACTTGTCAATTAACTATTTTTACTAAATTATACTGATCTAATTATTTATTTAACAGTGCCCAAAGAAAAGAATGCAAGAACAAAATAAGAAAATTACTTACAATAGTTGGAAAATCCCAGGGCTGCAGCATGTATTGAATCTCATGTATCATATTATAGGCTTAGAACTAATTTTCAGTTGTCAAATTACTGGTTTATAGGGTTGATAGTATGGTCTGGGTGGTTCACCTCTCGCCGCCTATCCCAGTTAGCCATCTAACTACATCGTTGAGCGGGGATAAATAAACTAACTGGCGAGCATTTATATTTCATCCTATTTCGTAACCAAGCAAGGTTTTGGTCTGGACGTTACTCCTGAACACTAATCACTTCAATCTAATGGGTGGACCGAGCTCTCTATATCCTCTGGTCTATCTAATCCCTCCTCGTTTGATTTTAAGATTAGACACTAGATTTATTTTATGGTGCGCAAACATAAAATACTAAAACAAGAATATAGAAGTAACTTATAATGACAATCAAAAATTAATTTGAAAACCTTAAATAATCAATATTGAATCCGTAGCTACAGCCCCAGAACAAGAGCTTTAGCTACTAATGTCTAAGAAAACAACAAGAAGAAAAGAACCCTAAAAAGTATTGACGACTTTTTCTTGCAAAGTACCTCCTCATTACTCTATATTGGTTGATGTCCTCCAATAATTATTTCTATGAACTATTTATAGATATAGTAAATCCTAAATAAAATAATTGAGTCCAAAGCAAATTAGGAATCCAAAACCAAACGGAATTAGGATTCCTCTACGTGTGAAACACTGTAGCCGCCATGTTGGGTTGCTGCTGCCGTTATTGGCTGCCACATGGAATTTTCCAATTCCAATTCTACTTCAACCAACAGTGTGTGTAGAAAAGGTGATAGCACCACATATTAACGCCACAATTTTTTTTTTTTTTATCATTTTTAAATATAAAAATCTTTTAATTATGAAAATATGTTTAAAGGACAAGTAGGATTTTTTTTAAAATTCAAAACAGATAGGATAAGAAAAGGAACATTTAAAAAAAGAAGAAGATGAAATCAAAAAAGGAACCAAAAAAGTATCAACTAATTATAAATATGTAGCTGAAATAAATACTCCATCCATAATAAAGTCTTTTAAAAATAAAATTTATATTTAATTAGCAAAATTAATTTAAAATAAAAAACGACAACATTAAAAAAAAAAACAGACTTGAAATGGTTTTGCTAAAACATGTAACCACCTTTTACTATTTAATTCCTATAATAGACACAACTACTTATTCATTTATCATTTGATACATTCATTCTACAATTACATATTATTATAGTGGTAATATTTTTATTAAAAAAATAAGTTGTAAAGAAAAGATAAATAGCATGTTTAATAAATTCTGATGAAATAATAATATTTCAGATACAAATATATTAAATTTTGTAACCTTACATTGATAAAAGTTGATGTTATTATATGAGTTTTCTATTAAAATAATCAATATATTTTTGAATTTTAAATCAAGACAAGATAAGTAAATAATATAATAAAATTAATTAGTCATAAAATTCTGTTCATGATCACATTAAACACACTTCATAATATAACATACAGACAGAAAGTCCTTAAGCAACGGTGCGGAGGTTATCACTATTATCGCCATTTTGGTAAATTCCATAAAAAGACAAATCATAAATAATTTTCAAAACATCGTTATATATTTTGGTTGAAATTGAGATGAACATTTGCCACTTATTCAAATATATAGATAGAGTTGACAGAGGTTTTCTGTTAAAATAATAATATATATTTATTTAATTATTACTCTCTCACATTATTATTTCTTTTAAAGTAATATTACATTTCAATTGTTTTATATAACTAATTCTATGTGAATTGCATATAAGATCAATTTTTAAGATTTTATAAGAATTGTTTTATTAATTTTATTGCATATAATATAAGATCTTACGACAGTTTTAAGTCAAGTGAATGTCGTTTTTTCTTCTATTATTTTTTAGATTATGACAACCTTCCGATAAAAGTGAAACAATAACATTTTAAATAAACTGAAGTAAATTAAAAATATAAAAAATAAAACTTATAAATTTAATCTAACATTATTGTATTTTAAAATATCCACGCAATGCGCGAATACAAATACTAGTTAATATTTATAGCCTTTTTATGTAATTCAAAAAAACACATAAAGTAAGATGTAGAATTCAGTTTGTCTTGGATAGAGAATGACTTACAAAGTAGAATATCTGAATATTCTCAAGTTTGAATGGCTATCTCTCTAAAGTAGAGTAAGATGCACAAAGATAATGTGGAGGAGATTGCACACCAATAATAGAAATCATCATTTTTTTACTTAGATAACGAACTATTAATTGGAAAACTATATGCACACCATAAGCATATCAGAATCTTACTCCATACATGAATAATAGATAATCAATAATATTTATGCTAGAACACATATAATCATGCTAGAACACATAAACTTACTGAAATTTAATTCAAGAATTATCTCTTCAGGCGTGAACATATATCTCCAAGCGAATTCACAAGTTAGACAAACCATCACGAATATTCACAAGTTAGGCAGCAGTTCCATGATCTTCTATAGTGAACCCAAATTCACATATGAACTCTCTCAATACTTGGGTGCGCAGATATTATATAGATAACTTATCATTTTCTAGGTTACAAGAAATCCCACTTATAGAGATTTCCTCTACTCTAAAAAGGAGAAAAAAAGTCATGCCCCTTTTTCTTGAACGAGAAAATAATGCTTGTTCTTTTGTTTTTTCTTCTAGAAAATAGAAATCTGAGTTCTAGTTAAATATGAGCATGTAGGGACCACATAATTAATTAATGAGGCTTCCTATTACGGAAATAATTTCAAATAATTAATTTGAATTATTCTTACCATAATAAATAACAAATCATTCCATTAGAAGTTCGTTATAGCACTCCTCTATATATATTCTGAAATTTCCCATTAAACACTTATGTGATTCTCCATGTTAAGATTACAGATACTAATCAATATATTAAATTACTAATGAATTTTATTCAATGATTAATTTTCTTTAGAGCACTGCTTAACTTATTTCATGTGTCAGATTCATAAATTCACTTGCAAAATTTGATACGATGAAACCTTATAAGCTTATCAAAAAGGCACATCATCAATCTCTACACTGAGACATGAATTCCATCAATTAACTTATTATTTCACATTATATATTATTATCATCCAATCTACCATACATATTGACCCATCTTAGAATCTTACCTTTTAATAAATCTAAACAATAATTAACAAATACATATCATAATAGTTATATCAGGATTAAGAATATAAGTACATTCACAGGTTAGAGAATATTCTTTTGTCAGTCAGTCTAAAACAACTATCTCTACTCGGTCTTGTTCAATATATAAAAAATGCAGAAGCACAAGAAGTTGGAACTATACCATTCCCATAATCAAGATAAATTATATATAATCTTGTGCTACAATCCTACCGATGGCATGTCCAATTTCCGTTTTGATTGTGAACAAATTTTTTTTATACTTATAAGAACTGTTGATTTAATCCTTTGTCTATAAGCTAAAATTCTATACACTAAATCATCTACTATATATACAAGTAAACAAACACCATAAACGAATATATGATCTATTAAAACTGAATAAATAATTATTATATAATAAATACTATATCTTAACATATGATTAATAGTATATATCCCAACAAAACCATCCTTAAAATTAATTTTACTAGAGATTTATAATAGGAAACTTTCATTCGACTAGAAGTACAACTTTCATTCTAATAAGACTCCTTGAGCAACTTGATTAATACTAATAATAAAAAGAAAATTTAAGATAAAAGAATGACGGAGTTGTGTTGTATTTGTTCATATGGCAGAAAATTCTAATGAAATATCCTAATATTATTGAATGAAGAAGGATGGTGGCTTGGTGTAAAATTTTAATGCAGGAAGAAAGTTAACAAGGAAATTAAAGTAATTGAAAACCCTATAAGCTAATAACATCACAAGTACTAAAAATTCTGAAAAACACCAAACAAAAAGGATTAAATATTCATTTTTTACTCAACAAAGTGAATTAAAAAAATAATTTTCAAGCTAGAATTAACCATCATAATACCTCATATACAATCTGATGGCTAGTACCAGAAACTCGAATAGCAACAAAAGATAACAAACTGATAAAATAGAAAACAACAATATTTTTCATAAAATCAGTTGTTAAATACTATTTAACCATCTTGTACTCTGTCAATCAAATATACAAAGGAGGATGATAGACACTCCACCAAAGTTAATCATCTCAAAATGAGATATGATTAGTCGGAGATTTTGGGAACGTATAAATACAATTTTTAAAAGAAGAAAAGGAGTTCCCACACTGTTTACTTCTGGGTTTTTGAGAACTTTTACATTTTAGAACATTGTTTTTACATTTTGAGTTCTTAGGATTTAGATTCGGAGATTATAATTATTGTAGCCTCAATTTCAACATTTGGAGATTGCAGATCGTTAGCAAATCAGATGGAAGACTTTGTTGGTAACGATTTCTTGCTTTTCACTATGCTTAACTAAAACCCCTTACCTTGGGGGTGTGATTATGTAGTTGAATGCATTAATTAGCTAATGGGTGTTGTTAGTTGCTGACTCTAATATTGTTTTGAAATGGGTTCAATTAATTGTTCATGTTTTAACTGAGGGATTGAAGTTGCAAATGCAATTCTAGCTTAGTTCTCTATGCTTGCTTGAGAAAAAGGTAATAAAGTAGAATTGTTGATTGATAGTTATATTGATTGCGGATCTAAAATCTAGCTTGAGAAAGTGGGTTTGATTGCGTCTTTACAAATCCAACTTGAAAGAGTGGATTAACAAAGAAATTGGGTTGTTAGGTTGTGTTATGCTTGTTGAGGTTTGAAAGAACTCACTTGAAACACAATAGTTGATTGAGAAACAACTATTGTACTCATAACCTAGCCTACCCATTGAGATTCAACAACTTTGAGCAACTAGTAATCACCCATTACACGAAATTAGCATTTAACTGATTACACTCCTAAGGTTCAATCTCCACTTGTTTACTTTTCGTGTTATTTGTCTTAAAATTGGTTACCCAAATCCCCCCATTTGATATTAATCGTTGAAACTTCGCGATTTATTTTAATGTTGCGAAACCTTTACTTCTACAAATGATTAGGACATATTTTTACATCTTAATTGAATTCTTTACCGTATTACTTCTTGTGGGATCGACCCCAACTCTTAGTCGAGTTTATACTTATTAGCGACCGCCTACACTTAAAATTGGATGAAGTGTAGTTGAGAGTTATCAAGATACAAGAAAGCTTGATGGTTAAAATGAAACTAGAAACTAATATCTCATGGTGCCAAGGCACTTCTTCTGCACATAGAACAACTACTACTGGTCTCCAGCCACTTTTAGATGCAATAATAACATAATTTATGGTCACAATCAAGTTTTTCAAATTCTTCTCCATCGTCATAAGTATCTTATACACATCCAAACGAGAAACAAAAGTTGAATATCCTTTAGTGAACTTTGGATGAAAGAGCAAAAAAAGGAAAATAAAAATTTAATGTTAGCTCGTATTGTGCACATGCCTTATGTAAAAAGAAAAATGAATGTTTGAATAAATGATTGATGTCATAAATGAGATAATTAAGGTGAAAACAAGTCAATGATGTGAGCGATATGCTCAAAGTGAGATGTGATAGAACTAGGGAAGTTTCTAAGTTATTTTGACTAAGGGATATCCTACCCTTTTCCCTAGTTAGTCTTTGGTAATCCTGGACTTTACCAATCTACATTAATGTTGATTTTACATACCAAACAATCCTATAATTCAATGTGTATGCTTGAATTTTCTTGTAAGAGTGAGTGAACTTTCATGATCTATAATCCATTTGTCACGCCTCGAGCTATCCCCAGGACGTGGACACAGGACCTAGGATCATGAGTGACCCCAAGCTAATCATGCTGGCATAACATAAGAATAATTAACTGTAAGTGGAGAATACCCAATACTAATCTGATTATATAAATCATGAATATTTAGTTGTCGAGAAGCATATGCCACCACTTCACTGTCACCTCCCGAGGCTACCCCTAGCGGGTAAAAATGGGACCTAGGATCAGGAGTGACCCTAAGCTAACCCTGTTCGCATATCATTATCATAGTTAAAGATTTTCAAAATAATAGTCATACTGTGTAGAAGCTAGAAACATATCATAAAATGAAATAATGGGGAATACTCATTCTAAGTCTGAATATAAACAACTAAGTTTAATGATAACTGTAAGATCAAATTCAAACTATACCTGAATTTAAACTATGTCTGAAATAACCCTCTAACTGACTAGAGATGCTGAGACATGTCCCAGCTAACTCTAGCAAAACTGAAACTAAAAGATTGAAAATGGAAAGATAACATGTCAATCATCCTCGAAGAATGATGACTCACCACTTATGCTGCTGAACTGGAGATCATGAACCGATCTATGTGTGATCTGAATGCTGAGGACCTGAACCTACATCACGAGAAGATGTAGCGCAGAGTATGCGTCAGTACTTGAAAGGTACTAAGCATGCATGATAGAGTAAAGCTGAACAATAAACATAATTGAGCAGAGCATATAACTGAGCAATGATATGAGATAAGCATGATACTATACTGAGAATACTGAACATCAACTAACTGAATGCAATGACCAAGTTTATAACAAGCTAATACTGAAATCTAACTGTAACTGATAACATGGTCAATGCAGTAGAATCTGACTATAACTGATAACATGGTCAATGCAATAGAGTCTGACTGTGGGAGCTACTAATAACCGACATAAAACCACATGAGCTGAATGTGGAGTCCGATGTATACACCCCATCAAGAGGACCCAATATACCTGCCAGAGGTATAGGGGCATGACTGGCGTGATCACTAAAATGTAATGCCCACAGAGGGAACTTATAAACCTACGAGGGCACATAGTTCTGGACTATTCGGGTAAGCTGAACCCTATTCCACTTGGTCTAAGCCTACTCCCAATTAGAATGTATATAAGCAATATTATGACTGAAATACTGAAGTACTGGATAGCTCAATTACTGGCATGCAAACTCTGAGAATGCAACAATTATAACTGATAATGTGACATCATAAAATGAAGCATGTATATCTGAAATAACTGACCTAACATGTGTAATTCATGAACTAAAAGAACTACATAACTAGGGTTCTGAATATCATACAAGAAACTAAGCAACAATATGATAATCTGATTTGGATCATTTTAACAGCTGAAATCCAACAATTTCTAACATTCAAGAAACCCTAGGTCTAGATAATGTTAAGGGAATCAAGATTCTGATTGAAATCTAGGGACCTAATGGGTGAAAGGAACCCTCTAGTGAAATCCCACATACCTGGTGACGAATTCCACGGATAAATCTTTTGATTTTTGGGGCTGGAACAGATGAAAACTCGTTGCGTTCTTGAACTAGGGCTGCTCCACTTTCTCCTTTATTTTCCTCTAAGTTTGATGATTTTTTGGTGAATAATTAATTAGGTTAGGTTCTAATTAGTTTACTATGTTAAAACTGACCAAAACTACGTAATTTAGGGGTCCAACGAATAAGGAAAAGACCAAACAATCCCTGACTTAAAAGTCTGCCGAAGCCGACCACGGGCTGACTGACGGTCCGTGGACTGACCCACGGTCTGTCTTGTCAATCGTGGATTGGCTTCAGAGAGGAGCTAACGAGGTGTCTGATCGATGGGCCAGGACCATGGGCCATGGTCTGACCTACGGTCCATGGGTCCGGCTGTGGGTTGACACTTAGTCGATTCTTCCTATGTTGATTTTGGGGAGGACCTCGCGGGCACTACCACGGCCCGTCGTCAGGACCACGGCCTATGAAGGGTCCCGTGGTCTGACGTCTGGGCCATGTTGTCTATGCCTGGCGACCACGATTGCCAACACAGTCCGTGAGGTGGTCCACGACCCGTGAAGGGCTCTGTGGTCCACCCAGGCTGGAAGGTACTGGAGTCCACGGGCAGGTTAACGGACCATGGACCCTATCACGATCCGTGAACCCTGCTGTGGTTCACTAATTCTGGTGATTTTCTACTGCATTTTCTAAGTCTGGGTTCCGAGTTGTTACACCATTGATATGATATTCATGATATTGAGTGGAATTCTTTCTTGTTGTTAGTGATACTACATCCTTCAAGTGAATAGTGAGGTCTTTATTTTAACTAAGTTGAATGAATGTGATAAGTTTGTGTGAATTATTAGGCAAATGTTAATGGTTGATGGCATTGAATTGAGATGCTTTGAGTTGTACTTGAATACAATATTTTCCCTGAATTTTGATTGAAAAGTTGATCTTAAATGAGAATGGTTTCAAAAAGATGACCTTCGCAATACGATAATGGTGGAATCGATTGCGAGTTGTGTTTGTATATAAAGTCTTTTGTTATGAGTCTTTTATTTTTGATAATTTTGAGTTATGGTACTTAGTTGTCAATATCATATATCGTATGTGGTTGCGTATCAATCCTATGCTTTGTGATTGCTTTGCTGGAGGACAAACAATAGTTCAAGTTTCGGGGTTGGATGAGTTTAAATGCTAATAGATGAGATTTTATGCACTTATCTTCTTATGAGAAAAAATTTCTTAGAGAATTAAGAATGAAGGACTTGAAACAAAAAATCATTGAATATACTGATGAGCAACTGACGTCTATCAAATGCAGGCTCAGAGGGAATCTCATTGTATTAGGAATCTATGATGAATTATTTTTCACTGACATTTCACAAGTTTAAACACAGGTGACACTGGTTTAGAGTACAATGAAGTTGTTCCACACTGACACTAGCGTAACACCTTGGATTTGGAAAGAAGGAAAATGCAGTTCTTAGGCTGGTGTCTGTGACTACGGGTCCCATATACGGACCGTAGAAGCTTCAACAGGCCATAGATGACAGCCATAGGAAGTAGGAAAATATTTTTTTCAAAACAAGTCCCGGTATACTTTTTACGGTTCACCAGAACGACCCGTCATTCCATGTACAAGTTGTAGATAGGTCTCGTAGGAGACCCCATACATAGTGAAATTTTCAAGCTTAAAGTTCGTTTCTACGGTTGGCATGTACATTCTGTCAGAAGACCTACAAGCCATACATGGGATCCGTAAAAAAGTTTGCCAATTAAGAGTCTCTGATCATTTTCTAAAGTTGACCAGTACGGTCCGTAGAAGGATTTACGGACCGTAGCTCCAAACTGTAGATGAGGTCGGCAATTATTTTGAAGGGCTTTTTAATCTTTTCCCTAATTGATTAATACCTAAACTAGGTCATTTTGATCCTAATCTTTAGCCCTATATAAGTCTTCTAAGCCTAAAAACTACCCATTATAAATCATTATTCTAAAATTCTTGAATCCCCTCCAAGATCACCCCCAAATTTGTCTTAAGAACTAAGGAAAGAGAAAGCAAGGACTTGGCTTGAAAAGCTCCAAATTCACCATTGGTTGTGAGCATTGATTGCTAAGGTATTCTAGTATTCACCTATGGAGTCCTTTCCTCAATAGAGTTTCTAATTTCTCCAATTTTACAAGTTAGATCCTCTAGTCAAATTTATTGTTTTATTCAATCTTCTTGGGTTTCTTTCAATTTTGATCTGATTAATTATTTTATATCATTTTATGTGTGAATCAAAATAATTACACGTTTTTTAAGTTGAATTCACATGAACCCATGCATGATCCATAATTTCTAGACTGTGATTATATAATGAAGCTTATGAACTATGAAAGATAAATTTATGAACATATGCATGTTTCTTTATGAAATTTATATAATTGATTTAAGATTACTTTGAGGGTAAAACATCGATGTTGTTGTTGTTGTTGTTGTGAAATGATTTCTCACTTGCTACTCAAAACATGATTGTGAAATGGCTTTCTCACATAAAGGATTCATAAGGCTGATACGCTCAAATTACACCTCCTTACAGAAGTATAAGCGATCGTTATCAAGTAAAGAACCCAACTTGTAGGTTGGGATCGATCCCACGAGGAAAATGGTTTAGACTTTACTTTAACTAACAATTATATTCAATTAGTCAAATTATTTCCAGAAACA
>NW_006238927.1:2767177-2768499 GCF_000226075.1 Solanum tuberosum | reverse complement strand
CACCCTCAACTTAGGCTTTTGTCCTAAGTCAAAGTGCACATGTCCAAGGAGGGACCGAGTCCAACATAGTGGATTATGGGAAGGTGAGTTCGGGGTTTTTAGAAAGAAATGGTTTATTTGTAGGCTCAAAGTTGGATCAAAGGGAACAATTATTCATTTGGTTGATTCCTTCTAGGCAATTTGTGGATTTTTCAGAACAATGGCCTATGATCACTTCCTATCCTCTAGATTGAATTGTCTTAGCAGGACTAACCGGGCAAGTTCTAGTTTTGCACAAAATCCGTTTGAACAGTCAATGATTCTCACCCACTCTTTGCACATAGTTTCATTATCAGATTACCCAGTTCAAGTTTCAGGTCTAGTCATGTTATAAGGTCGATTGTTACTATGTCATACTCAGAGCCAACACAATTAACTAATCGTAGCCTACCTCTAGCATACAACCCAGAATCTGACGGGTATCATTTTGTAAGCCATCATGCTTCATTCCGTATCATGCTTCTACACATTCAATCCTAACATATGCCGGTTCAAAAAAAATTAAACAGTCTCTTGGGGAAAAAGAACACAGGCAAGAAAACCGCAAGAGAGGATTCATGAGTTGGGTTACTCAGACTTCACCCTATCACTCACAATCCATTTACCCCACCCCGAACAAACTTAGATGCAATTGTCCACCATGCATACATAGACAGGAAACGAAAATGGATATGGGAGAAGCAAACCTGTGGCGCAAAGCGCCGGCGAATAATCAACAAGCAGGGGGGTCCGGTTTCCCGGAGCCCGCTGGAACAATAGTTGGGTCACCCTCAGTAGTGCCCACATCATCTATCATAACACCCTTAGTAGTGCTATCGATTACTCATACCGCACCATCAGTGGTGCTCACATCATCTCGCACAGTGACCTTAGTGGTGGGCCTAGACCTCGAGGCTCCAAGAGTACTCTCACGAACCCTCTTCTGGCACAATTCATCATCCACAATGGAGGCTCTCCTAGCCTGCTCATTCTGCTGGCGCTCCCGCTTGTTTGCTCGAGCAGCCTCAGTAGTGTCAGAAATTTGACTAGAGCGGTGCCTCTTTCCACGAGCACAAGTGGGCACGGGCTGTGCTACGTCATCTCTGAATAAAGCATCAAGCATTGCATCATCAGCTAATGCAGTAGGTGCAGACTCTGGCTCATCTGTGGATGGGGCAATGATGGCCTCAAGGTCGGCCCAGAGACTGTCTAACTCGGTCTGGAAAGAGGACAGATCTGTAGCAGGGCTGGTCGCTCGAGGACTCTCAACTCGAATGCATCCAGGCGCTTATGAACGGCCTGGA
>NW_006238927.1:2765536-2766613 GCF_000226075.1 Solanum tuberosum | reverse complement strand
GTCGGGGAGCACCTTCCGGGGGGTGCTTCTGGGTGCAGCGCGAGAAACCTTAGGGTTGAGAGGCACATATGCAGGGTCAGAGTCGTTGTCGGTGTCCTCATCAACCAACCGGAAACTAGGGGCAACAGATTTGGACTTGCCCCGTTTTGAGTAGGTGACCATCTTCTTGGGTGCCATTGTACCTGCGGGAACGATATTAGTGCCAAAACTAACCATGTGCTGCAAAAGAAATTGTTTGAATTGGTAACGACCCAAACTAAGTCCACAAAATTTTTTTTTAAAAATTTGACAGATACTACAGTGGTCATCCACGGAGGAGACCTACGGTCCGTGGATCACTTCCGTGGATCAGGGAGGCTGACAGATAGGTCGCAGATGGAAACCACGGAAGTGCAGAATGGTCCGTAGGTGGATCTACGGACCGTAGTCCATCACCGTGGTTTTACACTTGGGTGAAAATTTGCAGGTGCTTCCAATGACAGACCCCATCTACGGTCCGTAGATGGATCTACGGTCCGTAGACGGGGTATCGTGGAAGCCATCAGGTATCATACATTTTTGGCTTTTGATTTCAACAATAACACAACCTCATCATACATTTACAAACTTAAAATATGTTAGTTCGTTATTCTTAAGATTCCGACCGATTATTATCCCCAACAATTTAGACTAGATATGGAACCCTAAGTCGAAACTAGCATATAGTATTTATGATCACATAAATTGATATTCCACTAATACTATACAATCACTATCTATCGTTCCAAGGGCATTGTAATATTCAAGTTAACATGCAATTTCATCTAACAATTACCCAAGGTCAAGACCCAACTCCCGACCCGCTATATTCAATCTATGAATCAGAATTCAAAGTGAAGAGAAAGTCTATTACCTTACAAGCAACAAGGAGTGGGGTGATTGCGTCACCTCTTCGTTACTGACCAAACACCGGACCCTTTTTGTTAGATTATAGGATGGGTTGATTTTGGTATGGAAGGGATTTTGGGAATTTATGGAAGGGAGGATATCATGTGGTAGTTATGGAGTGATTTGGGGAGTTTAAAGAGCGGGTGAAAC
>NW_006238927.1:2765300-2765446 GCF_000226075.1 Solanum tuberosum | reverse complement strand
TCCGGGTCGGGTCAGCAAGCCTGAGGTATGGACTCACGAGACCCCGTCTACGGTCCTTGAGTCAATCTACGGTCCGTAGATCACTTAGACACTTGAAACTTCAAAAAATTTTAGCAACTTACCTGGGATCTACGGACACCATCTAC
>NW_006238927.1:2765097-2765200 GCF_000226075.1 Solanum tuberosum | reverse complement strand
AAGTCTATCCAACATCTGGTCCATGAATGGCATAGGATAGTGGTCTTTTTTTGTCCACGCATTCAACTTCCGGTAATCCATGCAAACTCTCCATCCAGTGACA
>NW_006238927.1:2761134-2761411 GCF_000226075.1 Solanum tuberosum | reverse complement strand
AAAATCTTCAAAACGAACTTGGGAAATCAATAATTGCTAGGGTTGCAAACTAATCTCCAAAGTTACAAAGTAAAACTAGAATAATAATGTCTAACCCCCAAAAACGAGGTTTACAAGCCCTATTTATAGAAAACAAATCTTAAATAAAAAGGGAAACAAATTTAGGAAATTTTTGTTCAGGTACGCGCCTTCACTCCACGAGACTGACTTACGGACCGTCGATGGATCTACGGTCCGTAAGTCCCTTCCGTCAGTTAGGACTTAGAAAATATTTCAG
>NW_006238927.1:2722671-2760987 GCF_000226075.1 Solanum tuberosum | reverse complement strand
GTAGCTCCATACTTAGAATCTTCAAAAATCAGGTACTGGAACCCTCGCAGTATCACTCTACGGATCAACAGTACGCTCCGTAGATCAATCTACGGACCGTCAATGAGTACCGTGGTTCCACACTTGGTCAGATTTCCCTGATTTGTCCTCAGTACCATGCCTACTGATCTACGGTCATAACCTACGGACCGTGAATGGATCTACGGTCCGTAGATCACCTCCGTGGATGCCCTTTTTCTGCAATTCCTTCAGTTGTCTCTAAACTTCAGCGCCTGAACACCTTTCCTGCAAAACATGATAAAAATACATAAAAACCAATACAAAAAGGCCCTAGACACACACAACTTGTAAGTGAAATGTATTAGAAATACCGTAAACTCACGGTATATCAAAGGATGAAAGGTTTTCTCACCTAAGTTGAATCAATCAAGATTAATGAGCTATTCTAAATGAAATCTTGCTTGGATTGACTACTTAATTGTGCCTTTCTATGGATATTAAGATAAAAATGAGTAATGACTATTCTGTGGGATTTATGTTTGGCACCGAGTGGACTAGTGGTGATTACCCATGTCCCATAACTATTTGCCACCGTAGGTTTGTCTTAGATAGACATTAGCTAGTGGATCCTCTTGAGCTCAAGTTTATGGTTCTTACCTCGGGAAGTAAGGACATATATTTTTGGTGTGGGACATACATTAGATTCTATGTTATAGCTCACATGATCTATGTCGGTTAAAGGTAAACTTCCCAGAATAATGAACAACAGTAAACTTTCCATAATAATTAACTAAGGTTACTTTCTAAAGTATCTCACAAGTTATTTTTATAAGATGTTTAGCTTGCATTGACCATGATTATGACTTATGTTTTTGAACATGTTATTTTATGATTTAGCTTGGTCATTGCATGTTATATAAAATCCTTTTAGCATGATTTCATAACTCTTATGCATTGCTATCATACTTTGTACATTCCATGTACTAACACATACTTGTGCCTACATTGTTTACTAATGTAAGGTCCGACGCTCCTATTCCCCATACTTGTGGCTAGTTGACCCTTTGAGATTTTGAAGATAGGTGAGTCCCCATGATTCAAGGGCCAAGATTCTTTAACTGCTTTCATGTCATTTCTACTTTCAAATGTTGTATGTGATGTATAAGTTACATCCCAATCATTTTTCATATGATGTAATTGATGACTTTGAGACTTAGTCTAGACTTCCGCTTTTGTCAAACTCTTTTGAAAGAAATGCTATCTTTTGAAATCTTTACTTCTATTATCTTGTTTGATGTATGATAAGTTGTTTGTATAGGGCCTCTTGGGGTTCTATACACCATGTTACGCCTAGAGTCTACTTTGGGCCGTGATAAATTTAGTATAAAAGCACAAGGTTTAGAAAGGTCCTAGGATGTTACATAAGTCACGTAGAGTAGTGTTTTGTTCATGAGTGTGAAGCGCGCCACCTTTATGAATGATAGACTATAAGATATTTTGGAAACTTCACTTCTTTCATCACTTTAAAGTTGTGCGATAGAGTTTAACTCTATATGTCTCTCTCCTAATCCTTATCCGATGCTTTTCAGGATATGCCTCCTCCATATGTTAGGAGGAATGTGAATGAGAATGTGGAACGAGAAGCTCCTTAAATTCCTCTAGTTTTGGCTAACCTTTTGGCCGAGCAAGTGACTAATGCGGAGTTTAGGGTTGCTTTACAAGTGTTGGCTCAAGCCAATTGGGAGGCTGTGGTCCCTGTGAATCCAAATTTGGGTACAACGACAACTAGAGTGAGAGACTTCACTTGGATAAATTCCCCGGAGTTTCATAGTTCCAAGTTAAAGGAAGATCCTCAAGATTTCATTGATGATGTATACAAGCTGCTGATTATCATGGGAGTGAGACCGGTAGAAAAAGAGAAAATGGCCGCTTATCAACTTAAGGGTGTTTCTCAAGTTTGGTTCAGCCAAATGGAAGGAAGAGAAGGTGGTTAATGCAGGTCCTCTTGATTGAGAAATTTTTCAAGCTTCTTTCCTTGATAGGTTCTTTCACCTTGAGATTAAGGAGGCAGAGGTACTTCAATTCATCAACCTTCGTCAAATAAACATGAGTGTGAAGGAGTATGCCTTGAAGTTCACACAATTGTCTGGATATGCTCCTACTATGGTTGCTGATATACCGTGAGTTTACAGTATTTCTAATGTGTTTCACTTAGAGTTTGTGTGTGTCTTGGGCTATTTTGTTACTACAATAATGTTCTGTGTGTAATTCTTGCTAGAAATAGGCTTGGATGTAGTTGATGAAGATGCGAGCTGAAAAGTGAAGAAGTAGCCACCAATGGAGCCACCCACGGACCGTAGGTCCAACGATGGGCCGTGGATGGGTAGTCGTAGGTCCTAGTTTGAAAGTTGAGTTTCAGAACTCAAAACCATGGAGTTCTAGGACAGACCATAGACCAGTCCACAGATTGTAAGTGATGCATCGTAGGTGGAAGATCAAGGAAATCTGATCATGTATGGAACCACGAAGCAGACGACGGATCGTAGGTCGACCTAGGGGCCGTCCTGCACATCCGTCGATGAAGATTAGAAAGTTGAAGTTCTAGTACCTGATTAATTTTTCCAAGTGTTAAACCAAAGAGGGGGACCTTCGAACCGTAGGTCGACCCACGGTCTGTAGGTTGTGCCGTCGATAGAATCCGCGTTCCAATAGTTTATTTCCTTATTTTGTTTCTAGTTTTATTTAGGATTTGTTTTCTATAAATAGGAGTTGTAATCCTCATTTTGGGGGTTAGACATTATTGTAAACTTCTAGTTTTTGGTTTTTTGGGAATTAATTTGCAAACTCTTAGCAATTTGATTTCCGAAATTTGTTTGATACAATTTTCACTTTGAATTTCAATTCAAGATTTGGGTTTTCATCTATTCTAACTGTAAGTTCATGAATTCTTTTAACCTAACTATGAATTGTGGACTATCAAGCATGAGTAGATAAACCCACAACTAGGGTTGTGGGAACCATGAGCAATTAACAAAGTATGAATAATAATTAAGTAATTCTTGAATAGTGTTTATGCATGTATTATTAATCCTTTCGCTTAGAAGTCTTTTTAACGGTGCACAATGTTAGAACTCGCCTCATTCCTACTTGCCGGACCAAGGAGGTAATGAATGAGAAAAGGATTAAACAACAAAGATTTAGTGGATGCTATCTAGTAGTCTAGTGTCAATTGACGTGAGGGTGAAAACTAAACCATACATTGATGTGATGACTAATGTGAGTTAAAAGGTAAGGGTTCGTAAAGCATAAACCTGTAGCCGGACCAAGGTGCGTGGTGAAATTCCCTATTTGGAGGACCAATCACTTAGGGATACCCAACTTACCAACTTTGCATGTTAAACACTAGGAAATGATTACTATTATTAGGATTACTGCGTTAAGACCTTGTGGAGAACACATATACCCTAGTTTCTCTCTTATATTAATAACTCAAAGTTTGAATCTTGTCTACTTGTTACTTAATCAACAATATGTTATTTTAGATACAACCTCTCCGTTTACATTTCTCAGAAATAGTTTGACTAAACTGATATAATAGTGAGTTAAGTTTAAGTCTGAACCATATTCCTCATGGGATCGACCCCAACCTACAAGTTGGGTTATTTATTTGACAATGATCGCTTGTACTTCTTTAGGGAGGTGTAATTTGAGCGTATCAGTTGCCGATACGATGACAAGGATGAGTAAGTTTGTATCGACGGTATCCAAGATGGAGGTTAACAAATGTCGTACCATAATATTCATCAATGATATTAGACATTTCATATCAAATGGTTCATGCTTAACAAATAGAAGAGGAGAAACTTAGGGAAAGATCTAGGGAGCAAAAGAAGGCAAGGACCGGTGATGGTGACTTTTCACATTTGAGTTCCGACATCATGGCTGTTCTAAGTTCGACAAAGGTTTTCTGGTCAAGGTTCCTCCAATGCTTCGAATCCTAAATTCAAAAAAGATAGGGTGTCTAAATCTAAGCCTCAAGAAGGAAATGGTGGTGGATCTTCATTGTGTACTTGTGCTAGATGTGGAAGAAAACATGAGGGTAAATGCCTAGCCATTTCCAATTCATGTTTTGGTTGTGGAAAGACGGATCATAAAATAAGATATTTTCCCTCAGTTGCTAAGAATGAAGGCGATAATCGTCAACGGGCTCAACCTTACCCTTTATCAGGTTTTAATAGGAGCAAGAAGCAAAATGGATTTTATGCACTTCAAACTCGTTAGTATCAAGATGGTTCTCCTGATATGGTTACATGTATGTTGAAAGTATTTTAGCTTGATGTTTATTCTTTGCTTGATCCCAATGCTACCTTATCTTTTGTAATGTCATATGTGTCTATAAGGTTTGTTGTTCTCCTGGATGTGTTGATAGACCTTTTTTCCATCTCTACATCTATTAGTGAATCTATTATGGCTAAGAGAATCTATAGGAGTTTTCCCGTCTCCTTACCCCATAGAGTCACTCATATTGATCTTGTAGAGCTTGATACGTTAGATTTTGTTATTATTCTTAGTATGGATTGACTCCATTCTTTTTATGCCTCTGTTGATTGTAGGACCTGAGTGGTCAAGTTTCAATTTCCTAATGGGCCCGTCCTAAAGTGGAAGGGTGAAATTCTAAGCCTAAGGGTCAGTTTGTTTCTTGTCTTAAAGCTTGCAAAAATGATTTCTAAGGGTAACATATATCCTCTTGTTCAGGTTAGGGATACGTATTTTGAAACCCCTATTCTTGAGTCGGTCCCCATTATTAATGAGTTTCTGGAAGTGTTTCCTGCTGATTTACCCGGTGTTCATCCTAAAAGAAAAATAGACTTCGGTGTTGACCTCCACCCAGATATGCAAATGATCTCTATCTATCCTTATCGTATGGTCCCGAAAGAATTAATGGAGTTAAAAGAGCAATTGAAAGATTTGTTGGATAAGGGTTTTATCCGACCGAGTATCTCCCCATGGGGTGCTCAATTTTCTTTTCTTTGAAAGAAAGATGGTTCACTTTGCATGTGTAATTACTAGCGCCAGTTGAATAAGGTTACCATTAAGAATAAATATCCTCTTTCAGGGATAGATTATTTGTTTGATCAACTACAAGGAGCAAGTTACTTTTCTAAAATCGACCTCCGTTTGGGTCATTACCAATTGAGGGTGAAGGAAGATGACGTTCCGAAGACAACTTTTTGAACTTAGTATGGTCATTATGCATTTTTGGTAATTTCGTTTGGCTTGACTAATTCTCCAGGACTAAAAAATCTTTGCAAAGTTTTGTAAATGCGAGTTTTGGTTAAGATCCGTGGCTTTTCATGGTCATGTTGTTTCTGGAAAAGGTATTGAGGTAGATCCTGAGAAAACAAATGTGTTTAAGAGTTGGCCTAGATCTCCATCCCCTTCGAATATTCAAAGTTCCTTGGGTTTGGCCAGTTACTATAGTCGGTTTGTGAAAGGGTTTTCTTCGATTGCATATCCATTGACGATATTGACCCAAAAAAAGATTAAGTTCGTATGGTCTAAAGCGTGTGAGAAGAGATTTCAAGAATTTAAAGATAGACTTACCTTCGCTTTAGTGTTGACTTTACTTGAAGGATGTGATGGGTTTATGGTTTATTCTGATGCTTTAAGAGTTGTGCTAGGTTGTGTCCTTATGCAAAATGAAAAAGTTATTGCTTATGCTTCATGACAACTTAAGATTCATGAAAAGAACTATCCTACCTATGTTTTGGAACTAGCGGTTGTTGTTTTTGCCTTAAAGATTTGGAGGCATTACTTATATGGTGTTCATGTTGATGTCTTTACTGACCATAAAAGTTTGTAATATGTGTTCAAGCAAAAGGATCTAAATCTTCGCTAAATGAGGTGGCTTGAGTTGTTAAAGGGTAATGGCATGAGTGTCCTCTACCACCCTTGCAGGGTGAATATGGTGGTGAATGCTCTTATTTTGTTAACAATGAGTAGTGTTGCTCATATTGAAGATGGTAGAAAGGATTTGGTTCGAGTTGTTCATAGATTATCCCAATTGGGTGTTTGGTTGGTTGACTGATGCTTATTGTGACCAACAACACTAACCTATGGTTCGAATGTCTACGATCATCGATAATTTAGTAACCCAATCAAGGGTTGGGGTCGTGTCCCAAGGGAGTGGTAGTGAAAATAGTAGTTAGGCTAGAATTTTGTTCTAGTCAGCTGTAGTTTGAGAAATTATTGAATAAAAACAAAGTAAATTCAAGTGGGTGACACCAAAGTGTCAAATATCAATCGGGGTTTGTCACAAGTATAACTAAAACAACAAAAATAAAGAGAAAATTCAAGTATGGGGAGAAGTTCTTGAGGTGTGACTGCAATATATATTGATATAAATCGTTGGGTACATGCTTTCGATAAGAAATTTGCAAGATAATATTGACTAGGCTAAGCTTTAGATGGAAATAAGTTCCCTCTCGGGAAACTTACCCCGTTTCAAATGGGTTCCTCTCGGACACCCATTTTCCGCATGAAGGCCAGCCTACGCCTTACCCACTCACTCTCTCGAGCTGAGTGTTAGGATATGGGACTAGGGCTCACCCTCTCAGGCTGAACCTCATGTCAACCCACTTCTTAGGCCCTTAGTCTAGCGGTCTTGCTTTCGCGGCCTCTCTCTCGATATAGCCAAAAACACATGGGTGATTTTGTATTTGCAACTACAAACCCATTAAATTAGACCAGAACCACTAGGTGAAATCACCATTAAAATGCATCTAACCTATCAGCAAACAAGACCTAACAATAATATCAACACATATTTGCTAAATCACACCCCAAGAATGAAATTATACCTAAAATGATAGAGAAATCAAATGGGTATAAGAAATTAAACCTTAATATAAGCAAAGGAAGAAGAATGGAGAAGACCCACTTCCAATTTGGGGAAGATGAACTCTTCTCTTCAAGTCTCCCAAAAACCCTCTCCAAACTTGAGAGAAAATATGAAAGCTAAAGTAAAAATTATAATATTTTTTTTTTACTCTAATGTTCCACACGCTTAAAAATAAGTAGAGAGTTTAGTATTTATAAGCTTCAGAAAATAGTGCGGTGGCGGACCGTTCAGCGAGGTTAGTAGCTATCGCCGAATAACTCCGCGATTCGCCCTTCTTCTTGTTTATCGCCTTTGTGCTTTGCCAACAACGTCTCTGCATTCTGGACCATTGGGAGGTATAGTACTGCTTCACGTTACTGATTGGCAAAGCACCGACTGCTCCTTTTCATCGCTTTTTTGATCCACTTCTTTCAGGGCTTCGCGTACTGGAACAAAGGGAGAAATGTGTCCCTTCGGCGATTCGCCAAGCATGCTTGGCGATGCTCAGGCTTCAACTTCTTTGTCCTTTTCATCCTTTTTGTTCCTTTTTGCACCTAATTGTCCTTGCTTCCACTAAAACTTCAAATACCTGAAACTTAAGCGTTTTCATCATATATTGAGATAAAATAAGCATTTGAGGACACTATTTCTATTAGAATAAAGCCCTAAATGAGTAGTTTGTGGACTCATCAACACCTCCAACTTAAACTTTTGCTTGTCCTCAAGTAAAACTCAAGTTCAGCATTTCAAATAGGATGTCTCAAATAGTGCTACACAAGACTCATTCATGAACATACACAACAAGACTCAAATTACTCATGCAAAGATTAATTGTGTACTCAAAGATTCAAGTTCTGACATACCATTACCACAGATTCTCAAGCTCACAGTACTTGCTACTTTTGCAAGTTCAAGCTCAACAAAAAGTATCTAAATGCCCTCACATAAAGGATGATTCCATATTCACACACAGAGGTTAGTCAATTTAAGATCAGGAATCAGATGTAACGCTCACACTCAAAAAGAGGAACACAATGAATGTTTTCACCCATAGGTTTACCCTTATTTTCCAATTGATCTTCGGTTCGGCTCACTCAAGATAAAAAAGGTCTTTCCAAGGCTTGTAATGGAGGTGAGTGCAAATGTATGGTCATTTAGGCTCAGTGACTTTTTCCTCATAAGATGTGGTTTTCTCAAGACATCCCCTTCTTTTCCTTTATCAATTCTTTTTCTAGTGCTTCTAAGTCATCTCTTTATTCACCTCCATGGATTGCTTGGAAACCTAATTTCTTTTGTGCTTTTATTCCACAACTTTTTCTTTTTCATTCTTTTCTTTTCTTTTTCTTTTTTTTATATGGAGGGTTTCCATTTTTTCGCAACACCATGGGTTAAGGGAGACTTTTGTTGCACTCCTTGACTTCTTCTTTTCCTTTTTACCACACCCCCAACTTAGGCTTTTGGCCTAAGTTGGCTATTCACTAAACCACAAATCAAGAGGGTTATAGGTAGTGGATAAGACAAGGTCTAGGATTTATCAAGTTTCTTCCAAAGAAGGATAGGCTCAATGGGTGTTCAAAAGAGTTTCACACGTTCACGTGTAGGCCACAAAAGACGTATATGTCAAGTTGGCTCACACTCTTCAAAAGTTGCCTAAGATCATCTCTAGAGCACACCTTACTGAATCAATCGGACTAACGGGGAAAATTCTAGGTTTATTCATGCAAGGTTCAAAGTAAGCTTATCACACAAGGCATTGACACTTAAGTCAAACAAAACTACACACTTTCGCTAGTGTGCAACGGTCATTACAAGAGAACCAGTTCGATAAATGGCTAATCACAACTAGATGCAAAGAGTTCATATATTGTCTATGCAACTTCAATTGTTCTCATCGTAGCCACACATTCATGTTTATTCAATTGAGAGCACTATTCAAGTCATCAGTATTAATCGAAACCGAGACTTGAATTTGTACAAGAACAACCACTTTCAACACATGAGGTGGCAAAATTTTCGAAAATGAATTTTTTTCGAAAGGGTCAAAATTATTTTGCAATTACACCCAAAAGAAAAGCCATAAGCTCAAACAATCGCAAAGCTGTTTTTTTAAAAACACAATTAAAAACAGAAAACCCAAATGTACACCAAAACACAAGTATCCAAAACAAGCAAAACATTGTGGACCTCACCCCACCACAAATAAGAGCGTTTGTCCTCAAATACAATTAAAAGTATCCAAAAGTAAATTCAGAATAAGACAAGGAGAGAGGTAAAAAAAATTCCTGTCTATGCGGCCTTTCCTCCCGTCGGGGCATCGGAACTCTGAGCTGCAGTCTGTAATTGGGCATCACTGCCCGGAGTAGTCACATCAAGAGCAGCAGTGCCATGTCCTGTACGCTGAGGATGGAGGCATGTTTCTGAGCCTGTTCTGTCTCTGGATCAGTGGCTGCTCATATTCTGGCTCATCCCACTCAATGCTGGCCTCAACGGCTACTCTTTTCTTTGTTATGCTCTTCTTCTTTTTACCTTTACCTTGTTGGAGCTCTTCTCCTCCTCTTTTCGGAGGATTTGAGCCTTCTTCATTAATACAAATGCCTTATGTTGCCTTTTTCTGGGGTTACGTGTTCAGGTTGGTTTGTGCCATATCTGCAAAAAAATGTGATTAGTTAAAAGAACAATAAAATTCAAATGTAGAAAATTGTTGCAGATAGGTTTGCCATTCCACTCGGCGAATTGCCAAACTACTTTGTCGAACTAGGTTGGGCTCGCCAAAGGGATTTGTGTAAAGTCTGGGCAAATTTGTGATGGAAAGTTCTATTAGGCGAGTCGCCGACCACTTTCGGTGATGACAAAGTTGTTCGTCGAAAGATACAGTGAAAAAGAGGGAAAAAAGGGCATGCAAAGGGCGATCCAAAGTCCTATCGGCGAGTCACTGATTACTTTCGGCGATCACGATTGTGTCCGCTGAAAGTTACAGAACTTACAGCACTAAGGACATGAGTTAAGGGCGGTTTACAACCAGTAGGCGAACCATCGAGTTGTTCGACGAGCTTGACCCAGCTCGCCGAATGACATAACGTGCCCATTTTTCAACACGACTCTCGAAACCGACCTTATGATCTTCAAAAAAAAATCAAAGAATGCACACACAAAATTCACCTAAAACCCGTACTTCCCATCACCCCGGAGTACTCAGAGTTCTTTTGATTTTGCCAAATTTGGCCATTTAACTATGATTACCCTTAAGAATGTTGTCACCCATTCCTTCATCGCGCAATTATTTAGCGCAAATGTGGGCTACTTAGACTTCACCCAATCAACCTAACAACTAATAAGCAACACCCATTTCAAGATCAATCAATTCAAAGCGCAAACAGTAAGGCATTCAACCATTTAAGCAATTTAGGCAAAATTTACGAATTGAAAATAGCATCATAGCAACCTATTTCTATCAGAGAGGCCCATCACATGCATCCTAATACTATAATTGCAAATGTGTGCAAAATTTTCAAAAATAAATTCAGGGTTTTAGAGACTAACCTTTGATGCCGATCAAATAACTTTTTGTAATGCTAGGCAGCAAAGAAATCCAACCCCAAGCACTAATCACCGACTAAAATACTAATTTAAGGAAAAAATCTAAAAAATAATACCTTTTGTGTGATTTTGAAGAGTTTGAAACGAGGGAAAGTGAGAGATTCAAAAATTTGACATTTGGAGTTTATATAACCATTCAGTTCTTGTCCATTCGGCGATGTTAGTCGCACTCGCCGAACCACTTGGCGAAGTGCCTAGCAATCTTTTATCTCGCCCTTTCTTCAACATCTTCAATTTTCTAGGGGCGAAATCGGTGGTCTGCATAGAGATTACTGAACAGGTTGGCGATGCGCCGAGCTGCTTTTCGAGTTCGCCGAGTTTTACAGGCGCTGTAATTCTCTTGCATTGAGCCAAATGACGAAATTTAGCCGGGCTCGTCGATCTGTCTTGCACCATGCTGAATGGATTTTCTGCTTGCCAACCTGGAATTTTCCATATGACTTTCATTCATGGTTAACCTTTCAACCATGGAGTCCCTAAATTCTCTATTTCAAAGTAATAAAGTTTCCAAAAACCTAGAGTTTTTATTCTAAACCATGTATTCTTCTTATCATTGATTTAGTTATTGTATATTATGAATGAATTGTTGATTATAATCGTTTTTATGAGAAAATCTCCCACGAATCCATGTATTCCCCTTAACCCTAGTTTGTGACTTGTGAATTGGGTGAATTGTAGTATTCATGAAGTTGTGCTTATAGTAGTTTAGTTTATTTAATCATGTCTCCATCTATATCTAATGTAGTAATTCTAGATTGTTTGGTTGAATGTGATCTATAGACTTAGAGGGAAAAACATGAGTATTGACTATATGTATGAAACTTGTGTGTATACAATTGGATTGCTTTGAGAGTAAAGTAACTACATTATAATTTAATTTTTCTGTTGATTGTATGATTATCCTCATGTACAAACTTAGGTAAGGATAGAGTATAATGTGAAAGGTTTGTCACATGCAATTATTCGTAGGTTTGTAGACTAGTCTCACCTATTGAATCTAGGATCTTGAGGATGAGTTTGTTGGATTTAGTGTCAAGACATTCTTCCTTAATTATCAATCTAAGTGAAGACTTAATATACACTCAATGGGAATGAATGCTTAGCACTGAGAGGTTATGATTATGAGATGAAAGGTTCTACACTAGTTGAGTCCGGCTTCCCGCATGGGTTCCTTTTACACTAGTTGAGTCCGGGTTCCCAAAGTAGTTATCTCATGAGATGTAAACCTTATACCATAGTTGAGTTTGGGTTTCTAGAAGCAATCTCCTTATCCCATAAACTATTTTCCCACATAGGTCTTTAGCTAGTGGATTCACGTAAGCTAAGAGTTTTAGTTCTACCTTAGGCAAGTAGGACAACCCCTTTTTGGTGTGGGGTAGACACCGGATTCCATGAATTGGCTCTCATGGTCTATGTCAGTTAAAGCTAATCCCACTATGATAGAATGAACTAGAATTGTATTTATGAGCTATAATCACTTAATGAGTTTTCCTTAGTATGGATAGGGGTATGGGACCTTATCCACACATTGCACAAGGTTGCTTTGATGGTTCTTATGGTTTGTTTCCTTTATGTTGAGATGATCAATCTGTTGAATATGTATGTATCTTATGCTTTTGCACTTATTTCTATGATAGTTCCTAAACTTGATCAAATGCATAGTTATCAACTAAATTGTCCCTTTTTAGCATCTTAAATGGTTTTTTGCATAGTTGCCATACTTGGTGCATTTTTGTACTAACCCATATTTAGTCTATATTTTTCTACAAAGTGTAGGTTCCGGCGTTTAAGGTGATCCCTTCTAGTTCAAGCTTGGGTTGACTACTCTTCAAGCTTGTGGTATGTCCTCATCGATCCGAGGACAAGAGCTTTATTGTTGTTTTATTTCATTAGTCGTACTAGACATTTTCATATTCTCTATTGTAAGGCCTGTGACCCTAGTATTTTGAGACTCCGATTGTAGTAGGTTGCTTGTTGAGACTATGTCTAGGTTTCCGCTCTACTTTTATGAAAGGTTTTTTAAAGACTTAAAATTGTGTTTTATTCTTTATTATTATATACTTATGTGATGATGATAAGCTAAGTGGCTAACTTGGGTGCCTTTCGGGAATCCATGTGCCATTTTATGTCTAGGGGGTACCTTTGGATCGTGAAAAACTTTATATTAGAGAAAAAGGTTTAGAATGATTGTAGGATAATGTCTCATAAGCCACGTGTAGTAGAGTCTTGTTCATGAGTGTAAAGCACGCCATATTTATGAGTGAGCTATAAGATGTTTAGGAAATCACACTTATTTCATTAATCCTAAGTCGTGCCATAGAGTTTAACTCTATAAAGACTTACTTTTAAATCTTTCTCTTGTGTCTTCAGGAAATGAATACACGAAGGGCCAATGCAAGAAGGGTGGAAGAGGAGAATGTGAATTAAGGAGTTCCCCCAAGGAAACCAAGCTCCTCAAGATGAGCAAGCTTCGGTTGACCCCGCAATGGATAGTGTCACCCATGCAGAGTTTAGGTCAACTATTCAATTGTTGTATCAAGTTGTGAGGACCCAAACTAATAGAGAAGTAATTGCTCATATGAACACCAATGTGAACACCACAACTTCTAGGTTGAGAGATTTCACAAGGATGAACCCTCCTATGTTCTTTGGTTCCAAAGTGGGAGAAGAGCCCCAAGAGTTTGTGGATGAGATCTACAAGATAATTGATGCTATGGGGGTAACTCCAATAGAGAAAGCGTAGTTAACCTCTTATCAATTGAAGGGAGTGGCTCAAGTATGGTACACTCAACGGAAGAGGAATAGGCCGGTAGAAGCGAGTCCCATAAATTGGGAGGGCTTCAAGAAAGCATTCCTTGATAGGTTCTCTTCCTGTGAGAAGAGGGAAGCCAAGGTGGAGGAATCTATCAACCTTCATCAAGGAGGTATGAGTGTTGAAGAATATTCTCTAAAGTTTACCGAATTGTCCAAGTATGCTCTGGCTATGGCGGCGGACCGTAAGGATGAGATGAGTAGGTATGTGACAGGTATATCCAAAGTGGTAAGAAAAGAATGACGTACGACAATGATCCTCCATGACATGGATCTCTCAAGTCTTATGGTATATGCTCAACAAATGGAGAGTGAGAAACTCCAAGGTAATAGGGAGGTGAAAAGAGCTAGAACCGGTGAAGGAAACTTTTCCAATGCCAAGTTCGATGGGCAAGGTCGGCAAAGGTTCAAGCAAAAATTCTCTAACCAAGGCTCCTCTAGTACTCAAAGGGCCAACAATGATAGATTTTCCAACCCTAAACCACAAGGAGGTAATAGGGGTGGTTTATATGTTGATAGGCCCAATTGTACGAAATGTTGTAGGAAAGATGAAGGCAAATGCTTGGTTGGCTCGGATGGGTGATATGGGTGTGGAAAGAGTGGCCAAAAAATGAGAGATTGTCCTATGCTCAAGGTTAAGGGGAGAGAAGACAATCAAGCTCCTCCAAGAGGTTCTAACTCCAACGCCCAAAAGCAAAACCGCTTTTATGCTCTTCAATCCCGAGGTGACCAAGAGAGCTCCCCGGATGTGGTAACCGGTATGTTGCAAGTCTTTTCGATTAATGTATATGCATTGTTAGATCCCGGTGCCACTTTATCATTTGTCAAACCTCTAGTATCCATGAAATTTGAAATGCTCCCTGAAGTGGTTTTGGAACCTTTTTCGATTTCTACCCCGGTTGGTGATTCGGTAGTGGCAAGAAGAGTCTATAGGAGTTGTCCCATTTCTTTGTCTCATAAATTCACTTTGGTGGATTTGGTAGAGTTAGACATGTTTGATTTTGATGTAATTTTGGAGATGGATTGGTTGCATGCATGTTATGCCTCTATAGATTGTAGAACTCGAGTTGTCAAATTTCAATTTCTGAATGAGCCTATTTAGAATGGAAAGGGGGGAATTCTATCCCTAGAGGTCAATTTTTTTCTTGTCTCAAAGCTACGAAAATGATCTCCAAAGGGTGCATTTATCATATTGTAAGGGTGATGGATGTGGAGTCTGAAACCCCCTCCTTAGAGTCGGTCCCCGTGGTAAGTGAATTTCTGGAAGTCTTCCCCGATGACTTTCCCGGCATTCCTCCTGAACGGAAAATAGACTATGGCATTGATCTTTTGCTGGATACAAAACCTATATTTATCCCTCCATATAGAATGGATTCGTCGAAATTGAAGGAATTGAAAGAGTAATTAAGGAATTTTCTAGACAAAGGTTTTATTCAACCGAGTATCTCTCCATGGGGTGATCCGGTATTGTTCTTTAGGAAGAAGAATGGGTCCCTTAGGATGTGTATTGATTATCGTCAATTACATTAGGTGACCATAAAGAACAAGTATCCCCTTCCTAGAATTGACGACTTATTTGACAAACTCCAAGGGGCTACCTACTTTTCCAAGATTGACCTACGTTCGGGCTATCACCAACTAAGGGTGAGAGAGCTTGACATTTCTAAAACGGCCTTCCTAACAAGATATAGTCACTACGAGTTCCTAGTAATGTCCTTTGGTTTAACAAATGCCCCAGAGACATTCATTAATCTAATGAATAGGGCTTTCTGACAATATCTTGATAGGTTTGTAATAGTGTTTATTGATGATATTTTGATCTATTCAAGGAGTGAGGGTGAACACATGGACCATTTGAGGATTGTATTGCAAGTCCTTAAAGATCTCCATTTGTATGCAATGTTTAGTAAGTGTGAGTTTTGGTTGAGGTCCGTAGCCTTCCTTGGCCAAGTTGTTTCTAGCAAGGGTATTGAAGTAGATCCCAAGAAGACATATGCAGTCAAGAGTTGGCATAGACCTCTAAATCTTCCAACATTAGAAGCTTCTTGGGTTTGGCCAGGTACTATAGGAGGTTTGTTCAGGGTTTTTCCTCCATTGCTTTTCCATTGATGGCTTTGACTCAAAAGAAGGCTAAATTTGAGTGGTCAGAAATTTGTGAGAAAAGCTTCCAAGATTTGAAAGATAGACTTACTTCTGGTCCGGTGTTGACCTTACCGGAGGGTACCGATGGTTTTGTTGTATATTGTGACGCCTCAGAATGGGGTTAGGATGTGTGCTCATGCAACATGGTAAAGTGATTGCCTATGCTTCAAGGCAACTTAAGGTTCATGAGAAGAATTATCCGACCCACGATGTTGAACTAGTGGCGGTACTATTTGCTTTGAAAATATGGAGGCATTACTTATATGGGTTCCAGGTAGATGTTTTCACCGATCACAAAAGTCTTCAATATGTGTTTTACCCAAAAAGACTTTGAAATCTCTGACAAAGAAGGTGGTTAGAGATTTTTAAAAGATTTATGACATGAGTGTCCTTTACCACCCCGGCAAAGCTAATGTAGTGGTGGATGCCCTTAGTAGATTATCCATGGGTAGTGTGACTCACATAGAGGATGAAAAGAAAGAGTTAGTCCGTGATGTGCATAGGTTGGCTTGGTTAGGTGTCCAACTAATAGATTCTCCCAAGGGTGGTTTCACAGTTCATAAGGGCGCTGAATTCTTTTGTTGTAGATGTGAAGTCTAAGCAACACGTTGATCCTAGATTGATGGAGTTGAAAGAATCAGTACTTGGTAAATCCGTTGAGGCTTTCTACCAAAGGGGAGATGGGGTACTTAGGTACCAAGGTAGATTGTGTATTTCGGATGTGGATGGGCTAAGGGAGAAATTCTAGAAGAGTCTCACGGTTCTAGATATTCTATTCATCCGGGAGCCACCAAGATGTACCATGATTTACGAGAAGTCTATTTCTAGAATGGTATGAAGAAGGATATTGCAGAGTTTGTAGCAAAATGTCCGAATTGTCAACAAGTCAAGGTTGAGCACCAAAGGTCGGGAGGCTTTTTGCAAGATATACCCATTCCTACTTGGAAGCGGGAAGAGATCAATATGGATTTTATTGTGGGTTTGCCTCGTACTCGAAAGCAACATGATTCTATTTGGGTCATTATTGATAGGATGACCAAATCAGCCCACTTTATCCCCGTCAAGACATCTCACTCGGTGGAAGACTATGCCAAGTTACAAATGAGAGAGATAGTGAAGTTGCATGGAGTTCCTCTATCTATCATTTCGGATCGGGGTCCTCAATTTGCTTCACACTTTTGGAAGTCATTCCAAAAGGAGCTTGGCACTAAGGTGAAGCTTAGCACCGCTTTCCACCCTCAAACGGATGGTCAAGAGGAATGTACCATTCAAACCTTGGAGTACATGTTTCATAGATTTTAAAGGTAATTGGGAAGTTCAGTTGCCCTTGGTTGAATTCGCGTACAATAATAGTTACCATTCGAGTATTGGTATGGCCCCTTTTGAGGCCTTATATGGTAGGAGATGTAGGTCTCCAATTGGGTGGTTTGAGGTTGGTGAGAATACTTTTATGGGTCCCGAATTGGTGTATGAGGCTATTGAGAAAGTTCGGCTCATTAGAGAGAGGTTGAAAATGGCTCAAAGTAGGCAAAAGTCTTATGCCGATGTGAGGATAAGGAAATTAGAATTTGAAACAACGGATTGGGTTTATTTGGAAATCTCACCCATGAAGGGTGTGATAAGGTTTGGCAAGAAAGGGAAACTTAGTCCCTGGTTTGTAGGCCCATATCAAATTTTGAAGCGTATTGGGAAAGTTGCCTATGAATCGGACTTGCCAAATGAGTTAGCCCCGGTTCACCTTGTATTCCATGTTTCTATGCTTAAAAAGTTTATCTGAGATCCGATGTCCATTATTCCCTTGGAAAGAGAAGGTGTGGATGAGAGTCTTTCCTATGAAGAGGTTCCGGTAGAGATCCTTGACCGGTAAGTAAAAAGGTTGAGGAACAAGGAAGTAGGTTCTGTTAAGGTTTTATGGAGGAATCATCTAGTTGAGGGTGCTACATGGAAGGACGAGGCCGATATAAAATCCATATACTCTCATCTTTTTCCTTCTACTCCTACTCAAGCTTGAGGTAAGTAGTTCCTCAAGAATTTCCTTATTTGGGAGTCATATGTGAATTATGTGTTTTCCAGGGTTTCCTTAAATAATTCATGTTCTTGATGAATCCATGTTTAGTAAAAAAATGAGTTTTCATGATTTATGTTCCTCATGTTGTTGTGCATTTAGTATGAATTGTGTATTTGACTTCATGAGATGTATTGATGAACTTGCTTTAGTGTGCTTTTGAGAGTATTGGCATATTGGTGTTGTGTTGAGCATTGTATAGTCGGGGAAAAGTTAGTTCCTCTTATGAATATGAGAATTTTGAGATCCATGCATAATGGGTTGTTAGATGTAGTTCCTACTCCCTTAAATGGCATTGATTATGTTTTGAGATGGAGATGATGTTTCTTCTTTTGAATTGTGCATTATTTTGATGTTTCATGTATGATGGGATGCTAGTCTTGAGTTTCTAAATTAATTTGATGTCTAGATCATCATTCGAGGATGAATCTTCCCAAGGAGGAGATAATGTAACATTCCGGAAAATTCATGACTAAAATAGTAGTTAACCTAAAATGAGTAGGCTAAGTTAGAGCTTGACGCTCGAATTAGAGCCTTAAAGATGCCTAAAAATTCATGGTTTGGTGTAAGGAGGTCAAGTCCTAAACCTCAAGGACCAACCTTGGGTCCTTGAGGAAAGGACCCATAGGGCTGCCAGGCAGTGAACCATGAGTGGGTTCCATGCCACATGGATCAACCCACGCCCTGTAGGGGGGGCAGTGTGGGTGAGTCCTTGTGGAATCTGCCTAAGGGAGTAGCCACGGGAAAGACCCACGCCTCGTGGATGGGTCCACACCACGTGGTCTGCCTCCGTAGGTCAAAGCCCCAAAAACCATCCCTCAGCCACGAACCACGGATGACTAGCACGGGCCGTGGTCCCACCCACGGTCCGTGGGTCCCTAATCGTGGATCACCCCTGAAACTGCCATTTGGCAGTTGAGTCTAGGGGCTCTTTAGTAATTTTCTAATTAATTAATAGTTATGTGATGCCATTTTAAGCTTATTATAAAGGACTATATATGTATTTTTCTCACCTAAAATAACCTATCTAAAGTCATAATCATAAGTTCCCAAACCAAATCAAAACTTCCCCAAATATTCTCTCTCTAGAAACTCCATTGAAGAAGAAGAACAAGGTCAAGTCTAAGGATCAAGAAGCAACCTTTTATCTCCAATTTCGTGAGGAAAATCTCCCTAAGGTATGGTGAATTTCATTCATGGTTGACCTTTCAACCATGGAGTTCCTAAATTCTCTATTTCAAAGTAATAAAGTTTCCAAAAACCTGGGGTTTCTATTCTAAACCATGGATTCTTCTCAAAACGTTTTCATTGATTTAGTTAATGTATATTATGAATGAATTGTTGATTATAATCGTTTTTATGAGAAAATCCCCCATGAATTCATGTATTCCCCCTAACCCTAGTTTGTGACTCGTGAATTGTAGTAATCATGAAGTGGTGCTTATAGTAGTTTAGTTTATTTAATCATGTTTCCATGTATATCTAATGTTGTAATTCTATATTGTTTGGTTGAATGTGATCTATAGCCTTGGAAGGCAAAACATGAGTATTGACTATATGTTTGAGACTTGTGTGTATACAATTGGATTGCTTTGAGAGTAAAGTAACTACATTATAATCTAATTGTTGTGTTGATTGGATAATTATCCTCATGTATACACTTAGGTATGGATAGAATATAATGTGAAAGGTTTGTCACATGCAACGATTCATAGGTTTGTAGACTAGTCTAACCTATTGAATCTAGGAGCTTGAGGATGAATTTGTTGGATTGAGTTTCAAGACATTCTTCCTTAATTATTAGTCTAAGTCAATACTTAGTATAAACTCAATTGGAATGAATACTTAGCACCGAGAGGATATCGTTATGAGATGGAAGCTTCTACACTAGTTGAGTCCGGCTTCCTGCATGGGTTCCTTTTACACTAGTTGAGTCCGGGTTCCCAAAGTAGTTGTCTCATGATATGTAAACCTTAAACCATAGTTGAGTCCGGGTTTCTAGAAGCAATCTCCTTATCCCATAAACTATGTGCCCATATAGGTCTTTAGCTAGTGGATCCATGTAAGCTAAGAGTTTTTGTTCTACCTTAGGCAAGTACGACAACCCCTTTTCGGTGTGGGGTAGACACCGGATTCCTTGAATTGGCTCTCATGGTCTATGTCGGTTAAAGCTAATCCCATTATGATAGAATGAACTAGAATTGGAGTTATGAGCTATAATCAGTTAATGAGTTTTCCTTAGTATGGATAGGGGTATGAGACCTTGTCAACACATTGCAGAAAGTTTCTTTGATGGTTCTTATGGTTTGTTTCCTTTATGTTGAGATGATCAATATGTTGAATATGTATTTAACTTATGCTTTTGCACTTGTTTCTATGATAGTTCATAAACATGATCAAATGCATAGTTTTCAACTAAATTGTCCCTTTTTAGAATCTTAAATGGTTTTTATGCATAATTGCCATACTTAGCGCAATTTTGTACTAACCCATATTTCATCTATATTTTTCTACAAAGTGTAGGCTCCAGCGTTTAAGGCGATCCCTTCTAGTTCAAGCTTGGGTTGACTACTCTTCAAGCTTGTGGTATGTTCTCATGGATCCAAGGACAAGAGCTTTTTTGTTGTTTCATTTCCTTAGTCGTACTAGACATTTTAATATTCTCTATTGTAAGGGATGTGACCCTAGTATTTTTGAGTCTCTGATTGTAGTAGATGGCTTGTTGACACTATGTCTAGATTTCCGCTTTACTTTTATGAAATATTTCTTAAAGACTTAAAATTGTGTTTTATTCTTTATTATTCTATACTTGTGTGATGATGATAAGCTAAGTGACATACTTGGGTCCCTTTCGGGATTCCATGTGCCATGTTATGTCTAGGGGGTACCCTTGGGTCTTGACAATCCCGGTGCTACTTTGTCTTTTGTGAAACATTTTGTGGCCATGAAGTTTGAAATACTCCCCGAAGTGTTAGTAGAACCTTTTTCGGTCTCTACTGCGGTTGGTGACTCGGTGGTGGCTAAAAGAGTTTATAGAAGTTGTCCCATTTCCTTGTCCCAGAAAGTTACTTTGGTAGATTTAGTGGAGTTAGACATGTTAGACTTTGATGTGATTTTGGGTATGGATTGGTTGCATGCATGTTATGCCTGTATCGATTGTAGGACTCGGGTGGTTAGATTCACTACAAGAAAAAGCTTTATGTAAGACCAATATTTAGGGACGAGTTAATAATCTCGTCTTTGAAGGCGTATGTATTGGGATGAGATTTTAATCCGGTTTTTATTTTCTTGTGTTATTGTGAAGGTACTAAATGTGGTCTCTAGAGAAAGTATAAACGGGTCCCAATAAAAAATTTAGTGGTCTTGAGAAATTTATTAAGGCAAGAAAGTACTGAAATGTTAAAAAAAAATCTATTTTCACCAAAACTAGGGGACAAAATGTCCATTACTGATTAAAATTGTAAAAGGAAATAAAAGAAATAAAACACCTCTGTTTCTCAAAACTTAACGTGAAATAGAACAACCCTAGCAACGATTTTTCCTAAGAACGATCTTCACAATACAGCGATCCAAGAGCAGCTCTCTACTGAAAATCTTTGTATTCTCAAAATAGAGAAAACACTAGTCTGTCTAGAAGCAGACGCATCATCTTGTTTCAGTCATTCATCTATATTTTTCTTAATAAAGAAAGTACAGGTCTGTCTAGCACCGATCTCAATCTCTATCTTCTATTCACTTGAATCTGATGTATCACTTCACTTCTTTCTGTTTATTTGTTTCCTTCTATTAAGCTGATTTGTTGTTTGTTTTGTTCAATTTATAACTCTTCTTGTTTAGGTTAGTTTTGTTCGCTGATCACACTAGCTGCTGATCATTATTTGTAAAAAAGATTCAGTTTTATAGTGCTTTATGATCCCAAAAATGAAGGGGATCTATCCTTAAAGAACTAAGTGTTCCTAAAGGTTAAGAACAAAAAACTAAACTTGAAAAGGGGAACTAACAAGTAGACGAGCTAAAACAATATGATCAATATCGAGAGAGTTGTGTTCAAGTTGAGAAATCCATTATGAATTACTAGTTAATCGTTTTTTAAGCTTTTTAAGCCTTAACAGAGCAAGTGAGAAAACTGATTGCTGTATGTTACTATTGGGAAAGTGAAAAATTGATAGTTTTGTTTGGTTCTAAAAACTAATAACAGATGTAAAACGAAATAGAACTGATGCAAATGCCTTATGTGGTGATGCACATAGAAGGTTGAAAAAGTGATAGTTTCGTTTTGGGTCTGAAACTTGGAAAACTTGATATCTTTCAAGAAGATACATTCTAACAGTTTGTTAAAACATTATTAATCCATTTTTTCTAACATGTTCTTTTATTTATTTCTAGTTGTATCTCAGTTATTTCTCCTCTTTGTGAGTTGTTTTCTTCTTCTAATCTAAGAGTAACTCTCAACTGAAAATCTTTGATTTCTCAAAATAGAGAAACCACGAGTTGGCCTAGAAGCAGTCACAACAGCTTGGTTTCAGTGTGTCATATGTTTTTTTTTAGGACAAAGAAAGTACTGGTCTGTCTAGCACCGATCTCAACTCAATCTATATCTTCTATTCACTGGAATCTCAGGTATTACTCCACTACTACCGGTTTATTTGTTTCCTTCGATTTAGCCGATTTGTTGTTTATTTTGTTCAAGTTATAACTCTTCTTGTTTTAGTTAGTTTTGTTCGCTAATCACACTAGCTGCTGATCATTATTTGTAAAAAAGTTTCAGCTTTATAGTGCATGTTTTATGATCCCAAAAATGAAGGGTATCTATCCTTAAAGAACTAAGTGTTCCTAAAGGTTAAGAACAAAAAACTAAACTTGAAAAGGGGAACTAACAAGTAGACGAGCTAAAACAATATGATCAATATCGAGAGAGTTTTGTTCAAGTTGAGATATCCATTATGAATTCCAAGTGAATCATTTTTAAGCTTTTAAGCCTAACAGAGCAAGTGAGAAAACTGATTGCTGTATGTTGCTATTGGAAAAGTGAAAAATTGATAGTTTTGTTTAGTTCTAAAAACTAATAAAAGATGTAAAACGAAATAGAACTGATGCAAATGACCTCATGTGGTGATGTACATAGAAGGTTGAAAACGTGATAGTTTCGTTTGGGTCTGAAACTTGGAAAACTTGATATCTTTCAAGAAGATACATTCTAACAGTTTGTTAAAACATTATTAATCCATTTTTTCTAACAGGTTCACTTATTTCTTTCTAGTTGTATCTCAGTTATTTCTCCTCTTTGCGAGTTTTTTTTCTTCTCTAAATCTAAGAGTAGCTCTCAACTGAAAATATTTTATTTATCGAGATAGAGAAAGCACAGGTCTACCTAGAAGCAGTCGCAACAACTTGGTTTCAAAGTTTCAACTGTGGTTTTTCAGGACAAAGAAAGCACAAGTCTTCCTAGCTCCGATCTCAACTCAATCTCTATCTTCTATTCAGTCGAATCTCAGGTATTACTCCATTTCTTCCAATTTATTTGTTTCCTTCGATTAAACTGATTTGTTGTTTGTTTTTTTCAAGTTATAACTATTCCTGTTTAAGTTACTTTTGTTTGCTGATCACACTAGCTGCTGATCATTATTTGTAAAAAATGATTCAGTTTTATAGTGTGTTATGCTCCCAAAAATGAAGGGGGTCTATCCTTAAAGAACTAAGTGTTCTTAAAGGTTAAGAACAATGAACTAAACTTGAAAAGAGGCATTAACAACTAGACGAGCTAAAATAATATGATCAATATCGAGAGAGTTGTGTTCAAGTTGAGAAATCCATTATGAATTACAAGTGAATCGTTTTTAAGCTTTTAAGCCTAACATAGCATGTGAGAAAACTGATTGCTGTATGTTACTATTGGAAAAAGTTAAAATTGATAGTTTTGTTTGGTTCTAAAAACTAATAAAAGATGTAAAACGAAATAGAACTGATGCAAATGACCTCATGTGGTGATGCACATAGAAGGTTGAAAAAGTGATAGTTTCGTTTGGGTCTGAAACTTGGAATACTTAATATCTCTCAAGAAGATACATTCTAACAGTTTGTTAAAACATTATTAATCCATTTTTTCTAACAGGTTCACTTATTTCTTTCTAGTTGTATCTGAGTTATTTCTCCTCTTTCCTAGTTGTTTTTTTCTTCTCTAAATTTAAGAGTAGCTCTCAACTGAAAATCTTTTATTTATCGAAATATAGAAAGCACAGGTCTGTCTAGAAGCAGACGCAACATCTTGATTTCAGTGTTTCATCTGTGATTTTTAAGGACAAAGAAAGCACAGGTCTGCCTAGCTCTGATCTCAACTCAATCTTTATCTTCTTTTCACTAGAATCTCAGGTATTATTCCATTTCTTCCAGTTGATTTGTTTCCTTCTATAAAGCTGATTTGTTGTTTTATTTGTTCGAGTTATATATAACTCTTCTTTTTTAAGGTACTTTTGTTCGCTCACACTAGCTGATGATCATTATTTGTAAAACGGATTCAGGTTTATAGTGTGTTATGATCCCAAAAATGAAGGGGATCTATCTCTTATTTCTGTAGACATGTATCTCAGTTATTTCTCCTATTTTGCGAGTTGTTTTTTTCTTCTCTAAATTTGATTTGTTGATTCTTTCCTTCTTACATAATAGTGTATAGTATGTGCCTAAAGAATCGATCATATTTTCACAATGAAATTAACTTGAGCTAATGAAAGATGGAAGAAGTATAATAGAATTGATGCAAATTAACTCTTGTATATGCTGGTTGAAACAGTAATGGTTTCATTTGGGCTTCAAAACTTTGCAAACTCGAGAATTTTCAAGATACATTCTAATAGTTGTACCATATATTCTTCCATTTTTGTGTAACTGAATCACTATTTTTTGTCCTAAAGAAACTGAACAGTGAACTATTATTGAACATAGACACTCACAGATTATGAATTAAGACAATGTTCAGAGAGAATATAGAGGGAGTTATTCAAATAAAGAAATCTATTCTAAATTACAAGTGAACTATTGTTTACCTATTAAGGCTAATAGAGCAAGCTGGAAAGTGGTTGCATTTATTAAAACTGATCCAAATGTGTAGTTTCCTGCAACTAATTCCTTAAGGTACTAGTTACAGAATCACAAGTTGTGTGCATCTTACGCTTTTTCTTATTGTTCATATTTTCTTAATCTCTTTTTATGTATTCTCCAAGGTTATGGCGCCTTGTAAGCAATGGATGCAACTTTCTCTACATAATTGGGTCGACCAAGCCTATTTAGATGGTCTGAAAAAGTTTTTGGATTATGCTTTTCAGAGATCAGCAAAATAGGATGAAATACGATGTCCATGTTACAAATGTTGTAATACAATATTAGGAACTCGTGAGATGATTGATACACATTTGAAAGTATATGGAACAATTCAAAATTATACTTTTTGGTATCACCACGGAGAACATTTAGGTGAGCTCGTGTCAAATTCTGAAGATGAAACTGATGATGAAGTAGAAGGTTATGAGAGTGAAGATGAAGTGCATGAATTGGTGAAAGATTTATACCTAATGTTGATGAAGCATCCATCCACACTAGTTATGAAGATGTAGTTGAGGAGGAGCCAAATGTTGAAGCTAAAAGATTTTACAACTTATTGAAGGATTTGGAGCAGCCACTATACCAAAATTCAAAGGCTTCAAAGCTTTCATCTTTGATTAAATTTCTTCACATCAAGAGTATGGGCCGTTGGAGTAATGAGTCTTTTAGCATGCTATTAAAAATGTTAAAAGAGGAGTTATTGCCTAATGGGGCTGATTTGCCAAATTCATATTATGAGGCAAAGAAGATTCGATCTTGGGCTTTCTTACAACAAAATTGATGCTTGTACTAATGACTGCATGTTATATTGGAAGGAGGATAGCTTGCTTGATTCTTGCAAAATTTGTGGTGCGTCAAGATGGAAAATGAATAAACATACCGGGGAAACAAGGAATAAAAAAGGGTAAAAAGATAGCCTCAAAGAGTTTGCGTTATTTTCCATTAAATTCTAGGCTTTAAAGGTTATTTATGTCCACAAAGAAATCTTCTCTAATGACATGGCATAAGGATGAAATAATTAATGATGGAATAATGAGGCACCCAGCTGATTCAATGGAATGGAAGTAATTCGTTGAACTTCACCCTTCATTTGCAACCGAACCCCGTAATGTTCGACTTGGACTTACTAGTGATGGATTTCAACCATTTCGCAATTCAAAAAGTTCACATAACATTTGGCATGTGGTTCTTATTCCTTATAACTTACCATCTTGGTTGTGTATGAAACAAGAAAATTTTATCTTGTCAATGCTTATTCCTGGTTCAAATGGTCCTGGAGATGCAATTGATACATATCTTCAACCTCTGATAGAGGAACTAAATGAGTTGTGGGAAGTTGGTATTGAGACGTTTGATGCATCAACTAAACAAAATTTTAAGTTGCATGCTTCTTTGTTGTAGACTATCAATGACTTTCCAGCATATGGAAATTTATTAGGATGGAGTACAAAAGGAAAATTGACATGTCCATCTTGTAATAAAGACACATCCTCAATTCGATTGACTAATTGTAAGAAACAGTGCTTTATGGGTCATTGACGTTACCTTCCCAAGGATCACAGATGGAGGAATGACAAAAGTCATTTGATGATACAATAGAGAAAAGGCTCCCACCGAAAACATGTTCTGGAATTGATATACTTAATCAAGTGCAAGATCTTAAAGGGGAACCATTAACAAAGGATCCTAAGAAAAAGAGGAAGATATCACATGAAAAGCGAAAGAATCAAGTGCAAGATCTTGAAGGGCAACCATTAACAAAGGATCCTAAGAAAAAGAGGAAGATATCACATGAAAGGATAATTGGAACAAGAAAAATATCTTTTTTGAACTTCCATATTGGAAATCTCTCTTGTTGCGACATAATTTGGATGTCATGCATATTGAGAAATGCGATAATATTATGGGGACAATCATGAATGTCAAAGGAAATATAAAGGAAACAATTAACACTCGGTTAGACTTGAAGGAGATGAATATTAGGCCAGAAATTGCACCCTATCTAAAGAGGGGAGAAAGTTGAAGTTCCAACTGCGTGCTACACATTGTCGCCTGAAGATAAGCATAAGTTATGTCTTTTCTTGAAGAATTTAAAGGTTCCTGATGGATTTTCATCTAATATTTCTCAATGTGTAAACTTGAAAGATCACAAGATAACTGGATTAAAAAGTCATGATTGTCATGTTCTTTTGCAACATATACTCCCTCTTGCTCTTCGTGGTATGCTGTCCAAAGAAGTTTGTGAACCTCTTATTGAGTTATCAATTTTTTTTGTGTTCTTAGAGCAAAAGAGTTGAGGATTGATGACTTAAAACATATTGAAGCACAAATTCCCATAATACTTTGCAAGTTAGAAAAGGTATTCCCTCCTTCTTTTTTTGATGTGATGGTGCACTTGCCAATTCATTTAGCAGGTGAAGCTGAGATTGCTGGACCTATTCATTATCGGTGGATGCATCCTATTGAGCGATGGTTATATTTTTTGAAATCTCTCATTCGTAATAGGGCTGTCCAGAAGGTTCTATTGTAGAGGGCTACATTGCAAATGAATGCATGACCTTATGTTCAAGGTATCTGCATAAAATTGACACAAAATTCAATCTGCCTGAAAGAAATTATGATGGAGGCTTAAAAACATCAATTGAGGGTTTATCTATAATTTGCCAACCTGGAAATTTTTTGGGAACTAATGTTTCATGTGAGCTTGAAGCTAATGAGTTGGAACAAACACATATATACATTATGAAGAATTGTGATGAAGTCATACCATATCTTGAGTATGGAGAGTTCTTTTATAACGTCTTATATTTCTTATTTCCTTTAAGGTGATATCGTTTCTACATGAAATTTATGGTTAACCTCAATGTTGTAGAGAGTTTGCACAAAATCATAATGATACTGCTCAAAACTTGTCAGATACCGAATGGGACCGAGAATTTATTGAATGGTTTAAAGATAGGGTGAGAAATATATAAACAACAGATTCAATATCTTAACTTTTAACTAACCGTTCTAAAGTATTCAATGTTATCTTGTTTCTAGGTTGCACAATTGCATAAAACAGATAATAGTCAGCTCATGGAAGATCTTCTCTCACTTTCACGTGGTCCTACTAAATATTCAACACATTATAATGGCTACATTATCAATGGATACATATTTTGTATAGAAGATCATGATCAAATGTTAAGGACTCAAAATTGTGGTGTTGTTGTAGTTGGCGAGAATGATAAAGATAGTGAGAATGTTGATTACTATGGAATTTTAACAGATGTGATTGAATTGTAATTTATCTCAAATAGAAGGGTGATTTTGTTCCATTGTAACTGGTTTGATGTGTATGACAAAATAAAAGGAATTAAAAGATATGAGTATGACTTCGTGAGTGTGAATCCGAGTAGATTTTTGAAAACAAATGAGCCTTTTGTTTTAGTGAACCAAGCATCTCAAGTGTTTATGCTAGTGATAATTCCAACAAAGGTTGGCATGTAGTGAGGAAGACTCAACCTCGTGATTCCTATGAGATGGGGAAACAAATGGATGATGAAGCTGTTGTAATTGACTTGGAAAGTTCTTCACAAAAGAAACGAAAAACAACAGATCAATGAGGTTAAGTATCTTTTCTGAACTAATAGACATGATTGTTTTATTACTACATTGTCGCACATTGATTCTTGTTTGGGAGGAGGCGATCACGAGATTGATTTCTCCTTTTGTTTCTTGATAATAACTTACTGTTAAAATTTCTATTCTTCATTACTTTGATTCTATCCTTTGCAGGTTCGATATGAAAACTGAAAATGAAGATGGATCAATTATGAAGAGTACTATCAGATACTCATTTGTTGCGCCTGGGGCAATTGGAAGAGGAAGAGGACGATGGCTTAAATCTTTGACATCAAAAGGAAAATTTCCAGCTAAGAGTTTAGTTTTTCAATCTAGTGATCTTGTTAAGCAATACATCCAAGAAGTTGAAACAGGTACTCAGCACAAGTTAAGAAATACATCCAAGAAGTTGAAACAAGTAAGCTTTTGAATGTATGTGGAGTTCTTAATTGCATATATATACATATCTTCTATCAATTTATCGATGAGTGTTACTTTTCTACAGGTGCTATTGAGAAGGGACGACAACAACAACTTACCAACGTCCCAATGTTTTCTAGTCATGAAAAGAGAGCAATAAATGAGAAGTCCAATATGTCTCTTGAGAAAGACTAAATGCAAGTTAATACTTCATTTCATCCATCTACCAAGAAATCTAAGAAATACATCCATGATGTTGAAACAAGTATTGTTTTTCATGACTTGTGCTTCTTTTTGCTTAATTTTATCCATATTCCTTGTAATGTCAAGTCTCACGAGTTGAGGCCTTATTTTTTGTAGAATTAATTTGCATTCAATACAATACTTTGTCAAATATTCATAGTGAAATTGAATTCAAATAATAGTGATTGTTTTCTGCAGGTGCTATTGGTAAGGGACGAGGAACTGGACCTAAAAACTCACCATGTCTTCTTTTCAAGTTCCTACTCCCTTCGTTCATTTACTAATCAAGTAAAGAAATGTACCGAAGAAGTTGAAACAAGTATGTTTTTTAAAATTTCTGTTTCTTATCCCATATATAACAGAAAATAAACATCTAGATCTTTCTGCTCATCTTTAGGAGTTTCTGAAAATATTATGAAATCTAGTCAAGGATTGCCAACAATCGATAAAAATATCCTGGTCCTTGAGAAAGAGAACACACAAGCCAAATCCCCTAGTTCTATTGATCAAGTATGCAACCTTCCCAAACAACTGAAACATGTATGAAAATTTACGAATCCATGCACTATCTATCTGTAAAATTAAATTTTATTGCAACAGTTCTACTAAATTATACAATTATAGGATCATCTAATCCTAGAAAGGTAAAAAGAGTTCGAGGGAGTAACAAGTGTAAAGAAGTTGCATCACTTGAAGCTGGGAAGAGGCTGAAAGTAACATTTTACAATAATAGAACGGTTGGAACAAATAGCAATCTGTTTTCAAGGCACTTGGGAAAAGTTATTCGTGACTGTAATATGTGTCCACTAGGAGTATCATCGTGGAGTGACATTAAGCAACAGAAATTAGATCACATGTGGGCAGCTATTACGGTATCAATTTTTATTACATCATCATTGTCTTTATATTTTGGTTTTTTGTGTTGTCTATTAATTATTACCTAAATCTAATCAACTGATAATAAAGATAAACGAAGGATGTATACTAAGAAGACTACACTAGTGAATTACAACCATTAATATATACTTTTGTGTTTTTGACCGACAATGTTCACTCTCCTTTTTGATTTAAACTCACTTTTTAATTATTGTAGGATAAATTTGAGAGTGTTGACTTGAATGATCATCGTGACCATATATTTGGATGGATGAATGAGTTATGGAACAAATGGAGAGGATACTTGCATGCTACTTATGTGAAAAATAAGCCAATCGTTCAGGCTCTTAAGAATATTCCAAAGGGAATAGAACAGAAGGAAAGGGTGTGGTTAGTTAAGGAACATTTTTGTTCCGAAAGTTTTCAGGTATGCCTAGTGATCTAATAGTCTATATTTTCGAAGCACCCATTTTGCAACTCAACGTGATATTTACATGTGAAACTTCTTTTTTAACTTGGTAAATTTTCTTAGATATTAAAGTTTTACATAACAATACATGCGAGGAGCAATAGAAATGCAGAAAATCGAGCTAAGTTAAAGATGTATCATCATATTGGTAGCAAGCCTTTAGAGAGATTATTTATCAGTAGGTATTATCGAAAAATTACTTTCCTAAAGAAAATATTTAAGAAGTGCTATTTGACACGTTTTCTCTTTGATGTAAAGGGCGGAAAAGATGGCAATCCGCCAAATTTGGAAACTATTTTCTTCTAGACTCGTAAGAAAGATAACATGCTTGTTGAACCAGAAGCAATTGAAAAACATGTGCGTTTGGTAAATTCAATATGTAAATTACTTCAAATTATTATAAGATCTGTTGAAATGTACTTGTATATAGCTTGTAGGCTCAAATAGAAGAAATACTAAAAGTTGAGCCATCTCTGCCTAGCATAGAGATTGTAGAAAAGTGTTGTGAACCTCAAACTCGTAGCCATGTATTTGGCTTTGGTGGTGGAGTAAAGGCAAAGGACATGAGAGGTGGTACTTCTTTAAAGACTGAATTACTGTCTCAGCTATGTTCAACTCAAGAGGAAAATAAATCTTTGAATGAGAAAAACAAATCCTTGAATGATCGCTTGTCTACCTTAGAAGATGAGATGAAAGAAATAAGAAAAATGCAAGAATTCTTTGCTGCTCAACAATTGCATAACCTGCATATGACATCACCCGTATCAACTGAATGACCACTGACTTCTTTTGCTGATCAAGTAAGTAACAATTTACCAAACTCTATTTGCGGATAGTTATTTAAGCAAATAGTGTATGGATGAACTCTTATGAAACTAATGAAGAGAGGAATGAACAAATAGCATATCCTTTTTGGAACTACAAGACGATAGATTGATAATTGATATGGTTTCCATCAACTTTTCTATTATTATTGATATGTCTATTTAAAGGAATTCTTCACTTGTGATTATCTTCTCTTAGCTGGTGGTTGTTTGACATATTTGTGTTATGATTCATGATACATATCAGGTTATTATTTGTTTGTTTGATTAATGATGGAAAACTGTATTGCTTTTGGGGGATCTGTAAGGAACAAGATACTAAAACTTTTCCCTGTGAAGTGGAAAATTTGATGTTTAAGCAGAATGATGAACAGTTCTGTTTAGTAGATTCTAGTAAAGATGCTGATTTGGTTGATAAAACAAGGAAAGATGAACTTTTATATCCACTACAAGTAGCTGAGAGATAAAATTATTAGCAAGTTTAAAGTGCTCAATTTACAGAACTAACTTTGCATAGTTATACATCCATGATTTGAATTGCAACACCAATATAGGTTCACTTTCGACAACAGTTGGTTTTCCACTTGTAGCTTTGCAGATAGGATTTGAATTTCAGGGAAAAGAAGCGTATTATACATAGAGTTTTACTCATGACAACAATCTTCCAATTGACAAGTCTTCTCTTCATAAAAGCTATCAGAAAATTAAGTGAAAATAGTATACATAAACTAGCCTTTAAGATATATTATCTCTGCAGTGCCAATTTTTCAGGTGTTGCAATGTTTTTTGTTTTATCCACTGCTGGTCATATGGGAGGTAAGCCTGTATTGAGTGATCATACACTAATGCACTCATATCAGCAAGGTCATCTATGAAATTGTAATGATATGAGATGTCGTAATTGATTTCTCTGATGGCTGGGGTCAATTCCTTGCGTTTCTTCTCATACAACACACAAATTCCATCCATTGATTGACTTATTTACTCGTAATCCATGAAAGTGCGAGTTGCTCAGTTTTGAGATCTCTGTGTGAGAACAATAGTGTGACTGTTTGCTATTTTACGAATGAATAAGGATTGAGCTTGTATTTGCTGAAATTTTGAAGTAGTGAATCAGAAACTCTGTTTAGGCGGCTGCAGCGGCGTCTTCGCCGACAATAGAATTGTTTAAAACATAACAGCCTTCTTAATCTGTGTTGTTTCCATTTTATACAAACACAATAGCATCCACACATCTTTTTCCTCTATTTTTTTAGTTTTGTAAAACTGTGTGCGCATGTTTTTTTATTTTCTGCAGAACTATACATAGTGAATTAATGTAGTCTATAGCTTTCTGGGATTTCATGCTGCCTAAAGTTGTCTGGGATTTAATGCATTTATAATGAATGTAATCTGTAGACATTTTATAAGACTTGGGATAGACTATCAAAGTTTTCTTACTCAATTTTCTTATATGTTCTTGCAGCTTGTTAATATTTTGGATAACCCTTGGTGAATTTCGGTGTACTTTTGTGAAGATTGAAGCTACAAGTCAAGATGCAAGTATAGAAGATGCACAAGACTATTATTATTTTGCTCGAGATATTGTTAATTTGCTAACCATTTTTTTGTTAAAAAATATTGAAACTAACACCATGGGATGTTTACCTTTTTTTATATTTATATCAGCCCTTTGTATGGAGATTTACCATACAAATCTTATATTTATTGATGAAATTTATATTATTTTTGTGAAATGAAAGTTCCAGAAGTACTAATGGTCAGTTAGAGACCAAAAATTTTGCTCGTCTTTAAAATATCATCTAAGACGAGATAGTTTCTTGTCTCTAAAAGATTCATCTAGGATTAGACAACCCCTTGTCCCTAAAAGATCATCTAGGACGAGGTGTTGCTAGTCACGAAAACAATCTAAGACGACGTGGTTGTTCATCAAGAAAAAGTAATCTAGGACGAGATAGTTGCTTGTCCTTAAAGAGTAATCTAGGGCAAGTTTGTTGCTAGTCCCTAAAGGGATATAACGACAAGAAAATGATTAGTTTTCAAAGAAGAAAATCCTCTATTCGAGACGAGATATACAGTCTTCAAAAGTATTTTGGCGACTAGCATTAATCCCGTCTATAAACTCATTCAGCGACCAGCGAAAGGAACTCGTCCCAATTGACCTTTAGCGAAGAAGCATTCTAGGACGGGTGGCGACCACCATTTTCCCATCTCAATAGACTATTTGGGACCAGATTTGAACTTTTTAGGACCATATTTCCCTTCCTTAGAGGCTGTTTTTCTTGTAGTGATTCCAATTTCCAATTGAGCTATCTTAGAGTGGAAGGGGGGAAATTCTATCCCTAGAGGTCAATTTGTTTCTTGCCTTAAATCTAGGAATATGATCTCCAAAGGGTGCATTTAGCATCTTGTTAGGGTGAGAGATGTTGAATTCGAAACCCCTTCTCAAGAGTCGGTTCTGCTAGTGAATGAGTTTCCGGATGTTTTTCCCTATTATTTACCCGGTATTCCTCCCGAGTGGGAAATAGATTTTTGTATTGACCTCTTACCCGATACGCAACCTATCTCCATTCCTCCTTATAGAATGACTCCAGCCGAATTGAAAGAGCTGAAAGAGCAATTGAAGGATTTGATAGATAAGGGTTTTATTCAACCAAGCATCTTTCCATGGGGTTCTCTGGTGTTGTGTTTTAGAAAGAAGGATGGGTCTCTTATAAGGTGCATTGATTATCGTTAATTGAACAAATTGACCATTAAAAATAAGTATCCCCTTCCGAGAATTGATGATTTGTTATACCAACTTCAAGGACCTAGCTATTTCTTCAAAATCGACCTTCATTCGGGTTATCACCAATTGAGAGTGAGAGGGTTGATATTCCTAAGATGGCATTTAGAACCCGGTATGGTCACTATGAATTCGTGGTTATGTCGTTTGGATTGACAAATGCCCCGGTGACATTTATGGATTTGATGAATATAGTGTTTAGGCAATACCTAGACATATTTGTGATTGTATTTATCAATGATATCTTGATCTATTCGAGGAGTGAGAATGAACATGTGGACCATTTAAGGATTGTGTTGCAAGTTCTTAAGGACCAACAACTTTTTGCAAAGTTTAGCAAGTGTGAATTTTGGTTAAGGTCCATAGCTTTCCTTGGTCATATTGTGTCAAGAAAGGGTATTGAGGTGGATCCCAAGAAGACGGATGCGGTCAAGAGTTGGCCTAGAACTCTAACTCCTTCCGACATTAGAAGCTTTTTGGGTTTGGCCGGTTACTACAGGAGGTTGGTTGAGGGGTTTTTCCTCCATTGCTTCTCCATTGACGGCTTTCACTTAAAAGAAGGCTAAGTTTGAGTTGTCAAAAGCTTGTGAGAAAAGTTTGCAAGAATTGAAAGATAGACTTACTTCCGCTCCGGTGTTGAACTTACCGGAGTGTACGGATGGTTTTGTGGTGTATTGTGATGCCTGTAGAGTTGGGTTGGGATGTGTGCTTATGCAAAATGGTAAAGTTATTGCCTATGCTTCAAGGCAACTTAAAGTCCATGAGAAGAATTATCCTACCCATGCTCTTGAATTAGAGGCGGTTTTATTTGCCTTAAAAATATGGAGGCATTATTTGTATGGGGTCCATATGGATGTTTTCACCGATCACAAATGTCTTCAATATGTGTTTAGTCAAAAGGACTTGAATCTTCAACAATGAAGGTGGTTAGAGTTATTAAAGGATTATGATATGAGAGTCCATTATCACGCCGGCAAAGCTATTGTGGTAGCGGATGCACTTAGTAGATTGTCTATGGGTAGTGTGGATCATGTAGAGGATGAAAAGAAAGAGTTGGTTCGTGATGTGCATAGGTTGGCTCGGCTAGGTGTTCCACTAGTGGATTCCACCAAGAGTGGTGTCATGGTTCATAATGGGTCTGAATCTTCATTTGTGGTGGATGTGAAGGCTAAGAAAAGCCTTGATCCTATATTAGTTGAGTTAAAAGAGTTGGTACTCAAGAAGTCCGTTGAGGATTTCTCGCAAGGGGGAGATGGGGTGCTTAGGTACCAAGGTTGGTTATGTGTTCCGGATGTTGATGGTTAGAGGGAGCAAATTCAAGAGGAAGCTCATAGTTCTTGATATTCTATTCATCTGGGAGCCACCAAAATATACCGTGACCTATGGGAAGTTTATTAGTGGAATGGGATGAAAAAGGACATTGATAAATTTGTGGCCTAATGTCTCAATTGTCAACAAGTTATGGTTGAGCACCAAAGGCCGGGAGGCTTGTCATAAGATATTCCTATTCCTACTTGGAAGTGGGAAGATGTGAGCATGTATTTTATTGTAAGCTTTCCACGTACTAGGCGGCAACATGACTCGATATAGGTAATAGTTGATCGAATGACTAATTCCGTTCATTTCATTCTCATCAAGGTGTCCTACTCGGCGGAAGAGTCTGCTAAATTGTATTTGAAAGAGTTAGTAAGGTTACATAGAGTTCTGTTGTCTATCATTTTGAATCGAGGCCCCGAATTTACTTCACAGTTTTGGAAGTCCTTCCAAAAAGGGCTAGGTACTAAGGTGAAGCTTATCACAACTTTTCACCCTCAAATGGATGGTCAAGTGGAACGCACCATTCAGACTTTAGAGGACATTTTGAGGGCATGCGTGATAGATTTTAAAGGTAATTGGGATGACTATATGTCGTTAGTTTAGTTTGCCTATAATAATTGTTGCCATTCAAGTATTGAGATGGCCCTCTTTGAGTCTCTCTATGGTAGGAGATGTAGGTCTCCTATAAGATGGTTTGAAGTAGGGGAAGTTGCTCTCCTAGGCTCGGAGGTGGTCTATGAGGTCATTGAGAAGATTCGGGTGATTAAGGAGAGGTTGAGAACGACCTAAAGTTGGCAAAAGTCATATGCTGATGTTAGAAGGAGAGATTTAAAATTTGATGTCCATGATTGGGTGTATTTGAAAATCTCACCCATGAAGGGTGTCATGAGGTTTGGAAAGAAGGGGAAACTTAGTCCTTATGAGATTTTGAGGTATGTGGGTGAGGTTGCATATGAGTTAGACTTGCCAAATGAGTTGGCGTTGGTGCATCCGGTGTTTCATGTCTCAATGTTGAAGAAATGTATTGGGGATCAATCAACCATAGTTCCCTTAGAGGGTTTAGAGATTAAAGAGAATCTTGCCTATGAAGAGGTGCCGGTTGAAATTCTTGACCGGTAAGTTAAGAGGTTGAGAAACAAGGAAGTTGCCTCCGTGAAGGTTTAATGGAGAAATCATTTAGTAGAGGGTGCTACTTTGGAGGCCGAGGCCGAGGCCGATATGAAGTCCCGATACCCTCATCTCTTTCATTCTACTGCTATTCAAGCTTGAGGTAAGTAATTCCTCTTGAGTTTTAGTATTTTAGAAGTCATGTGTGGTATATGAGCTTTTCCATGATTTCCTTATGTTATGCATGTTCTTGAGAAATTCATGTTTAGTAAGAATATGAGTTTTCATGATTTATGTTCCTCATGTTGTTGTGCATTTAGTATAAGTTGCCTATTTGACTTCATGAGATGAGTTGATGAACATGCTTTAGTATGCTTTTGAGAGTAGTTGCATATTGGCTCCATGATACTGTGTTGAACATGATTTTTGTTGGAGAAGGTAGTTCCTCCTATGAATATGTGAAATATTCAGTTGCATGCATAATGAGTTTTTAGATGTAGTTCCTACTTCCTTGTGTTGCATTGATTATGTTTTAGATGGAGTTAAGTTTCCTCCTTTTGAATTATGCATTATTTTAATGTTTCATGCATGTTGGGCTGCTAGTTTTGAGTCTTTAATTCCGTAAAGTGTCTAGATCGTCATTCGAGGATGAATGTTCCTAAGGGGGAGATATTGTAACACTCCAGAAACTAGTAGGCTAAGATAGAGCTTAACATGAGGGATAGAGTTGTAAACGTACCTCCCCGCACATTAAAATAAATGTTTTCGTGTTAGAACGTCAAGGTTCAAACCCCAAGGACCAACCATGGGTCCTTGAAGAGGACCCTAAGGAGGCCGCCTGGGCAGTAACCCACAAGGGCAACCCACACCCAGTAGGTCCTCCCATGCCTCGTGGGTAGGCATCCATGGAACAAGCCCTCAAAAACCAGGCCTCTGAACCGCATACCCCGTTTACCAGCAAGGGCCATGGGTCCAACCACGGTCCGTCTGTGATGGGTCGTGGGTGGGCCTGGAAACTGCCTTTTGACAGTTGCACTTAGGGGCACTTTGGGGTTTTCCATTTTAATTTAATACTAATGGACGTCATTTTACACTAAATTAGACTAACTATATATAGTTTTAAGACCTCCAAATTTAGTCATCTTCCTCACAATTCCAAAATCCCAAATCAAAACCAATTTCCCCCCAAAATTCTCTCTCTAGAACTCCAAAGAAGAAGAAGAAGGAAGGTGAAACTAGGGTTTGAAGGAGCAAGATTTTCTACTCAATTTCCTTGGAATTCAAATCTAAGGTATAGTAGTCCTTCATCAATGCATAGTTTTCATCTATGGAGTCGCTTCAAAACCCCAATTTCAAAGATAGAAATTCCCCAAAGCTAGGGTTTGACTCAAAGACTTGGATTCCTTTCAAAAACGATTCTATTGATTTAATTACTTTATATTATCATTGAATTGATGATTTATTGTAGGTTTACGATGAAATCTCCATATTCCCAATTCATGGCCTTGTGATGTGGGTGAATTGTAGAAAGAAGAGTATTATGAGATTTTGCTTATAGTAATTGTAGTGAGTGAATCATGTTATTATCGATGTATAATGTAGTAATTCTAGATGTGTTGATTGAATGTGATCTATGGTCCTTGAAGGAAGTCTGATAATTATTCATGATTATGAGGTTTATGTATATGCTTTTAGAACACTTTGAGAGTAAAGTTAATATGATTTTGATCTAGTTATTGTGTTGTTGGATGATTATCCTCATGTACACACTTATGTATGAATATGATATGATGTGAATGGGGTTCTCACAATATGATGATTCTAGGGTTGAAAGTCTATTCTCACCTATTAAATCTATGAGCAATAGTATGAATTATGTTGGATTGAGTGTCAAGACATTCTTCCATGAATATGCACTTAAGTCAAGACTTAATATGTAATCCATGGGAATTAATGTTTAGCACCGAGTGGATATTAGTATGAGATGGAAACTTTTACACTAGTTGAGTCCGGCTTTCCAAATGGGTTCCTTCTACCTTAGTTGAGTCCGGGTTCCCAAAGTATGTATCTCATGAGATG
>NW_006238927.1:2663368-2722465 GCF_000226075.1 Solanum tuberosum | reverse complement strand
GACACCGGATTCCATGGTAAGCTCACATGGTCTATGTAGGTTAAGGCTTATCTCTCTTTATGATAGTAAGAACAAGAATATGAGATATGAACTATAGTTACTCAAGAAGCTTTACTTAGTATGGGTGGGATTATGGGATCTTACTCATGCATTGCACAAGTATGCTTTGAGGGTATTTATGGTATGTTCCTATTATGTTATGGTGATCTATTATCTTTTCCATTACCTTCAAAAATGATGCTTTGAAGTAGTAAATGGCATGCATTCAACTAAAATGTCCCTTTTAGCATGTTTTCATGATTTTGTGAATGACTATCATACTTGGTGCATTTTTGTATTAACCCATATTTTCCTACATTTTTCCCAAGTGTAGGATCCGGTTCTCAAGGTGGTCCCCATTGTGGCTAGATCTTGGATTTGTTCATTTTTCCTTGCTCGTGGTGAGTCCTCATGATTCAAGGACATATATTTTCATTGTAGTTTCATTCTTGTATTATCACTTTTGGATTATGTTGTTTTGGGTTGTGACCCTCTTTTGACTCAAGTATTGTAATAGATTGCTAATTGAGACAAGTCTAGACTTCCGCTTTCCTTTATAAAGATTTTTGCACTTAAATGTGTTTTTACTGTTATTGTTTTAATACTTTATGTTATGATATGCTAAGTGGCTTACATGGTGCCTCTCGGGGTTCTATGTGCCTTGTTACGTCTAGGGGGTACCCTTGGGTCGTGACAGTTTCTTTGTCCAAATTCTCACCCACATTCCTTCTAACATATTCTCTTCAAGGGGCCATATTTTTAAAAGCATCAAATAAGTATTTGGTGTGAGACATATATAGTTACATTCTATCACACGACATTAGACTAATGAAAGAAGTGAAGTTTTCGAAATATCATATAACCCCTTATTCATAAATCTGGGTCACTTTACACTCTTAAGGAAGACTCTACTCGACGTGGCTTATGAGATATCCTAGGACCTTTCTAGACCATGTGCTCTGAATACCAAGTTTGTCACAAACCAAAGTATACCACAGCCGTAACATGACGTATAGAACCCCAAGAGGCCCTACACAAACAACATAGCATACATCATAAAACATAATAGAAATAAAGAGTTCAAATTTTTAGTCCTATATCATAAAAGAGTTTGTCAAAGCCGAAGTCTAACATAAGTCTCAATAAGCCATATACTATATCAATAGAAGTGATTGGGATTTAAACCATACATAACATAAAAAGTCTGAAAACTAAAATAAAGAAAGTAATAAAATGTCTCGGTCCTCGAAACATGAGGACTCACCAATCCTTTAGTGCCAAAAGATCAACTAGCGAAAAGTGTGAGAAATAGGATCGTCGGGACCTGTATTAGTGAAACAATGTCGATACAAGTGTTTGTTAGTATATGGAATGTACTAAGTATGATAACAATGTACAAAGAGTTATGAAATCATGCCAAATGGGTCTTTACGTGACGTTGAATGACCAAGCTAAAGCATGAGATCATAAGGTTAGAAAATGTCAATCATAATCATGGTCAATGCAAGCTAAACATATTTAGAACATTTGTGAGATACTTTAGAAATAACCTTAGTTAATTATTGTGAGAAGCTTACCATATAACTGGCATAGACCATGTAACCTATAACATGGAATCCAGTGTCTTTCTCACACTGAAAAAGGGATGTCCTTACTTCCTAAGATACGAACCTTGGGTATAGCTAAAGTGGATCCACTAGCTAATGTTTGTCTTAGATAATCATTCTATGGTTTAACATAGTTTATGGGACATGGGTAATACCTACTATTCTACTTAAATCTATGTATCATCACATGGAAATCTTAGTCTTATTATTATCCATGGAAAGGCACGATTGGGAAACCTATCCAACCTAGAATTCTGTTAGAATAGCTCCTTAATATTTATTCAACTTAGGTGAGAAAACCTTTAAACCTTATGAATCCTTTATGTGAGAAATCCTTTCACAATCATGTTCTTAGTTGTATGTGAGAAAACCTTTAACAACAATCTTAATACTTTACTCGTAAAGCATCCTCAAATCATTTTCATCAACTTCATAAAAACATGTATATCTTCATAAATTCATCTTTCATAGTTCATAAGCTTCATCATAAGTTCATAGTCTAAAATCATGGAACATGCATGGGTTCATGTGAATTTAACTCAAAAACATGTAAATACTTTCAATTCATACATTGGAAGATAAGAAACAAGTAATTGAATAGTAATTGAAAAGAACCCATGATAATGGAATAAAACCCCTAACTTTTGGATTGAGAAACTAAGTTGTAAAACATGAAGAATTTAGGAACCCTACGGAGAAAATGACTTCATAGGTGAAGACTAACATACTTAGTACTCAATGCCCACAATCTATTGTGAATTAGAGTTCTTGAAGACAAACCCTAGCTTTTTCTTCCTTATCTCTTTAGAGGATTTTTGGGAGATGATCTTAGAAGGAAATTTATGAATTAGGTAAATGATTTAGACTGGGTTGTTTTAGGATTTAATTCACTCATATAGGTCTTTAAATAGGGTTTAAAATGATGTAGTTTAGGAGCAAATGGACCCCTAAATAGACTGCACAAGTTCGCACGAGCCATAAAGGGTTCCATTAGGTGACACAATTCCAGGAAGCCCTAAACGGTTAGGCCACTTCAACCTAAATGGGCCATGATCTCGTAAATTGAATGTTTAGGGTCTTGTGATGGGTCCCTGGCCTATTTTAGGCTTGTGGACCTTCCTGTGAACTGTCTTTTACATTTTTAAAGCTTGAGGTGTTACAATTGATTTATGGTTATTGAGAAATACAAGACTGTTCTACAAGCTATAGAAATTTCTATATATGGATCGTAGATAGGCACTTATAGTCCACAAATTATATCCTAAAATAGGTAAGTTCTTAGATGAATCCTATCTGGGAATTGTAGAAGATCCTACGAACCGTAGATAGAGGTCGTACAAATCTTGAGGTGAAATGGGAAACACGAACCCTTAAGGCCTATTTACGAGGGTCATTAATGGATCGTAAAAACTTTTACGGTCTGTAGAAGACCCTCGTGGATCGTAGAAACAAAGACCAGTGTTTCTCTTTCACCCTCAATTCATAAATTTGACATGAACAACAACCCAACCTAAGTTTATTCATGCTTCTTAACATTAACACTTCACATATAACAAACAATCCCAAGGATTCATATTAATGAAATAAATTCAACTCCTCAACCCCAAGTCAAATTTGAACAAATCAAATTTGAACAATATTTTGGTTATTTTACGATCAAAAGTCATACCTTTGTAATATTTGAAATTGAATTTTTTTGTGAGTGTTATCAAAATACTAGATTAACTCAATTGTTGACCTTGATTGTAACCCGAGGCTTCCCTTTTTGTGGAAATGAGGATTTTAGGGGTTGTGATGGTTGATTTAAATGTGGGGGTATGATGTGCCATTAATATATAGAGCATTTGATGCCCAAAACAAAGGATTAGTGTAAGAACTCAAGAATTTTTATGCGTCTATGATGGTTCTTTTACTAATGTGCAAGTAAAATACTTTGAAGCAAGTAATAGAAGGAAAAAGTTAAAAGTGAAGTTTGATAGACTTGACGGAGGGCTATACAAGTCGTGGTCATCTGTACGGGTCACGAAAATGCTCAGGGAAGTGTCCTGGAAGAATGAAATTTTAAGTATGGTGACACGAGACCCTAGATGGGTTGTGGTGCTTTGTACGGGCCATAGAGTGTGTAGTGAAGAAGTTGCAGTTGAAATTGATAAAAATTGTTTAAGTGTTGGTTCATGAGAGGCATTGATGGGCCGTGAAAAGCTGCATGAACTATTTAGCTTGCTCGTGAACAGTGTGGAATGGTATGTTCTCCTGCATCGTGTAGGACTCTTTTCTAAGACTAATTTAATTGCTAATGGTTTATTTTTATATTATTATCAATACTTTGAGACAACTTCTTTGCAGATAAATGATAGTTTCCTTTTTGATACATTCGTTTGGATAATTTTGATCTTGATTTCTTGCTCTTAATCAAGAAGCTTTTGGTTTTCAATTATTGTAAGTCTAGTTTGTTATTTTTTCATTAATGTCTAACTCTTATTTCATTGTGAATATGAGCAGCTAAACACCACAACTAGGGTTTTGAAACCATGACTAAAAACACAACATTAGAATCGAACAGAAATAACTTTCGATTGATGATAGCATACATCGTTTCTATTTTCATATTGAATGCTTTGTAATGAGTGCACACTTTAGAACATGCCTGTATTAATTACTTGTTTGGGAGAAAAGTAATGACTAGGAACAGCTTGAAATGAATCTACCAACTTATTTTAAATACTTGAGCTAGAGAGAGGATAGTCTTCTTGACATGTATGCAAGAGTCAAATCCAAAACACTCTAAGACCGAGAGGAGAAAAGTGACATTCATCTAATATGGTTGAAAATTATTTAGGTGTACATAGCCTCCTATGAATGTATGAAATTTGTCAAGAAATCATTATTGGTGCAAAATTAAAATTGTAGTCTAAAGGTCATGGGGAACACAATCCTACTTTACTTTAATAAAACATCAAATGTTAGAACTATCGTGTGATACTTTCAACATTAAATTTTAACTAAAATTGGTTACTTGGATAGAGAAACAACCCAATATATACTTTTCACAATTTAGTTTTCGGAAATATTAACTGTAGCTGAATATAAGCACTAGTAAATTTATTTCTACATTAAATTTCCTTTGGAGTTGACCTTAACTCTGGTTGAGTTGTATAATTGACTTCGACCATTTATACTTTTTAATTGAGGTTTAAGTTTGGACGTATCAAATTTTGGCACTGCAGTTAGGGAATTTTGATTTTTAAATACTCTAATTGCCATTACTTAGGTTATAGTTGTATTTCCTGATTTTACTTCTTGTTTCTTTTATGTGTCATCTATAGGTGAGTTAACAAGTGCATGCCAAACACCAGAATAAGGGAGCCCCTTTGATTCCTTATGATCCAGAGTTGAAACGGACTGTTAGAAGAATGTTGAATGCACAAGCACTCAAAGTGCAGAGATAGAGGCTGAGACATGATGTTGAGGACCCAACAAAGGGTACAAAAAATAATGCTAACGACCCAAACATGGTGAATGTTGAAGATGAATAGGAGGAAGAGTTAGCCCCTCCTCAATAACAACCACTAGCTCCAAGAGGTCGAGACCAACAACCGACACATTTAACGTTCAAAGATGATGATCCAGAATTAGATGGAGTTGGTGCTAGTAGAGCTATAGTAGCTCTAGTACTGCCACCAAGATTCAAATATACCATTGCTAGAACCATGATTCAACTTTTGAATTTGAAGGGGTTGATTAGAGGCACAACTAGTGCATATGCGAATTCACAATTGATGAACTTCGTCGCTACTTGTAAATCAGTTGAGATTCTTGGGGTCAGTCAAACTACAATGTGTCAAGACCCAGACCATCATTATTGGAACCCACACTAACCCTCCGATGGGAGAACCGTTCCTATAACCCAACTAAACATAAAACTACACAACTAAATCAAATTAAGGCATTTAAGGTTATAGAAGCAGTTTTAAATGCTAAGGAAAAGAAATAGAGTTCCCATAAACACCAAAAGTCTAACAAAAGAAATGCAGAAAATAATGCCTAGAACCTGAAAGTCAATGTACCAAAATACTTAAAAGTTCAACCATAAGTCTAAACAAGAAGGGGTATAACCCCAAACTAACATACGAATAACTAAATAGAAAGTCTATGTCCAAAATGTGGACATAAGCAGAAAGAGAACTCGTGGCAGCCTGGAAGAATTGGCTAACCCTTGAATTCGAAAACGATTACTGATCTTCTAAATGAGGTCTGTCAATAGCCACCTAAAGATGCCCTGTACTCAACAAAGAAGAAGCAAGTGCAGTATCAGTACACAACCATAGTGTACTTGTAGGATCAAACGGCTATCCCACTATGTGCAACATACATAAGCCATTACAACATAATAATAACATCCATACACCGAATATCTACAATATCAACATCATTTAAGAACAACGTACAATTTCACATTTCTCAAGATTTACAATTATGTCAAGTCAATGGTCCTCTCATGAAACACACACCCAAAGTGTTAGTGTACCGGTACGTGGTACCCATTCCAAGTTAGCATGTCGGGTCGTGATACCCGTTTCCAATGTTTATGCCGGTACGTGGCAACCGATCCCAGTTAGTGTGTCAGAACGCAACACCCAATCCATCCAACAAGCCACAATCACAATCACAAGTATATTCTCATAGTCATACAATAAAGTCATGATTCATGGCATTCAATCATTCAATTATCCGCATTTACGATTAGTGTGATCAATAATGCAACATTCGCATACATACATGTATCATAGTGAAGCAAGAACATACATATATCACACAACATGAAATCACAACCATCACCTACCTCGAAAGAAGCTTGAATCCCCTAAGAAACTTGATTTTTCCCTTTCCAGATTCATTCCTCTTGTTCTTGGTTTACAAACAATCACAATAACGCGAGGATCAATAAACTACAACTTATTACCCGAATTATAAAAATAATATCAATCCTAGGTCAAACCCTTGATCCCATAATCTGGGCTTTTTCCACCATAATTTCCAAATCAAACCCCCCCCATCGATAATTACCCACAAAACTAAGTTTTACGGATCGAAAAATGGATTTGGGGAGTGAAAACCTTACCTTTAGCCTCAAGAATGGTGGAAAACTATCAAGAAAACACCTAGGGTCATTCCTTAGCTGTCAAAGTCTAAGTTGCTACTGTTCCGCCACTGCGGTCCCAACCCCGCTATAGCGGCCTCGACCTAGTGGGAAAATCTCGCGTTAGCAACTTGCAGAGAAACAATGAGAAAATTTAATTCCGATTCCCCCATTTCACAACACACCTTCAACCAATGATATTCAGAAACTACCTGTTCACGCCGAGATTAGTTTCGGGAGTTCTACTCACCCGAATTCAATTTCGTAAAGTCGTACGGGTTCCTTAATGTCTTAGCTATCTACTCATATGATCAGAATCATAATTAGATCATTGTTACCAGATTTCCCTATACTTTACTGACTCCGATTTCATCCAAATTTGGACTAGGTTGGGAAATTCCAAGTTACTACGAAAAATTTTTCGGCCCAAAATTTTCCCCGTTGGATTTTCTATAACGACGGGAACTGGTCATTAAAATAGATACCAATTTACCCATTACTCGTCCCTGAGTGGCAAACTTAGGAACAATAGGCTAAAGAGAGAATGGAGTAGTACCTGAAACGACGAACAACTGGGATACTTGTCTCGGATGTCCTTCTCGGTTTCCCAAGTATCTTTCTCAACTGGAATATGCTTCCATTGAACTTTCACGGACTTAATCTACTTGGTCCTCAACTTCCAGAAATCACGATCAAGAATTACAATCGGTTCCTCCTCATATTGGAGGTTTTTGTCTAACACAATTTAGTCCCACTTAATGATGTAATCCCCGTCACCATGATATCTCTTCGACATGGATATATGGAATACTGGATGGACTCCCGATAGGTTAGGAGGTAAAGCCAATCTATAAGCCACTGTCCCTACACATTTAAGAACCTTAAAGGGATCAATGTATCGCGGACTTAGCTTGCCCTTCTTTCCAAATCTGATCATCCCTTTCATGGGTGATACCTTAAGAAGAACATTCTCACCAGTTTGAAATGCAATGTATCTTACCTTATGGTCTGCATACTTCTTTTTCCTACTCTGGGCTGCTAAAAGCTTAGCTTGAATACTCCTCACTTATCTTGACCATCCTTTACTAAATCAACCCCTAAAGGTTTCCAATCTCAAGCCTCGAACCATCCTATGGGTGATCTACATACGCTCCCATAAAGTGCCTCAAACGGTGCCATGTCTATGCTGGAGTGATAACTATTATTATAGGAGAACTCACACAATGTTAGGAACTTGTCCCAATGCCCTCCAAAATCAATCACATATGCCCTCAACATGTCCTCTAACATTTGAATAGTCTTCTCCGACTGCCCGTCCATCTATGAATGGAAAGCGGTACTGAAAGTGAGTTGTGTGCCCAATTCATCATGTAACTTCCTCCTAAACTTGGAGGTAAACTGCGTACCACGGTCTGAGATGATAGAGAGGGGCACCCCATGCAACCTCACTATCTCCTTCACATACACCTTAGCCAATTATTCAGGATTATAATCTATTCTTACCGGAATAAAATGGGCTGACTTAGTCAATCTGTTGACCATTACCCAAATAGAATCAAACTTCCCTAAAGTCTTGGAAAGACCAACCACGAAGTCCATGGCTATCCTTTACCACTTCCATTCTGGAATTGGCATTCTCTGAAGCAAATCTGCAGGCCTTTGATGTCCTCAATGATCGTGTCTCTTACTTCAATGCTAGCTAACACCCCACCTCTTTCTGAGATGCCCAACTGCATGAACTTAGACTCCAAGGTCTGAATTTCCTTAGCCAAAGGTCGCTTGGTTACACTCAAGCAAGCCAAACTACCCATACTCACCGCTTTTCGACTTAGTGCATCTGCCACTACATTAGCCTTACCCGGATGATATTGGATGGTCACATCATAATCCTTGAGTAACTCCATCCATCTTCAGTGTCTCAAATTCAGACCCTTTTGAGTGAACACATGCTGCAAACTACGATGATCAGTAAACACTTCACACTTGACACCATAGAGGTAATGCCGCCAGATCTTAAGAGCAAACACTACCGCTGCCAACTCCATATCATGTGTTGGATAATTCCTCTCATGAACTTTCAACTGCCACGATGCAGAAGCTATAACATTCTTATCTTACATTAACACATAACCCAAATCCAAATGTGAAGCATCACAATATATTATAAAATCTTTACCTTCCAACATTAGTGCTAGGATAGGTGCTGTGGTCAAGAGAGTCTTGAGATTTTGAAAACTATCCTCACATTTTTCAGTCCATTCAAATGGTACCTCTTTTTTGTCAAATTTCTCAAGTGAGTGGCAATAGAAGCAAAGTTCTTCACAAATCGATGATAATAGCTAGCAAGCCTCACAAAACTGCTAACTTCCGTCACAAAGCTAGGCTGAACCCAATTCTTAACCGCCTCAATCTTTTGGGGCTCTACCATTACCCCTTCTTTTGAAACTACATGCCCTAAAAATGCAACCAAAGTCAACCAGAATTCACACTTAGAAAATTTTGCATACAACCTTTGTTTCCCAAGAACACACAGAACAATACGAAGATGGTCGGCATGCTCGTCCTCACTTTTTGAATAGACCAAAATGTCGTCAATAAATATTATAACAAACGAATCAAGAAATGGCTTGAACACCCTATTCGTCAAACTAATAAAAGCTGCAGGCATATTAGTCAACCCAAACGACATAACTAGAAACTCATAGTGCCCATAACTTGTTCTAAACGCCGTCTTGGGCACATCCTCAAGCCTAATCTTTAACTTATGGTAACTAGACCTTAGATCAATCTTAGAGAAAACTGATGCACCTTGCAATTGGTCAAAAAGATCATCTATTCGAGGCAATGGGTACTTGTTTTGAATGGTGACCCTATTCAATTGTCGGTAATCAATACACATCATCATACTACCATCATTTTTCTTAAAAAATATACAGGAGTACCCCACGGAGAAGCACTAGGACGTATGAATCATTTATCAAGAAGTTCTTGGATTTGAGCCTTAGACTCTCCTAATTCTGTCGGAGCCATGCGATATAGAGGGATAGAAATGGGGTGGGTATGAGGTTTGAAAACAATGTAGAAATCTATATCTCTATCCGGAGGCATACCAGAAAAATCCATAGGAAACACTTCTCTAAATTCTAACACCACAAGAATAGACTCAATAGATGGAGACTTAACCTCAACATCCCGAATATGAGCCAAATAAGCCAAACAACCCTGCCCTACTAATTTTCTAGCCCAAATGGAGGATATGATCTTAGCTTTCTTAGGCATGTATACCCCTTCCCACTCTAATTTTTCCCTTCCCGAAATTTCTAGAGTCACAGACTTAGTATTACAATTAAGCACACCATAATAGGGGGACAACAAGTCATGCCTAAAATTATATCAAAGTCAGTCATATCCAAAATCACCAAATCAGCCCAAGTTTGAAAACCCATAAAGAAAATAGGACAAGCATGGTAGACATGTGTGACTATGAGAGACTTTCCAACTGAGTAGAAACATGGATGAGAGCATCAAGTCTCTCACAAATCATAGCAAATTCCGAGGCAAATCACACGGACACATAATAATAAGTAGAACCTCGATCAAATAACACATTAGCCATCCGGTCAAAGACAAGAATAGTACCTCTGATCACTGCGTCAGACGCCTCTGCCTCGTTCTTGCCCATGAAAGGCATAACACTAAGTCATATCATCATGAAGGGGAACTTCCCTGCCTGGTTGTATTGTACCTTTATCTGCGTTACCATTTCCCCTAACCCCGCGACCTCGTTGATTTCCACCTCGCCCATCTTGTAGAGGCCTTCGACCATTATTACCATTTTTTGCGGGTACCACTACTCTAGTCTGCTGCTGCGCGGAATCCATCATGCATGGGTAGGGGTAATCTCTTCACATATGCCCAGGTTCTCCCCTGTTATAGCAAGTACGCTCAAAGGATAGCCTGCTGCCCGCCGCAGGTGCGGCTCCCTTGCTATCCTGAATCAAATTCTGAGGTGGAGTTCCGGAGTAATTACCTATAGAAGTGGGCATAACGGACTGAATTGGCTGGGCTCCAAGTGTTGGCCTTCTAGAACCTCTAGAGTAAGATCCCTGAATGTAGCCTGAATTTTGGCTTTCTTAGCCAATGCCTTTGTCTGACCGTCTCGCCTCACTCCCTCTATTTTTTTCACAAAATTTGTCACCTTATTGAAGCTTTTTCATGCAGAAGTCATATGAACGGACAATACCTGCAACTCAGAATTTATCCCCTTGACAAATAAATGGATCCTGTCTTCCTCAATAGTCACCAATTACGTAGCATATCTAGACAAGGCATAGAACTTGACCTCATAAGCAGTCACAAACATACCACCTTGCTCCAAAGCCATGACCTCATCTTTCTTGCAATCTGTCAAAGTCCGAGGCACATACTTCTCTAAAAACAGAGCATTAAAGTGGGTCCACATAAGTGGGGGTAAAACTGAAGATCTACATTCCACATAAGCTCTCCACCACTGCTTAGCCTCACCTTGAAGCTGAAAGGTCATAAACTCAACTCCATGTTGATGGACAATTCCCAACTTATGAAGCCACTCATAGCAATCTAGGATGAACTCATAGGGGTCCTCACTCTCAGAACCATGGAACACATGCGGTTTCAATTTCAAGAACTTAGTCAATATCTCATGCTCATTTCCAGTCATAAAGGGACCCTATAAAGGATGGAAGAAAGCATCATTACCTCCAATTCCACCACCTTGGGGACAGTGATAGAAATAGGGGGATTGGCGGGAGCTTGAGTTGCTTGAATAGAGGGAAACACTCTAGGACCAACCAATCCTTTCAAGAACGACATAATCTGTTGAGCTAACAAAGGAGGAATACCTATAATCTCAGCCTGCACCTCTTCCTCTTGTCCAACATTCTCCTCATTCTCAACCTCTATATTCTCCTCTACCTCTTCATGATGCGCAAGAAGGGCCTCATTTATGGGAAAATTTTCAACCGGTGCTCCATCCCTAGTAGGTGCCACCCTTCCTTGGCCTCTACCCCTAGCTCTTCCTCTACTCCTGCATCGACCGCGACCTCGTGCTACAGATTCCCCAGCTAGAGCATTGACGAGAGATACATGCCTAACGCCGTTGAACCTAGTGTGTTAACCATCTGAGGACAGAAGAGTGAATGATGTTAGATACCAATTCATAGAAGGAGATACCAATTGGAATCAAGTCATAGCACGAAAGGAGAGAAGAGAAAACAAAGAGATTTCCTAAAGTATTATAGCCTCTCAAAGAAAAGTAGAGACGTCTTCGTACTGTTCCGCAAGACTCTTCTAGACTTGTTTTGGTACATCGAGATCAATAAATCTAGGCTCTAATACCAACTTTGTCATGACCCAGACCAATGTGATTGACACCCACACTAACCCTCCGGTGGGAGAACTATTAATACAATCCAATTAACCATAAAACTACACAACTAAATCAAACTAATGCATTTAAAGTTATAGAAGCAGTTTTAAATGCTAAGGAAAAGAAATAGAGTTTCCATAAACTACAAAAGGCTAACAACACAAATGCGAAAAATAACGCCTAGAACCTGAAAATCAATGTACCAAAACATCTAAAGTTCAACCATAAGTCTCAACAAGAAGGGGTACAATCCCAAACTAGCATACAAAGAACTAACTAAAAAGTCTAAGTCCGAAATGTGGACATAAACAGAAAGAGAACTCATGGAAGCCCGGAAGAATTGGCTCACCCTTGAATTTGAAAACGATCACTGATCTTCTAAATGAGGTCTGTCAATAGCCGCCTGAAGACGCCCTGTACTCAACAAACAAAGAGCAAGTGTAGTATCAGTACACGACCATAGAGTACTGGTAGGATCACGTGGTTATCCCACTATGTCCAACATACATAAGCCATTATAACATAATAATAACATGCATACATCGAATATATAAAACATCAACATCATTTAAGAACAACGTACAATTTCACATTTCTCAAGATTTATAATTATGTCAAGTCAATGATCCTCTCATGCAACCCACACCCAAACTGTTAGTGTACCGATATGTGGTATCCGTTCCAAGTTAGCATGTCGGATCGTGACAACTGTTCCAATGTTTATGAAAGTACATGGAAATCGATCCCAGTTAGCATGTCGGATTGTAGAAATCATACAATCAAGTCATGATTCATGACATTCAATCATTCAACTATCCTCATTTACGATTAGTGTGATCAATAATGCAACATTTGCATACATACCAGTATCATAATGAAGCAAGAACAAACATATATCACACAACATGAAATCACAACCATCACCTACCTCAAAACAAGCTTTAATCCCCTAAGAAACTTGATTCTTCCCTTTTCGGATTCTTTCCGCTTGTTCTTGGTCTAAAAACAATCACAATAATGCGAGGATCAATAAACAACGCCTAATTACCCGGATTATAACAATAATATAATTCCTAGGTCAAACCCTTGTTCCCCATACCCAGATTAGGGATTTTTCCATCATAATTTCTAGATTAAAACCCTCCCCCATTGATAATTACCCACAAAACAAAGTTCTACGGATTGAAACACTGATTCAAGGAGTGAAAAGCTTACATTTAGCCTCAAGAATGGTGGAAAACTGTCAAGAAAACACCTGGGGTCGTTTCTTAGCTCTCAAAGTCGAAAAGTGTAGAATAAAATGTTTTTGGGGTTTATTTCTGACTTAAGTTGCGACTGTTCCGCCACAGAGGCCCTGCCCTAGCGAGAAAATCCCGCCTTAGTGGCTTGCACAGAAATAATGAGCAAATTTATGAATTCCAATACCCCCATTTCACAACACACATTTAACCAATGACATTTAGAAACTACCCATTCACGCCAAGATCAGTTTTAGGAGTTCTACTCACCCGAATTCAATTTCATAAAGTCATACATGTTCCTTAACGTCTTATTTATCTACTCATGTGATCAGAATCATAATTAGATAACCCTATTGTTATCATATTTCCCTAGACTTTACTGATTTTGATTTTATCCAAATCTGGACTAGGTTGGGAAATTCCAAGTTACTACGAAAAAGTTTTCTGGCCTAAAATTTTCCCCCGTTGGTTTTTCTATAACGATGGGAACCGATCGATACACAATGAGATTGAGGTTGTTTCCATTGTCTCTATCTAGGGAGGCAACAAATTGGCTTATTTAGTTGCCACATGACTCGATCAAAACTTGGGCAGAATTGAGGGAATCTTTCATGGAGAAATTTTTTCCAGTAGTGAAAGTGTTGTAAATGAAAGATGAGATAGGCTCTCACAAGAAATTGTCAGGTGAAGCACTGCATGACACATGGTGGAGGTTCAGCCAAAAGATAAAGAAGCTCCCAAATCATGGCCTCACTATCAAGCACTCATTTTATAGGTTGTTGAATTTTGTAACCAAACCAGTGGTGGACGCTGTATTTGGTGGATCCTTAATGAGGAGACTGTTCCCTAAAATGATGGTTGTCATGGATGAGGTATCAAAGGTCAATAGATCTTGACACACAAGAGATGCAGAAATTGGAGACCTTGGGTTCACATTTTACATGTCATTAATTTTATTCATTACATTTGTTAAAATTTATTTTTATTTGTTACTTATATTTATATTCATTTTAGGTTTTAGCACAGTCTAGAAATACAGTTAAGTACAGATAAGATTTTTATAAAAAGATATTTTATTAGCTAGTGGTTTTAGCCCACAGTTTTAACATAATGCTATTGTACTAAGGCGGTTATCAATTTTCTATTTAAACAATTTCTTGGTCATTAAGTTAGTGCGGTGGATAAGATTTTAGGGGTAATTTTCAGATTTTTTTAGTGTTCAAAAAGTTCTCTTTTACTATTCCTCATTTTTTTTGTCAAGTTGCTGGAGCTCCCTCGTAATCCAAAGACCCCCATTTTCCATATTTTTAGCTTCTACCATCAGAAGCCCCTAAACCATTCCCATTCCACATTCTTTTTCCAACCAACAACTCCACCAATCCACCACCAAACAGATCCCTATTTAGCTCGACAAATCAGACCCAAAACCTCACTGGAAAATAACCAACAACCAACCAAATGACCCTTTGAAATGGATCTCCACCAGGAGTGGCAAATATAGGATTCGATGATCGTGGGTGCTCAATTCCTTTAACATAAAGTTGCTAGCCAAGAAAAAATTGTTTTTGTAGAAGCTTACTAATATTTTTTTAGTGAGTAAATGAAATACAAATAATAGGAAAATGGAAAAAGTACAAAGAAATATTATCAAAAAAATTGTGAAAAGGTATAAAAAGAAGTCGAAAACTATGAAGAAGTTTAATTTTTGTCAATAATAAATAAGAGGTTGCGGAAGGATTCAAACCCCCGATGTGGAGCTCGAGCAATATCAAAATTCAACTTCACGACCAACACATTGTAACACCTCAGACTTAGAAAGAGCTAAATTGATATTCGTACAAGTTACCCTTCAAATTTTGAGTTTTGGGTCAACTTGAAATGACCATAACTTTCAATACAAAATGAATTTGGTGACATGTGAGGTATCAAATCGAAGGTCTTCGAGTCCTCTTTCGAACGTCACTGAGTCCGAGTTCGAATGAAGGATTTATGCCCGTTTGAGTGCACCCTCTCTAATTTAGGTATTTTTCATCCGCTTTAAGGAGGGGTATTTTAGTCTATTCCTTACCCCACTAGCCTAAGACGTTTTAGCCACCCAAGTTAAAGTTCTAATCAGACTAAGTCAATTCTAAACATTCCAAAAGCGTTTAGAAGGTTAAGGCAAAGTACAAAAGGAGAAAAAGAAGAAAGTTTCAAGCGTTCATCGAGTTTTGAGGATTTTCGCCAAGAACTTAGTTCTTTCGAGGTATGTAAGTTTTCATAGTGTTGGGTTTCTTCAACGCTGACACTAATCATGAGTTTCCATTTGTGAATTAGTCCATGAGATTGTGTTTATTGAGATCATTGACGAGGTTCTTGAGGTTTTGTGCTTCACTCTTTAACAATGGAGTTTTGTTAAGTTCTTAAGGTGAGGGTCTTGCGAATGAGAGTTGCTCTTGAGGGATTTCGAGTGGATCGATTAATTTTGTTGGGTTTATGAATCTAAGGAAGTTTAGAAGAAATGAATCAATTCTAGATGAATTATCACCAAAATTGAAAAGAAATATTTGTCCAAACTATTTGGGTTTGTGCTGGGTCGCTGTGCCACTGTAGCGCCGGGGGGATGGAACCTTGTGCCTGCAATGCGCCCAAAACCAGCATCAGCCAATTGAGGGCTAGCGCGGCATGCAATTGATGGTCCAGGGTGTTAGGCCTTTACGTCTCTGTTCTTTGTCCCGTATGCGTTCCTTTGAATCGTGTCATCGCTCTCTTCTTATTACCAACTATCTAAGCCTTCATTAATCATTGAGAGATCCTATCTGTCCTAATCAAAACTATTTAATCTTCTTTTAAAATCAAAGTAATGATTAAGAGTAAACTTCGAGAAACCTTTTACAATATTTTATAACTTGTTTTAAGACTTTAGAAAATGAGTTTGAGAATGAAGAGAATTGAGTTTGCTAATTCAAAATGAGTATAAGGTAATTACTTATTCCCAAGTATGTAAACTTTTACATTTAAAATGAGAGGAAACCTTGATTTCTGAACGAGTGCATGAGGAGTTTTTGAGCATTATCTCTTTGAAGAGAATCTTTTGAGTAATTATCTCAAATAAAGGAAGTGTTATGTTTTTAAAACATATGAGCATGAGTTATATATTATTGGGAGTAGTATTGAGCACTAATATGAGGATGAGTTTAGAACTTAAAATCCTTATAAACCATGTATGACAACATGGGTAAATGATCTTACACTTTAGATGATTCCTTATGTCTTTTAAGCATAGCTTAGGGGATCCATTTAGTTGAGGATTTTATATACCCCAACAACGTATAGGAATGTTCTGGGATTGTGGGCGAGTCATTGTGTCATCATGTAGCTTATAGTGATGGTTGTCGGTGAGAGAATATTCCAAATTAAGAGTAAAGAGCTTATAATGGTATTTTTATACATTTTGAGTTCTTTTCAACTTTTTATAAAGCTTTATATATTGCATCTTATTATCATTAATTTTATAGTGAGTTGAGTTGAGTATACTGGAGTTGAGTTGAGTATTCTTGAGCTGAGTTGAGTTGAAAAGAGATGAGAATGTCTTCCTTTTTATCATTTCAAGCTTGTATTTATGTTTTAGAGTTCCGCTTACTTACTCGTACATTCAATGTAGTGACGCCGTTCGGCCTACATCTATTCATGATGTAGATACAAGTATTTTGGGTCATCAACTGGTGCTTCGTTTATCCCATCACATTCCAACTAACTTTTGTGAGCCTTCTTGCTTTTCGGAGGGCTTCACTTTATGGTTTGTTTTGTTAGGAGTTCATTGGTCTTGTCCCGACTTCCCTCGCAGTGTTTAGATTCTTCATAGACAGTAGTATTTTGAGGAGTCTTTTTCATTTTCCTTGTTAATTTTTAAGACTTGAGTTACCTTCTTATGGCTAGTTGGATATTATTAAAAAATATGAGTTATTTACTTTCATATCAATTGATTTAACCTTTGCATTTTAGTTCCTATTATTTTGAGTAAGTCGGAACTGAGTGTTAGGCTAGGCCAAGGGTTCTCTTGGGGATAAGCGATGGTTCTAGAGTGTTAGTTACACCTAGAGTGTAGGCTCGGGGTGTGACAAAATTGGTATTAGAGCATAGAATTGAAAAGTCCTAGGGTGTCTATCAAGTCGTGTCTGTAGAGTCATGGTTATCGGTGTGAAACGTGTCACATCTATAATATGAGGCTACAACATTTAGGAAACACTTCACTTCCTTCTTACTCTTTTTTGTGCGATAGAGTTCAACTCTATAAAAGCTTCTTTCTAATTCATTCTTGTGTGTATCTTTTCAGATCAGGCCTCCATGAAGAGCTATTTGAGGTCATCCTGCTAGGATAAATGTTGATCCTCGGCATCAAGGGGTCCCCAATGTACTAGAAGTGCAATCCTCTCAAGAAAAGGTCACAATGTTGAGTTCGAGGATACTATCCAGATGCTGATTCAAGTTGTGACCAACCAAGATGGTCAACAAAGAGGGGTTCATCAGGATGTGTGATGAGTCCACGATTTGGACTCTTTTAGGGCTTTATTTTGATAGATTTAGTGTCCTCAAATGCATAGTTTGTCTCAATAACTGATGAAAACCCTTGAGTTTCAGGTATTTGGAGTTAGAGACTAAGCATGGACTCTATTAGGCAGAAAGGAACAAGACAACTGAAATAAGCGAAGAATAGACAGCCTGAGGATCGCCTTAGCCATTAGGTCAGTCGCCGAAGGGCTATGGTCTCGCCTAATGTTCCAGTGTGCCAACCTCTGAAGGAGAAAATTGAGTCGGCGAGATAAAGGAGCAGTCGGCGAGTCGCTGAATAATTCCGTGATGCAGTACTTCATCGCACAATATTACAGAACTTGAAGTTGCTGAATGACAATGCACAAGGCGATGAACCAGACCAAAGGGCAGATCATCGAGTGGATCGGTGATCCCGACTAACTGCGCTGAGTAATCCTTCGCAACACAGTTTTTGACAACTATAAATACCTGTTTGAATTTTTAGTTTAGAATCAAGTTTTATATTTCAGAAACTAATTTTTAGAATTACTCAGTTTTAGAACGTAGTTTTTGGAGACAATGTTGCTTAGGTTTGAAGAGTCAAAGATTTTTATTTCCGAAGCAATTGGATGTGCGTATTGAAGATTATTCATCCTTGACGTGTGTAAAGACAATATTTATCGTACCCATTTGAGGGAAACAATTTTTGGTAACGATTTTTATCTCTTTACTATGTCTAGCTAAAACCCTAATTCTTGGGGGTGTGATTTTGTTAATATGGGTGGAATTTACTGTTGGGTATTGCTAATTAATTGTTTATTCGCTGTTTAGAGGTGATTTCGTTTAGTAGTTGTGGTTGAAATAAATGGGGTTGTAGTTGCAAATACAATTTTATCTTCGTGTTTTTGACTTGCTCAAGAGGGAAGTTTAAAACTAAAATTACTGAATCGATAGTCTGTGGTTATTGGGTTGTCGTGTGTTCAGCTCGAGAGAGTGAATCCTAAACCCTCTCCCACACATTCAGCTCGAGAGAGTGAATGGACTAAGGCGAAAGTTGTGCTTCATTACTGCTTATCGGTGTTCGAGAGAAACAAATTTGATTTGGGGTAAATTGTTCGAGAGAAAATTTACCCCCACTAAAGTCTAGCCTAGTTACCAATTTGCAGCGAGTTACTATCAATAGCATTTACCCGGTTGTTTATTTTAGCCCATATTCCAATAACATCCCAAGAATCCCGTCTCCATATTTGCATTTTAGTTTTAGTTGTCATTTTAGTTGATAATTGCTTACAAAACCCCCTTTGCTATTTGACACTAGTGTCACCCTTTAATTTATCATGTTTTTCTTCGTAAATGTCTATAGCTATGATTAACTTGAACACATTTTAGCTTTTCTATTGATTCTCAATTACAAACCTCTCCCTTGGGACTTGACCCCAACTCACTAGTTGTGTTATATTACTATTGAACGACCATGGACGCTTAGTATTGGATGAAGTGCATGGATACGTCAAGTCAAAATGGTGCCGCTGTCGGGGAGTGGTGTTACTTGAATATTTCTAGTTAAGTTGGATTTTGTTCTTGTTAGTTATAGTGATACTTACTTAATTTTTAGCTTTGTTTTGCAATACACTCAAGTTACTCCTCTTTTCAAAAGCATAAATGATCGTTATCACATAAAGAACCCAACTTGTAGGTTGGGGTCGATCCCACGAGGAATATGGTTTAGACTTAAGTTCAGTAACAATTATATTCGTTTAGCCAATGTATTTTCGAGACAAATAAGTAAAAGGGGTGGGGGGGGGGAATTTGTGTAACAAATTTTGGTAATTATGAAAGTAATTAGTAAAGCAGGATTCAAACTTTTGTTATCAAATTGTGAAGGAAACTAGGGCGTATGTGTTCCCCATAAGCTTATAACTCCGTAATCCTATTAATAGCAATCCCTTCCTAGTGTATTACATGCAAAGCGATAAGTTATGTATCTCTAAATCCTTGGTCCGACATTTAGAGAGTTTCACCCCGCAACTTGGTCCGGCTACGTGTGTATAATTTACTAACCCTTACCATTACCTCATATTAGACGTCACATCGATGTATGACTTAGTTTTCACCCTCGCACCATTCGACATTAATTCTATTAGATAGTATCACACTAAATCTATATTGATAATTCTTTTCTTATTAACTATCTCCTTGGTCCGGCAAGTAGCAACAAGGTGAGTTCTAACGTTGCGCACCGTTAAAAAGACTTCTAGACGAAATAATTATCAATGCATGCAAAACACTATTTGAGAATCACTTAGTTACTATTCATACTTCATTAATCGCTCATGGTTCCCACAACCCTAGTTGTGAATTTAGTTACCCATATTAGCAAGAAAACAAATGATAATGCTTGAAGAATAAATCATGAACTTACGTAGTAGAGTAGAATAATCCCATAATTTCAACTTGAATTTCAAAGTAAAAATCACCAAAATGTGCTTAGGAGATTAAGAATGACTAAAGTTGCCAGTTAATCTCCCAAGCCAAAAACTAGAACAAAAATAATAATGTCTAACCTCACAAAACGAGGTATACATACCCTATATATAGAAAAATAAGTCCTAACTAAAAAGGAAACGAAATAAGGAAATAAAGCTGCAGGACGTGTCTTCATTCTACAAGATTGACCTACGGTCCGTAAGTCGATCTATGGTCCGTACGTCCCTTCCGTGGCTCATGACTTAGATAATTTTTCTTTCTTCAAAATCTGCAAAGTCTCTGTCGCAATCGACGATTCAACAGTACGGACCATAAGTCTATCTATGGTCCGTAACTTTTCTCTGTAATGCCACACTTGGATTTTTTCAGCATTAGGTACTGGAACCACTCTGAATGATTTGATGGAGCAACAGTACGGTCCGTAGATCAATCTAAGGCCCGTAAGTCACAACCATGGTTCCACACTTGGTGAAGAATTCCCTAATCTTGAGCAATGCCTTTCCTGTACTTCTACGATTATCATCTACCGGACGTAACTGGACCTACGGTCCGTAAGTTGCCTTCGTAGATGCCCTTTTCTGCACTTCTTTCAGTTGTGTCTTCAAGTTTCTACGCCTGAACCTATTCCCTGCAAACATGAGAAAAACACATATAAACTAACACAAAATATTCCTAGACACACACAACTCTCAAGTGAAATGAATCAAAAATATCGTAAACTCACGGTACATCAACACCCTCTGCTTAAAATCGTTGTTTGTCCTCAAGCGACACACTAAGACTCTAAACGACACTTGTATAGAAGCAAGTAGTGCTCAGAAGTAACTTCAATTACAAGTAGTGCTCAATACCATAAGCTTACCCTTATTTTCACTGCTTAGACTCTCCAACTAGGTTCTAGGATCACTATAGGACTTTCTTAGCTTGTAATGTAGGCTCAGGGTCAGGTGTGGTACATTTGGGTACTTTTAGTGACTTTCTGCCCTCCTTGACATTACATTAGGCCTTTTCTACCTCTTTTTGCTCTATTTTTGACATCCTACCTTTTTCTCCTCTTTCCCTTGATTCTTTTCCATCATTGATGTGACTTTCGACTTTGTAGCTCTTTTATTTTTCACTTTTCTTCTTTTTCTTGGTTTTTCTTTTTTTCTTTAGTTTTGCTCACTTTCTTTCGCACAAAGTCACATCCCTTTTTTTCTGTTCTTTTTAAACACCAAACTCTTTTCATACCCAATTTTCTTTATATTTCCTCTTTCATAGCCACCTTCAACTTAAGGAATTTTCGTTAGTTGAGGTGCACAATACCCGATGTCGGATCAGGGCCAAGATTGAGGTCACTTTTTGCATTAGCCACCCTCAACTTAGGCTTTTGGCCTAAGTTGAGGTGTACATGTCCAAGGAGGGACCGGAGCCAAAAAAATAGATTATGGGAAGGTGAGTTACGGGTTTAGAAAGAAATGGTCTCTTTTAGGCTCAAAGCATTTGGATCAACGGGAGCATTCATTTTCATTTGGTCGGATTGTTTAAGGCATTTAGTGGACTATTCAGAACAATGGCTTATGATCACTTCCTAGCCTCTAGAGTAAATTATCTTCACAGGACTAACCGAAAAAGTTCTAGATTGGCACCACTTGTTTGAACAACCAACGATTCTCGCACACTCTTGGCACACAGTTCCATTATCAGATTACCTACTTCAAGTTTTTAGCTTAAGTCATGAAATCAAATTTGTCATTATCATGCCATACTCAGAGCCAACACATTCAACTTATTCTAGTCTACAACTTTTAACACACATTTCAATATCTTTGGACGGGTATTTTTTTTTAACAAGCTCATGCCATCATGCTTATGCTATCATTCTTTCTCATGCTTTTGCACATACAATCCTAAACATGCTGGTTCAACAAAAATTAAGCAATTTCTTGGGGAAAAAGAACACAGGCAAGAAAACCCCAAGAGAGGATTATAAGTTGGGTTACTCAGACTTTACCCTATCACTCACAATCCATTTGCCCCACCCCCCAACAAAAATAGGTGCATTTGTCCCCAATGAACACAAAAAGGAGTAAAAATTAATGAATTTGGGTGAAGCAAACTTGTGGCACTTAGCGCTGAAGAATCATCAATAAGCGGGTAGGTCGGGTTTCCCGGATTCCGCTATAGTACAGTGGGGCACCCTCAGTAGTGCCTGCATCTTTGGTCACATCACCCTCAGTGGTGCTCATTTCATCCGCGATAGTAGGCAGAACCTCAGAAACGGGCATAGAACTCGATGCCTTAGTAACCATCTCACAGGCCCTCTGCTGCCTCATCTGCTCATCTATTATGGAGGCTTTCTGTGCCTTCTTCTCCTCCCTGCGCTGCCTTACGGTTCGTAGATGGGGACCATATATCTCCTTCACACTTTTTTCAGACACTTACCTGGGATCTACGGACACTATTTACGGTCCGTAGAATGAACTACGGACTGTTGATGGGGTCCGTAGACCTCTGCACCAGATCATTTTCTGTAGATTTTGCCTTGCGCACCTGCACATGTAGCAACCATTAGGGCATTCTTTTTACATTTTCTAGAGAGGTTTTAGACACAGACCCTATGCTATATCTAGCCAACACTAACCAAGAAATTAAAGCACCTATCTAATTGAGTACAAAGGCATAATTAACAAAAGAAACTAGTAGACGCAAAACAAAACCTATAGTTGGCTAGATTGTACATCTTGGGTTGCCTCCCAAGCAGTGCTTGATTTAACGTCGCGGCACGACGCAGGACCCTTGATTACTCAGACTTCATCAAGATGCCATGCCTCTATCACTGCATTTACCCTCTCAGAATTTCCCATGTATCTTTTTATCCTCGATTGGTCGGTTTTGAACCTTGTCCCATTCCTTTTCTCAAGCTCAACCACTCCATGTAGGGACACTTGGGTCACTCTGAATGGTCCAGTCCACTGGGACTTAGATCTTCCCGGAAAACAACACAACCTTGATTTATACAACAACACCAGATCACCAGGAGCTAGTTTGCACTTTTTTGTCTTTTGAGCGTGACGCTTCTTCTCCGTGTACAAGGCTACACCTAACTTCTCCTTACTTAACACTTCAGAACTTGTTCGGAAAGTGTGACTCACCACCGATACCGATTTAATATCACTTGCCTGCTTCATAGACTTACAGACGTTAAAGGTCACCTCCTTCTTATTTAGTCGGAACTTTATCTGCCCTCTCTCCATATCCACTAAGGCACGCCCAGTAGCAAGGAAAGGTCTCCCTAAAATGATGGGGACCTCAAAGTCAACCTCGCACTCAAGTATAACAAAGTCTACCAGAAAAATGAATGGCCCCACTTTCACAAGGGCATCTTGAAGCACTTCAATGGGATTCTTCACAGTTCTATCAGCCATAAGTAAACGCATCGCAGTTGGTTTTGGAGCTCCTAAACCCAACTTCTTATAAATCGACAATGGCATCAAGTTAATGCTGACACCCAAATCACACAAAACTTTTGCAAAGTGCATCTTACTGATGGTGCATGGAATAGTGAAAGCTCCAGAATCCTCTTTCTTTTGTAACAGTAACCTCGAAGAAATGGCACTACAATGCTGCAACCTCTCACCATTCTCAAAACTGACAGTCCTTCTTTTGGTCACTAAGTCCTCCATGAACTTTGCATACACATGCATTTGCTCCAAAGCTTCTATCAAAAGGACCTTGATGGAGAGCTGTTTCAACATAGTTATGAACCTGCAGTACTTTCCTTCTTCAGCCTTCTGCACTAACCTCTATAGGAAAGGAGGTGGCGGTCTAGGCATAAGGATGACCTTTTGGGTTTTCTCCGCTTCTTTATTTGTAACATTCTTGGACTCTCCAGTCACCTCAATCTCATCATCTCTATTTTCTACTACTTCAATAGTCTGCTTTCCTTCGCGAGTCGTGATTGCTATATAATGCCCATCATTCTTCAGATTCTAGATGGTGTTGCTGGGCAATGTGCCCGGCTGGCGTGTATTCACGGTAGCAGACAACTGACTAAACTGCTGCTCAAGCTGCTTTATCGATACTGCATGGATATCAACTTTCTGGCCAATTCCGAACAACTTATTTCGCATCTCCTTCACATTCTCATCAGTCCCGTCAAACCTCCTCATCATTTTCTGCATCATATCCTCAATACGTGATATATTACCTCCAGCTTCCCTAGGAGCAGAATGCCAATTTTGAGGAGGAACATAAGGTCCAGTCCGATCGTTTCCGTTGCCATAGTTATTTCGGTTGTAATTATTTTCGCGATTGTAGTTCCCATCTCGGACATATTGACCCTCGCGGTTGTAATTGCCATAGTTTCGACCTTGGTTTCCTTGACCTTGGCACCAATTATCGGTGTTGGAACCTTGGGCGTTTGGTCGGAAACCCCCCGTCTGCTCATTCACTGCATAAGCATCCTCTTCAAAATAATACTCCTCTGTCGGTGGTGGAGTTCTAGTCAAATAGTTCACAACATTTACCTTCTTCGCTCCTCCAGTCACATGCTTTAACACCAACCCTAGTTCAGTTCTCATCTGTGCCATCTCCTCGCGAATCTCATTTGCGGGCTGGTTGTTTGTAGCTTGAACGGTAAATGTGCTCCTCCCAGTGTCTGACTTTCTAGTGCTCCAAGCTTTATTATTTCGAGATATCTTCTCCATTTTCTATGTAATTTGTGCAAAAGTGCATTCACCGTACGAACCTCCCGCAATAGTATCGAGCATTACCTTACCATTATCATCCTGTCCTCGGTAAAAGTACTCCTTCAATGACTTATCATCAATATGGTAATTCGGGAAATCCCTCATGAAGGCAGTGAACTTATCCCAAGAACTACTCACAGACTCTCCAGCTAATGTTACAAAGTTGTTGAGTGTATCCTTCTTGTTCAACTTCTTGGACACTGGAAAGAATCTTGCTAAAAATGCCTATGTCAACTGCTCCTATGTATAGATTGAGTTGTCAGGGAGTTCATTGAACCACACAGCAGCATCTCTGGTCAATGATAGGGGGAACACACCCAACCTAATGACGTTCATATCCCAATCCGGTCGACCTATACAACTTTTGCAGACATGATTAAGTTTGGGTATGTGAGCATATAGATCATCCACTGGCAACCCCGCAAACAAACCCCTCGTTGTAAGCATCTGTATCAAGCTACTGATCACCACAAATGTATGCCCCTGAGGTAGAGGCGATAGGACAAGAGGTCCAACAGAATCGGCAATATTAAGGTTGACCCTAAAATTTTCATGCAGACATGGTCCTTGTGGTTCCTGTGCCCTCAATCATCTCCCAATCTATTCTCAACTGGAACCTGATTATTCACATCAATTACCCTCGGAGGTTGCAATCCAAAACCTTCACCTAAATCTCCCCCGATAGGGTTAACCAGAACTCCTTAATTATTCCTTCTCCATAAAGTTCTATTCAATTCAGGATCGTAGGGAGTAAGTGGTTCGCCTTGGCTCCGTGTACTTGGTATACACTAGAGTAAGACCCTGAGAGAGACAAAAACAAAGAAAAAGTAAAATTAGGAAATATTTGACTAAAGTTCAATAATGCAATTAAACTTAATCTAAAAGTCTTATTCCCCGGCAGCGGCACAAAAAATTGATACGCTCAAATTACACCTCTTTTCAGAAGCATAAGCGATCGTTATCATGTAAAGAATCCAACTTGTAGGTTGGGGTCGATCCCACGAGGAATATGGTTTAGACTTAAGTCCAATAACAATTATATTCGTTTAGCCAATGTATTACCGAGACAAATAAGTAAAAGGGGGGGGGGAGGATTTATGTAATAAATTTTGGAAATTATGAAAGTAATTAGTAAGCAAGATTGAAACTTTTGTTGTTATCAAATTGAGAAGGAAACTAGGGCATACGTGTTCCCCATAAGCTCATAACTCCGTAATCCTAGTAATAGAAATCCCTTCCTAGTGTATTACATGCAAAGCGATAAGTTATGTATTTCTAAATCCTTGGTCTGGCATCTAGAGAATTTCAGCCCGCACCTTGGTCCGGCTACATGTGTATAATATACTAACCCTTACCATTACCTCATATTAGACGTCACATCGATATATGGCTTAGTTTTCACCCTCGCACCAATCTACATTAATTCTATTAGATAGTATCACACTAAATCTATGTTGATAATTCTTTTCTTATTAACTACCTCCTTGGTCTGGAAAGTAGCAACAAGGTGAGTTCTAACATTGCGCACCGTTAGAAAGACTTCTAGACGAAAGAATTATCAATGCATGCACAACCCTAGTTTTGGATTTAGTTACCCATATTAGCAAGAAAACAATTCATAATATTTGAAGAATAAATCATGAACTTACGTAGTATAGTAGAATAATCCCAGAATTTCAAAGTAAAAATCACCAAAACGTGCTTAGGAAATTAAGAATTGCTAAAGTTGCCAGTTAATCTCCTAAGCCAAAAACTAGAACAAAAATAATAATGTCTAACCTCTCAAAATGAGGTTTACATACCATATATATATAAAAATAAGTCCTAACTAAAAAGGAAATGAAATAAGGAAAGAAAGCTGCAGGACGCGTCTTTATTCTACGAGACTGACCTACTGTCCGTCAGTCGATCTACGGTCCGTAGGTTCCTTTCGTGGCTCAAGACCTAGGCAATTTTTCTTTCTTCAAAATCTGCAAAATCTCTATCGCAATCGACGATTCAACAGTATGGTCCGTAACTCTTCTTCGTAACACCATACTTGGATTTTTTCAGCATCAGGTATTGGAACCAATCTCTAAATGATTTGACAGAGCAACAGTACGGTCCGTAGATCAATCTACGGTCCGCAAGTCACAACCGTGGTTCCACACTTGGTCAAGAATTCCCCGATCTTCAGCAATGCCTTTCCTGCCCTTCTACGACTATCATCTATGGGATGTAACTGGACCTACGGTCCGTAAGTTACCTCCGTAGATGCCCTTTTTTGCACTTCTTTCAGTTGTGTCTTCATGTTTCCGCGCCTGAAGCTATTCCCTACAAACATGAGAAAAACACATATACACTAATACAAAATAGCCCTAGACACACAGAACTCTCAAGTGAAATGTATTAAAATCACCATAAACTCATGGTACATCATTTTTCTTGTTTGTGCTTTGAAATAGAGGAGGTGAGTATGTCGAGCGGTACTCGCGAGCAAATGGAGTTTCCTCCATTAGAAGTAATTATGTTCTGGGATCGCATTCTAACCTTCAAATAATTGGAATATGAACGGATTCATGAGGCATGGATAAGGTTTAAGGAACTGCTAGTTTAATGCCCAACTCATGAAATTCTCGATATAGTCCTACTAGATTGCTTTTATGGAAGTCTTGGTCCTGGAAAGAAGGTATTGGCTGACCAACTCATTCTAGGTGGTATTACACAACAACCCTAGGTGATAGCAGCCCACCTGCTAGGTCACATGGCTGAAACAAACCAAGAAGTAGAGAAGGACTTCATGTTGGCTGCACTAATGACTCAGATGGATGAGTTAGCCAAAAAGATAGTTGGGATTGAAGCCCAATGCAAAAGGAAGGACAAATACATCCCTCCTCATGAGCAAAAAAGGCCTAAGGACAATGAGGGTAAATGTGTCAAAGGAATTCTCTCAATCATTCTCCACAAGGTAAATGAGCATGATAGAGTGCTGGAAGAGATGAAGAAGAACATCGAAGTGATGAAACAGATGATTGGTTCTCATTCCAGATCTATCCAGCTGCTCGAGAACCTTATGGGTCATGTGATGCCTCATCTCTACCCGCAACAAAACAGGGGGTTGCCAAGTGATGATATGGCTAACCCCAAAAGTGGAGTTTGAGTATTGACTTGTGTCGTGCCACGACGTTAACTAAGGCACTTCTTGGGAGGCAATCCAAGGTTTTATTGCTCTAAATTGTTATTTTAGAATAATGGTGGGTTGATTGCGCAGGTTAAAGTGTGGAAAGTTTTTGAAAATTGCAGGTTGGTGAGCTAAAAGCTCTAGACGGCGCATCACCGAAAAGCTCGGCGAGCCCAACCTAATCAATCGTTTGACTCAAGACATCTTCAAAATGGAGTCTGTAAAACTCGGTGAGCGCAGGAAATTATTGGCGAATCACCGACCAAGTCGGCGATCCCGACGTAAACTGCCGTTTCGACACCCACATTAACTGGAGGTTTTGGAAAACTTGGCGAGGTAAGTGAATACTTGACGTGTCGCCGAGTGGTTCGGCGGGCGCGACTAACGTTTCCGAATGGGCGAGAACTGGACGGTTTTAAAGGCCAATGGTTCCAAAGTTTCAAAATCTTCACTTTCCCTCGCTTTCAAACTTAACAAACTCGCACCTAGTTAGTATTTTCCATATTTTTGCATTCCATAAGTATTTTGGTTGTTGATTGGTGCTCGGACTTTGGATTACATTGCCGCCTGACATTTCAAAATACTTTAATCGGCATAAAATGTTGGTTTTCCAAACCCCGAGTTTATTTTATTGAATTTGTACTCATTTCCAATGATCTTCTCTTAGTTATGTGTACTGGGCCTCTATGATAGGATTAGAATGTTGGAATACCTATTTTAATTTGATAATATTGCCCGTATTGTTTTGATTGTCGAATGCCCGTAAATTTGTACCTTAAATTGAGTTAAATTTTATGAGATTGTGCTTGATTGTAGCTTAGTATGGTTCGGTGATGTCTGAGTAGCTCGTATTTGTTCTAAATGATGTAAATTGCGCAATGATAGAGTGGGTGACACCATTCTTAAGGGAAAAAGTCGTCAAATGGCCAAATTTGGTAAAACCTGGAGAAGTCTGAGTATCTCGGGGTTATGGGTGTTATCGAACAAGACTACTGAAAAGAACGAAGAATAGACAGCCTGAGGTTCACCTAAGCCATTAGGCGAGTTGTTGAAGGGCTATGGTCTCGTCTAATGTTCCAGTGTGCCAAGCTCTGAAGGAAAAAATTGAGTCTGTGAGATAAAGGAGCAGTCGGTGAGTCGCCAAACGATTCTGCGATGCAGTACTTCATCGCCAATGTTACAGAACTTGAAGTTGCTTAAGGACAATGCAGAAAGGCAATGAACCAGACCAAAGGGCAGATCGCCGAGTGGATCGGCGATCCCGTCTAACTGCGCCGAGTGATCCTTCACAACACACTTTTTGACAACTATAAATACGTGTTTGAATTTTTAGTTTAGTATCAAGTTTTACATTTCAGAAACCAGTTTTTAGAATTACTCAGTTTTAGAACTTAGTCTTTGGAGACAATTTTCCTTAGCTTTGAAGAGTCGAAGATTTTCATTTCCGAAGCAATTGGAAGTGGGTATTGAAGATTCTTCATCCTTGACGTGTGTAAAGACAATATTTTTTGTACCTATTTGATGGAAACACTTTTTGGTATCAATTTCTATCTCTTTAGTATGTCTAGCTAAAACCCCAATTCTTGGGGTGTGATTTTGTAAAGATGGGTTGAATTTACCGCTAGGTATTGCTAATTGATTGTTTATTTGCAGTTTAGAGGTGATTTCGTTCAGTAGTCGTGGTTGAATTAAATAGGGTTGTAGTTGCAAATACAATTTTATCTTCTTGTTTTTGACTTGTTCGAGAGAGAAGTTTTAAAACCAAAACTACTGAATTGATAGTCTCTGGTTATTGGGGTTGTCGTGGGTTCAGCTCGAGAGAGTGAATCCTAAACCTTCTCCCACACATTCAGCTCAAGAGAGTGACTCGATTAATGTGAAGGTTGTGCTTCATTGCTGTTTATTGGTGTTCGAGAGAAATCGATTTGATTCGGGGTAAATTGTTTGAGAGAAAATTTACCCCCACTAAAGTCTAGCCTAGTTACCAATTTGCAGCGAGTTACTATCAATAGCATTTACCCGGTTGTGTATTTTAGCCCATATTCCGTCTCCATATTTGCATTTTTGTTTTAGTTGTCATTTTAGTTGATAATTGCTTTACAAAACCCCCTTTTGATAATTGACACTTGTGTCACCCTTTAATTTATCATGTTTTTCTTCGTAAATTTCTATAGCTATGATTAACTTGAACACATTTTGGCTTTTCTATTGATTCTCAATTATAAACCGTTCTCTTGGGACTCGACCCCAATTCACTAGTTATGTTACATTACTATTGAACGACCGTGGACGCTTGGTATTGGATGAAGCACCCGGATACGTCAAGTCAATGTGGCTGATTAATCCAGGATTTGTGAGTTCTTGAGAATGAATCATCCTGATTTCATAGGGTCAAATGTCAGTAAGGATCTGGAAAACCTTATGAAGGAACTGCATAAAGTGTTTGAGGTTATGCGTTTTGCCAATGTCGAGCGTGTGAATTTAACTTCATACCAACTTAAGGGTGTTGCTAGAATTTTGTACGACCAATGGAAAAGGAGCACGACTGAAGGGGCACCAATTGTGAGCTGAAGTATGTTTGAAGGTGGCTTTATGGTGCGTTTCTTTCCCCACGAGCTGAGAGAGGCAAAGGTAAGAGAATTCCTAACTCTTAAACATGAGTCCATGAATGTGCATAAGTACAGCCTCAAATTCACTCAACTGTCCCGTTAAGCTCCCGAGATGGTTGTTCATATGAGAAGCATGATGAGTCTATTTGTGTCTGGACTATCCCGCTTGTCAATCAAAGCGGGTTATGATCCTATGTTGACAGTGGAAATTGACATAGAAAGGCTTATGATCCATGTGCAGCAAGTTGAGGAAGACAAGTTGAAAGATAGGGAGGAGTTTCATAACAAGATGGCTAAGACAATAGGCAATGAGTCCGAACAAAAAAAGGCCGGAAATATGAACCGGCGATCTTTTCAGTAGAGGCCAAATGGGCCTACCCCATCATTTGCGAGTGCACCTGCACCAAAGAACATATGTGACTTCAGGAATCAGAATTCGCAGTACTTTAAAGATCTACCTACTCAATCTTAGCGTAGTGTGGCACAAGGGGCCAACTGAACTCCTACGTGTGCTAAGTGTCGTAGAAACCACCCAGGAGCTGTCTTGATGGCTCCCCTGGTTGTTTCAAGTGTGGTAAGACAGGTCTCTTCATGAGAGAGTACCCTAAGAACAAGTAGGGAAATAGTAATGGGGATAATAGAGCCCAATCATCTTTCGCAGTTGCGACAGATAAAACTACACCTAGAGGAGCTACATCAGGGGCAGGTGGATGAATATACCATCTATATGCTATCACCAGCCCCCAAGAGCATGGGAATTGACTAGATGTTGTCACTAGTTTGATCAAAGTGTTTACTTTGGATTTATATACATTAGTTGATCCAAGTGTTAGTTTATCTTTTGTGACTCCGTATACAGCTATAAGGTTCGATATTCTTCTCGAAAAACTTCTTGAGCCCTTCAGTATTTCCACACCTGTTGGTGAGTCTATTTATCGTGGTTGTGACATCTCTTCCAATCACAAGGACACCATGGCAAACTTAGTTAATCTAGACATGCTTAACTTTGATGTTATTCTAGGTGTGTACTGGCTTCATTCTTGTTATGGCCTCAGTTGATTGTAGGACTCGAGTAGTTAAATTTCAATTTCTTAATGAGCTAGTTGTGGAGTGGAGAAGTAGTTCAACAGTGTCTAAGGTTCGTTTCATTTCAAACCTTAAGGCCAACAATTTAGTATCTAAGGGGTGCATCTTTCACTTTGCCTGAGTTAATGACTCTAGTATTGAGACACCGCCTATTCAGCCAGTTCCAATTGAGAGTGAGTGTCGAGAATTCTTTCCAGATTATCTTCCAAGAGTCCCTCTTGAGAGAGAAATAGACTTCGACAGAGAGAGTCTTCACGATACTCGACCTATCTCAGTTCCACCATATAAAATGGCTACAACAGAATTAAAAGAGTTTACAGAGCAGTTGAAAGATCTTCATGATAAGGTTTTCATTCGACCTAGTGTCTCACCTTAGGGAGCTCCATCCTTATTTGTGAGGAAGAAAGATGGTTACCTTAGAATGTGTATAGATTACTGCCAGTTGAACAAGGTCACTAAAATGAATAAGTATCCCCTTCTGAGAGTTGATGATATTTTCGATCAACTCCAGGGGGCCACTTTCTTTTCTAAGATAGACCTCAGATATGGCTATCATCAATTGAAAGTAAGAGAGAGTGATATTTCAAAGACAACATTCAGGACCCATTGTGGTCAATATGAATTTCTTGTAATGTCTTTTGGCTTGACTAATGCTCCTACAACGTTCATGGACCTTATGCACACAGTGTTTAAAACATATCTTGATATGCTTGTTATCGTGTTTATTGATGACATACTGGTTTATTCGAGGAGTGGGGATGATCATGCTAGTCATCTTAGAATAATCCTTCAAACTCTCAAAGATAAGGAGTTGTATGCCAAATTTGTTAAGTGTGAGTTTTGTCTTGAGTTCGTGGAGTTATTTGGCCACATTTTATTTGGTGAGGGGATACGAGTTGACACTCAAGAGATCGAAGTAGTGCAAAACTGGCCTAGACCCACATCTCCAATAGGTATAGTGAGTTTCTTCGGATTGGGTGGTTATTATAGAAAGTTTATCTAAGGGTTTTCATCTATTTCATCCCCGTTGACAAAGTTGACTCATAAGAAAGTAAATTTTTAATGGTCCAATTATTGTGAGAAAAGCTTTCAGTATTTGAAAACCTGGTTAACTACTACCTCAGTGTTGACCCTACCTAAGGGTACACAAGGCTTTGTTGTGTATTGGGATGCGTCCAGGGTTGGACTTGGTTGTGTATTGATGCATAATGGTAAGGTTATAGCCTATGCCTCAAGACAGCTTAAGATTCATGAGATGAATTACCCAACTCATGATCTAGAATTTGTTGTTGTAGTATTTGCTTTAAAAATATGGCATCACTATCTCTATGGTGTTCATATAAATGTGTTCACTGATCAAAAAAGCCTTCAGTATGTTTTCAGTAAAAAAGATCTTAATCTTAGACACAAGAGGTGGTTAGAGTTGCTCAAGGATTATAACTTGAGTATTCTCTATCACCCAGGTAAGGGTAATGTTGTTGTTGATGCTTTGCACAAGTTATCTATGGGAAAACTGCTCATATTGAGGAAGACAAGAAAGAATTAGGCAAAGATGTGCACATACTTGCACGATTGGGAGTCCAGTTTTTGGTTTCAAATGAAGGTGGAGTGGTGGTGATGTATGAGGCTGAATCATCACTAGTGTATGAAGTGAAAGATAAACAAGACCAAGACCCTGTTTTGCTTGAATTAAAGGCAAATGTTCATAAGGAAAATATGATGGCTTTTGAAAAAGGTGGAGATGGTGTGTGGAGTTATCATGGTCGATTATGTGTACCAATGGTGGATAAACTCCAAGAGAGGATCATGGTTGAAGCACATAGTTCCAGTTATTGAATCCTTCTTGGTTCAACAAAGATGTATCATCACTAGAGAAAAGTCTATTCGTGGAGTAGTATGGAAAGGTGTATTGCAGAGTTCATTGCTAAATGCCCAAATTGCGAGCAAGTCAAGGTAGAGCACCAAACTCCCGGTGGTTTGGCTTAGAATATAGATCTTCCGAATTGGAAGAGGGAGATGATCAATATGGATTTCATTATTGGCTTGCTGCGATCTCGTAGAAAACATGATTTGATTTGGGTGAGTGTAGATCGGATGGCTTAATCAACCCATTTCTTATCGGTAAAGACTACCGATTCAACAGAAGATTATGCCAGGTTGTAAATTCAAGATATAGTCCGAATTCATGGAGTTCCTGTGTCTATCATTTCAGATAGAGGTGCATAATTCACTGCTCAATTTTAGAAGTCTTTTTAGAATGGTTTGGGTTCGAAGGTAAATCTTGGTAATGTTTTTCTTCCTTAGACCAATGGTCAAGCAGAGCGCACAATTCAAACCTTAAAGGATATGTTGAGGGCATGTGTCATATATTTTAAAGGTAATTAAGAAGACCATTTGCCTTTCATAGAGTTTGCTTACAACAATAGCTATCACTTTAGTATCCAGATGGCTCCCTATGAGGCAATTTATGTTCGAAGATTGTTTGATGTTTGTGAAGCTGAGCTGATAGGATCAGATTTGGTTCATCAAGCTATGTAGAAGGTGGAGATTATTCATGAAAGGTTAAATACAATGTAAAGTCGTCAGAAGTCCTATACATAAGTTAGGAGAAGATACTTAGAGTTTGAGGTAGATGATTCTGTTTACTTGACGGTTTCACATATGAACCCTGTTATGAGGTTTGATAAGAAGGGGGAACTTAGTTGCCGATACATTGGTCTTTACAAAATATCCAAGAGAATTGACAATGTAGCTTATGAGTTGGAGCTACTATCAGAGTTAGCTGATGTTCATCCGGTATTTGATGTTTCTATGTTGCAGAAATGTATGGACGATCCTTCACTTATTTAACCTACTGAGAACATTGGCAGTATGGATAGCCTATCCTATGAAGAGATTCTTGTTCAGATTCTTGATCTGAGGTTCACAAGTTGAGGACTTAGGAGTTTCATCAGTCAAAGTCCTATGGAGGAGTAATTTTGTTGATACAGCTACTTTCGAAGCTGAGGAGGATATGAAGAAGAGATACCCTCATCTCTTTCCTTCTTAATCAGTTCCACACCATGGTAATAACTTTTTGTCAATAATTTTTTAAATTGATATGCTAAGTGGTGTTAAATTGCAAGTTGGGTGTTAGATGTTTCCACCCCTAGTTCTACTTAGAGTGATTTCATTCGAGGACGAATGTTCCCAAGTGGGAGATATTATAACACCACAAACATAGAAAGAGCTAAACTGAGTTTCTACAAGTTACTCTTCATATTTTGAGTTTTTGGTAAACTTTAAAAGATAATAACTTTCATCACAAAATGATTTCGGTGACCCATGAGGTATCAAATCGAAGGTCTTTGAGTCCTTTTCCCAACGCCATCGAGTTTTCTAAATTCTGAGTTCGGATGAAGGAGTTATGGCCATTTGAGTGAACCCCGCTCTAATCTAGGCATTTTTCATCTGTTATAAGGAGGGTTGTTTTAGTCTTTTCCTTACCCCACTAGCCTAACACATTTTACCCACCCAATTTAAGGAGTCTAATCACACTAAGTCAATTCATAACATTCCAAAAACGTTTAGAAGGTTAGGGCAAAGTTCAAGAGAAGAAAAAGAATAATGTTTGAAGCATTCATCGAGTTTTAAGGATTTTCGAAAAGATCTTTGTTCTTTTAAGGTATGTAAGCTTTCATAGTGTTTGGTTTGTTCATCCACACGCCAATCATGAGTTTCCATTTATGAATTTGTCCATGATATTGTGTATATTGAGATTATTGATGAGGTGCTTGAGGTTTTTTGCTTCATTCTTTAACAATGGAGTTTTGTTGAGTTCTTGACGTAAGGGTGTTGTGAATGATAACCTTGACTGGACTGGCGAGCGAGCCCTGGAGAATATCCCGTTCGATTAGGACACCCCCCCGGGTATGTTAGACTTACTTTGGTTTTGTCATATTTGGGCATGAAGACATCTTTTACCCCTTCCCTTATTTTTGATAGTACATGGATGCTTGTTTTTAAGTATTATATCACCGGTATTATATGCGAAGATTGTTTTGGATTCATCTTTGTTGTTTTTCTTGCGCATTGATATGAATAAGAACTAGTTATTTAAGGCATTTTGATAATGAGGGAAAATAGAGGAAAATAGGGCTTTAGGCTCTGTCTCGCCTCGTCCCGCCATAGTGACAGACGCGCTACTATAGTGGCTGCTGCTATAGTGGAGAAACTCCTGCAATAGTTGGAGCATTGTAGCGGCCCAGTACCGTTATGGCAGCCTCGATAGACTCAGCCCAAAATATTTGAATTTAGGTAATGTTTACAATTCACTCATCAAACATAAACAAATTACAATTTTCCCGACATTATGATTGAACTACACCTAAGGCATACTCATTTAAACATAAAGCAATTTATCATTCACTCATCAAACATACAGAAGTTACGAATTTCCCTTGTCCATGATCTCGAAGAAGTTATAAGTGTATCAGATATAGCTTAGGGTCATAAGGAACCACTAACACCAAGTTAAGTTCATAGCTTCTCTGCTAATTGAGTGTTTCCATTAGATCATACAAGGGTCAACTTCAAATGATTATATATCTATGAATCTAAATATGCAGGTACCTCAAAACCTATTACATTGTAGGTCTATGAGTCTTCTTTTCAATGCCACCAACTACTTGTCAGTGTGTGATGGGAACTGTGGCGGCCCATGATACTTGGGTGTTACACAAGACCAGTAGGATCATTTTTTGCCATTTTTGATGGCCAAAGTAACAGTCCACTAATGTTTGCATAATTAAGACACAACTTCCAATGCAAGTGTCTATGATCGTACAATAGTAAAGTAACCCTCCCAAGGGAGTGGGCTTGAGAATTAATAGAAAAATAAAATTAAGTTCTAATTAGTCATAGCTAAAAAAATTATCGAATGTAAACATGTTAAATCTAAGGGGTGACGCAAGTGTCAATTATCAATAGGAGTTTGTGACAAATAAGCAAAGACAACAAAAATGCAAAGAGTACTAATCAAGGAGATGAGATTCTTAGGATGTCATAGGAATACGGGATAAACTAAACTATTGGGTACATGCTCTTGATAATAAATCCGTTGAATAATTGTGACTAGGCTAGACTATAGTGGGGGTAATTTCTCTCTCGAGCAAGTTACCCCGAAACAAATGGGTTCCTCTCGGACACCCACTTACCACATGAAGAATAACCTTCGCCTTAGCCCACTCACTCTCTCGAGCTGAGTGCATGGGAGAAGTACTAGGGTTCACTCTCTCGAGCTGAACCTCATGTCGACCCAATCCCACCGGCCATCAATTTAGTAGTCTTAGTTTTACGACCTCTCTCTCAAGCAAGCCGAAAACAGAAAGGTGAAATTGTATTTGCAACTACAATTTCATTAAGTTCCACCACAACTACTAAACGAAATCACATTTACACAACAAATAAACCATCAACAAGCAAGACCCAACAGATAATCTTATCCATATTCACAAAATCACACTCTAAGAATAGGGGTTTTTGCTAGACATGTAAAAAAGATAGAAATTAATACCAAAATGAATTTGCATTCAAATGGGTATGGAGATTTAAGTCTCAAACAAGAAAAGAATGAAGAATCCACAAGACCAAAGTCCAAATTCTTGGAGTTGAAACCCTTTGATTGTTCATGTTCTTCATAACCGTCTCCAAACTTAGAACTCAAAAGTCTATCATAAAAATTCTATATTTAAAATCTAATAATAATCTACAACTCTCAACGAGTATTTATAGTTTTCAAAAATCTGTGTTGCAGCGGATCATTCATCGTCGTTAGTCAGGATCGTCGATCGACTTGGTGATCCACTGATGTTTCCTCGTCTCGCCTTTAATTCGTCATCAATTCTTGATCTAAATCACTGTAACTTACAACGAGCTTTATCGGGGGTCACCAATTTATTCCACAAATCGCCCTCCTCCTTGTTGCTTCGCCCATCAGCATTTACTTACCACTTTCATCACCACCTTCGGCGACTAGGTCATTTGACGCCGATTGGATTGGTGACACGCTGAACGAGATTGCTACTCGCCGTCATTTTTCTTATTTTTTGCTCCAGCTTTCAGTAACTTTCGGCGGTTTGGTAGCCTATTCAGCGTGTCGCCGAATTATTTCGGTGATCTTCAGGTTTTCATTCTCCTTACTCTTTTGTATTGGAACTTTTGGAACGTCTAGGCGAGCCGATGGTCACATTGGTGTATCGCCAAATAGGTTATCTTTCCCTCGCTCTTTCAGCTGCTAGTTCCTTGTTGGCTCGTTAGTGTCCATGTTTTGCCTCTAACTTTAAATACCTGAAAATCAAGGTTGTTCATCAGTTATTGAGACAAATTATGCATTTGAGGACACTAATTTTTATCAAAATATAGCCCTAAATGAGTCCATGTTGAGGACTCATCAACACCCCCAGCTTAAACTTTTGCTTCTCCTGAAGTAAAACTCAAGTTCAGCCCGTTCAAACAGGGATGTCTCAAACAGTGCTACATAAAACTCGATCATGAATGTACACAACAAGACTCAATTTACTCATGCAAGGATTAAATGTGTACCCAAAGATTCAAGTTGAGACACACCATTACCAAATATTCTCAAGCTCGCAATACTTGCTTCAAATGCAAGTTCAAGCTACAACAAAGTATTCGAACTACCCTCAACACAAAGGATGATTCCATATTCACACACAATGGTTTAATCATTTAAAGTTCCGCAATCAAATGCAACGCTCACACTCACAAAGAAGAACACAACACATGCTTTCACCCAGAGGTTTGCCCGTATTTTCCAATCAACAATTGTTTTAGCTCATTCAACATCACAAAGGTCTTTTCAAGGCTTGTAATGGGGTAGAGTACAAAGGTATGGTCATTTAGGATTAGTGACTTTTATCCTCATGAGATGTGGTATTCTCAACACTTCTTTTCCTCTTCCTTCATCAGTTTTGCTAGTGCTCATAAGTCATCCTATTATTCTCTTTTCATGATATGGTCATTTAGGCTCAGTGACTTTCATCCTCATGAAATGTGGTACTCACAACACTTCCTTTCCTTTTCGTTCATCATTTTCTTTAGTGCTCATAAGTCATCCTATTATTCCCTTTCCATGGATTGCTTGGAAACCCCATTTCTTTTGTACTTTATTCCAAAATTTTCTTTTTCATTTTTTTTGTGGAGGGGTTCCATTTTTCTCAAAACCATAGGTAAGAGGAGACTTTCCTTGCACTTCTTGACTTGCCCTTGTCTTTTCACCACACCCCCAACTTAGGCTTTTGGCCTAAGTTGGCTATTCAACTAACCACAACTTCATGAGGATTATGGGTGATGGATTAAGAGAGGTCTAGTTTTCATCAAGGTTCTTCTAAAGAAAGGTAAGGCTCAAAGGGTGTTCAAGAGAGGTTCACACACTCACAAGGTAGGTCACCATATAGGTATATGTCAAATTGGCTCACACTCTTCGAAATTGCCTAAGATCATATCAAGAGATAACCTTAGTTTGTTGACCGGACTAATGAGGCAAATTCTAGGTGTATTCATGCATGGTTCACAATAAGCTAATTCACACAAGGCATCGACACTAAAGTCAAACAAGACTCCACACTTTCGCTAGTGTGCAACGTTTATCGCATGAGAATCAATTTGATAGATGACTAATCACAACGAGATGCATAGAGTTCACATATTGTCTATGCAACTTCATTTGGCCTTATCGTAGCCGTACATTCATGTTCGTTCAATTATGAGCACCATTCAAGTTATCGGTATTGATTTAACCGAAACATAAATTTATGAGAAGGCATTCATATTTAGCATACAAGGGGAATGGTAAGAAGAGGGGTATGTGCTACCCAATTTCCACTCCCCACCAAAAGGACTCGACATTTCCCTGAATGAGCCAGCAAAACCGCAAAAAGACATGGACATTAATAAATAAATTAAAACATAAAAATAGTCAAGAAAGATATGTAAAGTGTGAACAGGTAGAGGAAGGTGATGAGGGATCTTCACTAATGGGCAAGATAGGTCGGGTCGCTGAATTGTATTAGCGATCCACCGACCAACACAAGCGTCTCGCTGAATGTTAAAGAGCCTCATTTTCAGTTTTACAAATCACATTAAGCACGCCAAGAAGGTTCGGCGATTCGCCGACAGTTCTTCATCCTACAAAAATCACAAAAAATTTATTTAAAAATTCTAGTACTTGGGTTGCCTCCTAAGAAGTGCCTTATTTAACGTCGTGCATGACGTGGAAGTGCCTTCAAGCATCCTCCAGATACACCACTTCAACTAAAGTAATATCTTAACATTCCCCAAAATATAATTTCAAAGGTTGACCGTTCACTTTAAATGGGGGTCCTTCTTGATCTTCAACTTTTATGACACCATTGGTTAACACTCGCGTTACTCTAAAAGGTCCAGACCATTTGAATTTGAGTTTTTCGGGAAAGAGTCTAAGTCGAGAGTTGTATAGAAACACCCAATCTCCCACCTTGAAGTCCCGCTTGAGTATTCGAGCATCATGCCATTTTTTCATCTTCTCTTTGTAAATGGCTAAACTTTCATAAGATCTGAGTTTAAATTCGTCCAGTTCGTTCAACTGCTCTACCCTTCCCCTTGATGTTTTTGACCAGTCCAAATTTAAAGCTTTCAATGCCCACAATGCTTTGTGTTCCAACTCGACGAACAAATGACAAGCCTTACCAAAAACCAATTGATATGGGGACATACCAATAGGTGTTTTGTAAGTGGTCCGATATGCCCATAGTGCATCATCGAGCTTCCTAGACCAGTCAGTTCTATTGGCATTCACTGTCCTTGCCAAGATGCTTTTGATCTCCCGATTTGATACCTTGACCTGGCCACTTGTTTGGGGATGATATGGGGTTGCTACCTTGTGTTTCACCCCATATTTTCTCAGTGCCATTGAAAACCACTTATTGCAAAAGTGGGATCCCCCATCACTAATAATTTCCCTAGGAGTGCCAAATCTTGCAAAGATGTAACGTTTCAAGAATCGGACAACACTTTTTCCTTCATTGTTTGGAAGAGCAATGGCTTCCACCCATTTGAAAACATAATCTACAGCCACCAAGATATATTTATTTCCAAATGATCTCACAAATGGGCCCATGAAATCAATCCCCCATATATCGAATAGCTCGACCTCTAAAATAGAAGTGGAAGGTAGTTCGTGTCTTCTAGAAACCCCACCTTGTTGTTGACATTGAGAGCATTTCTTCGCAAATTCATGTGCATCCTTGTAGAGGGAAAGCCAGTATATCCACTTTGGAGAACTTTAGCGGCGGTGCTAATACCACTATGGTGACCTCCCACTGGAGATGCATGACAAGCATGGAGAATTTCTACCACTTCTTCTTCAGGGACACACCTTTTAATGACATGGTCAGCACACTCTCGAAACACATATGGTTCATCCCAAAATTTTTTTTAAACATCGAACATGAATCACTTTTGTTGGTTAAAGGTTAACTCATCCCGCACCAGTCCGCTCACAATGTAATTTGCAAAATCTGCATACCATGTTGTATGTTTATGAGATATTGCAAACACCTGTTCATCGGGGAAGGAGTCGTCTATGTCGACCTCATGCTCAACATCTTACCTTCCTTCCAACCTCGATAAGTGATCAACCACTTGATTTTCGCAGCCTTTTCTATCTTTTACCTCAAAATCAAATTCTTGTAATAGTAGCACCCACCTTATCAATCTTGGTTTTGCATCTTTCTTTGCCATCAAGTAACGGAGTGCAGCATGATCAGTATGTACGATTACTTTGGTGGCTAGCAAGTATGCCCGAAACTTTTCAAATGCATAGACTACCACAAACAACTCTTGTTCAGTGACCATATAATTTCACTAGGCACTATTTAGAGTCTTACTTGCGTAATAAATTGGGTGAAATAGTTTGTTGCGGTTTTGCCCCAACACTACCCCCAATGCCATACCACTAGCATCACAAATTACTTCGAAAGATTCGGACCAATAGGGGCAAATGATAATCGGGGTGGATACTAGTTTCTCTTTCAAACACTGAAATGCAGCCATACAGGCGTCATCAAAATAGAACTTTCCTTCCTTCACTATAAAGTGACATTTTTCCCAATTCAGAACCAGATTCATTTCCACGTATTTTTGGAGCACTTGCCCTAAGTGTGTCAAGCATTCTTTAAACGTATCCCCTACAACTGAGAAGTCATCCATGAATACCTCCATAGAGTCTTCGACCATATCTGCAAAAATAGACAACATGCAATGTTGAAATGTCGCTGGGAAATTACATAACCCGAATAGCATCTTTTTGAATTCAAATGTTCCATAAGGGCAAGTAAAAGTGGTTTTATCTTGGTCTTCAAGCACAATAGAGATTTGATTGTAGCCGGAGTACCCATCTAAAAAACAATATCGCCCCCTCTCTGATAACCGGTCAAGCATCTGGTCCATAAAAGGTATTGGGAAGTGGTCTTTTTTGGTCCATGAGTTAAGCTTTCGATAAACCATGCATACTCTCCACCCAGTCACTGGTCTAGTCGGCACGAGTTCCTCCTTTACATTTGGGACTAAAGTGATACTTCCCTTTTTTGGTACACATTGTACCGGGCTTACCCATTTACTATCTGCAATCGGGTAGATTACTTCCGAGTCTAACCACTTGATAATCTCTTTTTTCACTACCTCTTACATTGGTGGGTTCAATCTCCGTTGATGGTACACACTAGGTTTACATTCATTATCAAGCCGAATCTTGTGCGCACAGATACCAGGAAGAATACCCACTATATCAGCTATGGTCCATCCTATAGCTTTTATATGTTTCTGCAGTACTTCAATGAGCAAGTTCACCTGCCTTCCAAGCAAGTCAGATGCGATAATCATGGGTAAAGTATTATCGGCTCCCAAGAAGACATATTTTAGATGAGAGGGTAGTACTTTTAAGTCTAGATTTGGTTGTTCCTCAGTTGATGGCTTTGCAGGAGGACTTTCTCTGTTTTTCAGGTCGATATCCAACTTGATTGGATTCCTTGAATATACTCCTAATCCCGATAAGGAAGCTACCACTTCATCATAGCCCTGAACTTTGGATTCATCATAATTACCAAGCACAGATTCAAGGGGTTCATTCTTTCGCATCAAATGGCTCACACTTTCCACCACTTCATCTATAACATTCTCAGTTGATACCACATAGATATCGCTTGGCTTCAGTGTAGCTTATAGTCATCACATAGATGTTTTAGGCATCAATATTGCCTTATAGGCATCACATGAGCCTCTGGAAATAAAGATAGGCTCATAGGGAATATTACCATACGTAAGCAATGTATACACTCCAATAGTATAGTAGGCAACAACAACAACGTACATCAACAAATAAGTAGCCCAAAAACGATCAATTTAACTTTAAACAACTTATACAAGTGATTTATATGGCGTTTGAAAATACGGGGTCGTCTACAAATAGAATATGAATACCAATAAGGTATGAATATATCAACTCAAGAAGACAATAATGAGCACCTATGGCTATGAATAATCAACGAAAATTATCTAGTAATATCATTTTTATGCTTTAACGGAATATAAAGAATGAAGGGAACACTCTTACCATACCTTTCTTATCGATACCAGTGATCTATGAATTCTTACCCAAATCCTAGAAAAATTACAATATGGTGCAAGCTCAATCAACCGTCAAGAGTACAAAATACAATAATAATCTGACAAAAGATACAATTTTTTTACTAAAAAAAATACTATGTGCGTCTTACCAGAGCTAGAATTAACAAAAGGAGAAACTTACCTTACTCTCAAGATTGGAGTACTTCTCGAACCCTCACCACACATAGAAACCCTTACTCAAACACCACCCAGAGAGTTACACCACCAAATCAATAGAGCAAACTATATAGGAAAGATGGGTTTGTGATGTAGAGCAATTTCTGCTTAATCTAAGACCATCAACATATATGGAGGATTTCAAGTGTTTTACTCTAAAATATTCATGTTTTTGGGTAAGAAAGTGATTTATATAATGGATAAGGAGATTTTAGTAAGCTCCATTGTCACAAACCAGGGGTACCCCCTAGATGTAACAAGGCGTACAAGACCCCGAGAGGCCTCTTAAAAACCATTTAGCATATCATAAAATAAATAATAGAAATGAGCGGAAATTTAAAATATTTCAATAAAATTGAAGTCTTTATAAAACGAAGCGGAAGTCTAATACAATTGTCTCAAACCATCTAAACCACATGAATAAATCTTGGGACACAACCCATATAATAGTCCAAATATGAAATGAAAGACATAAAGGAACATGGTGGTTAAATCCTCGAATTCTATGAGGACTCCCCACTTCTTCAATCCTTGATCTACTATGATCCTAGCCACAAGTGTGAGAATCAATATCGCCGGACCCTACATTTGATAAGAATCTAGCAAGAGTATGCGTTAGTAAAAAAATGTACTAAATATGATGGCTAGCATAAACAACATAAACATAATTGTTAGTTAATATAAACCATAAGCATAATCAATGTACATAAATCATCATCATAATAAGAAAGGAACACTCCTCAAGTAACCTTACTCATCCCTAAGAAAGATTTGGGCCATCCGCTTCTACTCTAGTAAAGCTTACCTCATGGAAGGCTTCTCAAGGAACAATCCAAGCTATTCATTCTTTATATCATAGTTCTCATTATTCATACTTACTTTTAAAGACATGGGGACTTGCCTCTTGCCTTACTTACAAAGGCTAATAGGTACTCGCCTCTTGCCTTAATTACTTTACGATCATTGGTACTCGACTCCACAATCTCGTCATATGACACGGGTACTCGCCTTCACATCTTTTCATAAGGATTACATGTACTCACCTCTATGTCCATTCATCATAGTAATAACGTAGGGTCTCACCTCTTCTTCAATACTAAGGATTATAGGAAATCACCTCATATCCTTTCATATGAAGTCATGGGTAGTCGCCTCTAGCCTCATCAATTACATAGATTGTTAGTCCAGATTCATTTTAGGTGAGCAATCCTTTCAACCTAGAATCCTTCACGTGAGAAAGCCCTTCACATTCATACATTCATACTTAATCAATTCATGTGGTAAGTATCTCTTCCACAACACCAACATCAATTACCTACAATTAATATCATAAGCTTTACTCTCAAAGCAACTATCATCATAATTCATTAATCCTATATGGATAAACCTAAACCCACAAAGTTTCCCTTCATGGCATCAACCCAACTTTATTAATTCTAACGTAACCTAGAAACATAGGCTAGACATGGGTACATGTAATTTCATCCTAAAACATGATTTAATATCAATTCAATCATAAACAATCATTATCCACTAAATTGGATCAACATTCACCACTACCCACAATATTGGAAGAAACCCTATTTAGAATTGGGGATTTCAACTTCACAGTTGTGGAAATCTAGGGGACTCCATGGAAGAAAGGATCCAATGGATGAAAAGCCATCATACCTTGATTACAAAGCCCACACAAGCTTGATGATTGGAGACTTGAACGTGACCTAGCTTTAATTTCTTCCTTCTTCTTCCAACGTCTAGAGAGAGAATAATTCAGAGGAGATTTGGGAATTCTTTTTGGGATTTTGAGAGAATTACTTGAATGGGGATTTTGGGGGTAATACTTATATAGGTTTTATAGACTTAGGGAAAATAACACCACTTTGATTTAATTAATATCGAAAAAGAACCAGCTTCCCTTGAAAATAGCTGTCAGTCCACGATCGATGGAACCCGACCGACGGACTGTCGATCAACCTAATGTCCTAGTCATTCGTCGATCATGGTCAGAAACTTGGGATTTCAGGGCCTCAACCATAGACCAGACCATGAACCGTGGAATGACCTACGGACCGTAGGTCAGGCCATGGATGACACTTGCAATTTTCCTAAAATTTCATCATTATCCTTTTCTCGGATACAGGGTATTATACTAGCCCTCTCACTTAGCCCTAGGTTAGCCTACTAGATTTCGGGGTGTTACATTATCTCCCTCTTGGGAACGTTCGTCCTCAAATGACGATTCTTGACACCTTTCGGAAATAAAAACTCAACACTAGCAGCCCATCATGCATGCAATTTATCTAAATATACACAAGAAAGGACAAATTTCATCTCCAAGCAAAACATGCTCAATGCATCTCAAGGAACTAGGAACCACATCTAACAACTCAATATGCATGAAATTTTTAGATTTCTTATATTCAAGAAGGAATTACATTCTCCAAACATAAAAGCATGCTCAACACAATCTCATGGAGCTCATAAGCAATTCAATCTAAAAAAGCATATCTAAAACATTTTTATCAATTCATCTTATGAAATGTATAGGAAACTCATACTCAATGCACTATAACATGAGGAAATTCAATCATATAAACTTATTTTCTTTCAAAACACAAGTTTTCATGAACACGCATAACATAAGGTAATCATGGGAACATCTAAAACACATGACTCCACATCATAAAACAAACCAAAGAGAAACCTCATTACCTCAAGCTAGAGTAGAAGGAAAAAGATGAGGATATTGGGACTTCATATCAGCCTCGGCCTACCAAGTAGCACCCTCAACTAAGTGGTTTCTCCACAATACCCTCACTTAAGAAACTTCCTTGTTTTTCAATCTCTTAACTTGCCGGTCCAAGATCTCCACCGGTACCTCTAAATAAGAGAGACTTTCATCAACCCCAAGCATCATAGGGGAACTATGGATGTCGTATCTCCAACACACTTCTTAAGCATAGAGATATGGAGAACCGGATGCACCATTGCCAAATCATTTGGCAAATCGAGTTCATAAGCAACCTTACCAACACGTCTCAAGATTTGATACAAGCCTACGTATTGGGAATTAAGTTTCCCTCTCTTCCCAAATATCATCACACCCTTCATGGGTGCGATTTTCAAATAGACCCAATCACTAACCTCAAAATCAAGGTCTCTCTTTCTAACATCAGCATAGGACTTTTTTCGTCTTTTGGTCATTGTCAACCTTTTTATAATGAGCCGGACTTTCTCTATAGCCTCATGATCTAATTCGTGTCCAATCAAGGCAACCTCACCCACTTCAAACCACCCTATAGGAGATCTACACATGTTACCATGAAGAGCTTCAAAGAGAGGCATACCAATACTAGAATGGTAGCTATTATTATAAGCGAACTCTATCAATGGCAAGTGATCAGTCCAACTTCCATTGAAATCGATGACATATGCTCTCAACATATCCTTTACAGTTTGGATCGTTCGCTTCGCTTGCCCATCAGTTTAGTTTGTGGGTGAAAGGTTGTGCTAAGTCTCACTTTTGTGCCAAGACCCTTCTAGAATGACTTCCAAAACTAGGAAGTAAACTTAGTACCTCTATCAAAGATAATAGACAAGGGTATCCTATATAACCTTACCATTTCCCACAAATACAACTTGGCATAGTCTTCACCACATAAGAAACTTTGATGGGAATAAAATGGGCCGATTTCGTCATTCGGTCTACTATAACACAAATTGAATAATATTGTCACCAAGTACGTGGCAACCCTACTATAAAGTCCATAATCACTTCTTCCCACTTCCAAGTAGGAATGCTAATGTCTTGGGATAAACCTCTCGGTTTATGATGCTCAACATTCACTTGTTGGCAATTTGGAAACTTAGCCACAAATCCCAAAATATTCTTCTTCATCCCATTCCACCAATAGATCTCCCGCAAATCACGGTACATCTTGGTGGCTCCCGGGTGAATGGAATAGCAAGAACTATGGGTTTCTATCAAGATTTTCTCCATTAAGTCATCAACATTTGGAACACTTAATCGACCTTGGTATCTAAGTACTCCATCTCCTCCTTGAGAGAATGCCTCAACAGACTTTTTGAGCACTGCTTCCTTCAATTCTACCAAAGTCGGATCAAGATATTATTTAGCTTTTACAACACATATTATAGATGATTCGAAACCATAATACCACACTTGGTGGAGTCCATCAATCGAACACCCAAACGGGCCAATCTATGGACCTCTCGTACCAATTCCTTCTTATCATCATCAATGTGAGCAACACTACCAATAGACAACCTACTAAGACCATCCGCTACTACATTCACCTTTCCGGGGTGATAGAGAACACTCATATCATAATACTTCAATAACTCAAGCCACCTTCTTTGGTGAAGATTCAAATCTCTTTGATTAAACACATATTGCAAGCTTTTGTGGTCGGTGAACACATCTACATGCACACCATACAAATAATGCCTCCATATCTTTAAGGCAGAAACCACCACCGCTAATTCAAGACCGTGGGTCGGATAATTCTTCTCATGACCCTTAAGTTTCCTTGAAGCATAAGCAATAACTTTTCTGTTTTGCATAAGCACACATCTCGACCCCATTCTCAAGGTATCAAAATATACCACAAAACCATCCATTCCTTCCGGTAAAGTCAAAACGTGAGCGGAACTAAGTCTATATTTCAACTCTTGAAAACTCTTTTCAAATAATTTGGACAATACAAACTTAGACTTCTTTTGAGTCAAAGTCGTCAATGGAGAGGCAATAGAAGAAAAACTCTTAACAAATCATTGATAATAATTGGCCAAACTCAAGAAACTCCTAATGTCCGAAGGTGATAGAGGTCTAGGCCATCTCTTGACACTATCTGTTTTCTTAGGATCTACCTCTATACCTTTGCTTGAAATAATATGACCAAGGAAAGCTACAAACCTTAACCAAAACTCTCACTTGCTAAACTTCACAAAGAGTTGTTGTTCCTTAATGATTTACAACACAATCCTCAAATGATCAATATGCTCATCCTCACTCATTGAGTAAATAAAAATATCATTGATGAACACAATAAAAAACATATCAAGGTATTTTCTAGACCCTATTCATCAAGTTCATAAATGCCGCCAGAGCATTAGTCAACCCAAACGACATTACCAGAAACTCATAGTGACCATATTGGGTTCTAAAAGGAGTCTTCAAAATATCTTCTTCCTTCACCCTCAATTGGTGATAACCCGATCGGAGATCAATTTTAGAGAAATAACTTGCCCCTTGAAGTTGGTCAAACAAATAATCAATCCTTGGGAGAGGATACTTGTTCTTAATAGACACTTTGTTTAACTGTCAATAATGTAACACCCCAAACACTAGTAGGCTAAACTAGAGCTTAATAAGAGGGTTAGAGTCATAAATGTAACTCTCCGTACTTAGAAATAAATAGTTTCGTGTTGGAAAGTCAAGGCATGACACCCAAGGACCAACCATGGGTCCTTGAGAAAGACCATAGAAAACTTCCTCGGCAGTGGACCTCGGAGGGGACCCACACCTTGTCGGTCAGTCCACGACCGTGGATGAGGGGGATCATAGGTCAGGCATGCATTTCACTTCCTTTGAACCCCGACCCAGGTTTCACCAACACGGGTCATGGGTCCAACCACAGTCCATATATGAGGGCCAAAGTCTTTGACCACAAACCATGCCCAACCAAGACGGGTCGTCGTTCCATACATGGTCCGTAGGTCAGGGGTCCGTGGTTCACGCCTAGAATTGCTTTTTGGAAGTTAAGCTTATGGGCATTTTGGGGATTTCTGGTTTTAATTAAGAACTAAGTGAGGTCGTTTTAGGTTAAATTAGATCACCTATATAAGGATTTTAATTCACTAAACTAAGTTAATTACCTCATTATTTCTAAAACCCAAAACTGGTCCCAAAACGTTATCCTCTACAAATAAAATTCTCTCTCTAAAACTTCAAGGAAGAAGAAGAAGAAGAAGAAGAAGGAAGTTAGAGCTAGGGTTCAAGGAATAAGGTTTTCGTCTCAAATTCATTGGATTCCATTTCTAAGGTATAGTAGTCATTCATCCATGGATAGCCTTAATCCATGGATCCCCTTCAAAACCCCAATTTCCCCCTTTCCACTCTAGGACAGGCTTATTTGGAAATTGAAACTTTACCACTTGGGTTGTAGAATCAACAGAAGCATAACAAGCATGGAGTAAATCCACACTAACAATAACATCAAAATATAACATATTAAGTTCTACTAGATCAACATGAGTAGCTCTATGGGTTAAGGAGACGATACAATTTCTATATACTCGTTTAGCTATAATAGATTCACCAAAAGGAGTAGAGACAGAAAAAGGGTATAACAACACATTCGGAGAAACATCAAACCTCATAGCTACATATGACGTCACAAAAGACAAGGTACCATTAGGATAAAGTAAAGAATAAATATCTATAATAAAGACCTTCCACATACCAATAACAACATCGAGAGAATCATCTTGATCATGACGAGTTTTAAGTTCATAAAATTGGTTTTTCTGTTGAGCACTTGAACCTGAACCAGTAGGCGGAGCTTGCCTACCATCCTTTCCTTTGTCATTTCTCGATGGAAAATATCTAAAGTGGTGACCACTTTTATCACAACCAAAATAACTATCGCTACCCATCAAGCATTTTCTCGGATGCCTCTTGCCAAAAATTTGGTATACGGGAATCAAAGATCTATTTCCACCATCATTTCCTCCTAAAAGTATAGAGTTAGACACTCTTTCCTTATTGAACTTAGGATCCAGAGCATATGAGGAGCCTTGACCAGAAAACCATTGTCAAAACTTAGAACGACCATGTCCATCGAACCTTGAATGTGAGAAGTCACTATCATCGGTATTTGCCCTGTTTGCCTCCCTAGACCTTTTCTTTAGCTTATCCTCTTCAATTTGTTGAGCATGAATCCTTAGACGGTAAATGCTAATTTTTAATGATCATGGCGGTATGACATTACTTAACCACCATTTTGGACCCTCCTGAAACAAACTTGCTCATCTTTACCCAAGAGTCGGCAACCATAGTAGAAGCATATCAAGACAGTTGTGTGAATTTCAAGGCATACTTATTCACACTCATATTCCCTAGACTAAGGTTGATAAATTCAAGAACCTTTTCCTCCCTCATCTAAAGGGAAAAGAAACTATCAAGAAAAGCAACCTTGAACTTCTCCCAATCCAGAGGACCCGCATTAACTTCCCTCTCTTTCTTCCATTGGTTGAACCAAACTTGAGCAACACTCTTAAAATAATAAGCAGCCAATTTTTCCTTTTCCACGAGCGTCCCTCCCATGATCTTATACACTTCATCAATAAACTCTTGAGGATCTTCTTGAACCTTCATACCATAAAACTCAAGGGATTCATTCTAGTAAGGTCCCTCATTCTAGTTGTCTTCATACCCACAATTGGGTCCCTATTGGCTTGAGCCATGATGGCAGGAACCATCTCTTGAAAAACAGCTCAAGACTCCATATTTAGTCACTTGTTCGGCCAAAGGGTCGAGTGGAACTTGAGAAGCTTCATGATCCACATTTTCATTCACATTCCTCCTAGAGTATGCTTTTAAGGGGCCATATCCAGAAAAGCCTTGGATAAGGAATAGAGGGGAGATATACAGAGTTAAACTTTATTGCATGAATTTAGTGTGATGAAAGAAGTGGAATTTGCTAAATGTCTTATATCTTCTTATTTATAAATGTGGTGCACTTCACACTCATGATCAAGAGTCTACTCGACATGGCTTATGAGACATCCTAGGAACTTTCTAAACTTTGTGCTCTGACTATTAAGTTTGTCACGACCCAAAGTATACCCTGGGTTTAATATAGTGTATAGAACCTACAGAGGCCCTACACAAGTTAATTTGGATACATCATACAAGATAAAAAAACTAAATAATTAAAAATCTTAGTCTTATATCGTAAAAGAGTTTTGGAAAAGCGAAAGTTCAACATAAGTTTGTCCATCTTAACATTCAAAAGAAGTGGTTGGGATGTAACCTATACAACATGTACATCAACAAAGAGAAACATGATTAAGTAAATGTATCTCGGTCCTCAGAACATGAGCACTCACCCAAACTCTTAAAATCTGGAAGAATCAATTAGCCATGAGAGTAAGAGATAGGAGCATCAAACCCTATATTAGTGAGACAATGTAGGTACAAGTATGCATTCGTAGATTAAATGTACTAAGTATGGGGCAATATGCATAAAATATCGTGTATTAATATTAAATCATGCAATAGAAGACTTAATCAACAATAATAAATCATAATTGACTGAAACCCATAAAGATTCAATTGAAATCCTAACTTGATCTATAGAAATTGAAAACCTTGGGGACCCCATGGAAGGATGGATTTCATGGGTGAATACCCACATACCTTGCTACTCAAATCCCACAAAGAAGGGTGAATTGGTGACTTGAATTAAATCCTAGCTTCTTCTTCTTCTACCTTAGGTTGAGAGGAATTTGGGGAATCAACTTAGTTAGGTTTTGGGGAATTAGTGTACTAACTCAGATTCGAGAAAGGATAAAATAGCAACTTTCAGGATTTCATGTGCCATCCGACGGAAGCCAACCACGGTTCGAGAACTAAGCCATGGACCATAGGTAGCATTCGTGAATGGTACCCAAAATTTGTCTAGAAGATTCAGAACCACGGCCGGACCAACGGACAATCATTTTGTCCACGGTCCGTGGTTGAGGGTCCATAGTTCAGGGCCTAAATCCTAGTTTCTGATGCCGATCGACGGACGTGCAGGATGGACATCTGTCAAACCACGGTCCGTCAGTTTGGGACGTAAGTCATGGGTCGTCAGTTATTTCCTAAGGGCACTTGGGTCTTTTCCTCATTAGTCTAGCCTAATAGTATGTCATTTTAACCTACACCAAAACCCCTATATAAGTATTTTAACTCTAAATTTTCCCTATTGAAAGTCATTCTCTCAAATTCACTAAAAGAAATCAAGTTCTTCCTCCCAAATATTTCTCTCTCTAGAAAACTTGAAGAAGAAGGGTCCAGGCTAGGGTTTGCAAGGCAAGTCTCCAATTTCTCCATTGAAGTTAAGAAATTTGCATGGAAGTATGATAGTTTTCATCCATAGATTACTACCATTCATGGAGTTCCCAAATTCTGTTATTTTTGAAAGTTAGAATTCCCCAATTGAGTTAGGGTTTTTGTTCATGTTATGGGTTCTCCTAATTATTGATCTAATGTATTGATTTATGATCTATGATGAATGAATTGAGTTAATCTCATGATTTTGTGATAATTCTTCATGAACCTATGTAATTCCCATGCTTTCCAATTATTATCATATAATGTGGTTCTTGGACTATGAAAGAAGAGTTATATGAAATCAAGCATGAATTGATAAAATTGTATGAAAACTATGATGAATTTCTAGTAACCTATGCCTAACCCATGTCTTCTAGATGTTGATGATTGAAAGTGGGTTTTGAATCATGAAAGTTGAATTATGGAAGAATGCATGTCTTATGAAATATATGTAAATGATTTAAGGATGCTTTAAGATTCAAGTATCAATGATGTTGCTATTGTTGTGTTGTTGAAAGGATTTCTCATAAACACATGTAAGCATGAATTGTGAAAGATTTTCTCCCATGATAAGTATTCTTATAGTTGAACGACTTTCTCACCTAAAATGAACCAATGATAAGAAGCAATGCTAATAATGAGGCCAAAAGTGTTTACCCATTCTCTATAATTGAATGACAAGAGGCGATTACCTATGTCACATGATGTAAGGCCAAGAGGTGATTAACCATGTTCCTTTATAAGCTAAGATGAATATGATTAAGAACTATTCCGTGGAAGTTCAGCTTACAACCGAGTGGACAAGTGGCAATTACCCATGTCCCATCACTATGTGACAACATAGGATTGTATAGATAGACATTAGCTAGTGGATCCACAATTGTTAGAAGTTCATGGTCCTTACTGTGGCAAGTAGGACAACCTTTTTGGTGTGGGATAGACAGTGGATTCCATGTTGCTAGCTCACATGGTCTTCTATGTCGGTTAAGGATACTTCCCACAATTAAGTAAAGTTATGATGAACCTTCAAAAAGTATCGTAAGTATGTTTCAAGATGATATTCACTTGCTTTGATCGTGTTTTATGGCTTATGCTTTTTAAACTTTCAAGTTTTCATGTTTTAGCTTTGATCATTGCATGTTATGAAAATGTCCTATTTTAGCATGATTTAAATTTTTAAATTTTCTTATTTTTTATATTTCATTTTTTTGCATGGTTATCATACTTGGTACATTGTTTTGCACTAACAAATACTCTTGCCTACATTTCCCTAAATGTAGGGTCTGACAATCAGCGTTCTCAGTTTTTTGGCTAGAGGTTGACTTGAGAGATTTCGAGCTTTGGTGTGTCCTTATGCTTCAAGGACAAATTTTTCATTGTTTCAGTCTACTTTTTTATTTCCAGTTTTGATCATGATGTATGGGCTAGGCCCAATTTTATTCTGTTATACAAGATGGCTATTGAGACAAAGTGGTTCGACTTTCGCTTAACTTTTATAAAAGACTTTTTGGGACTTGAAAAGTATTCAATTTAGCTCTTTTATTCTATGTCTTATGTTATGAAAGCTAAGTGGCTTGTATGGGGCCTCTCGGAGTCTTATACGCCATGTTACATCTATAGTATACCCTTGGGTCGTGACAAACTTGGTAATCAGAGCACAAGGATTAGAATGGTCCTACGATGTCTCATAAGCCACGTTGAGTAGTGTCTTGTTAATGAGTGTGAAGGCGCCACATTTATGAATGAGAGACTACAAGATGTTTAGAAAACTCCACTTGTGTCATTACTATAAAGTCGTACAGTAGAGTTTAAATTTATAAGGTTTCTCTCCTAACCCTTATCTAATGCTCTACATGATATTTCTACTTGAATAGCTTATGTAGGGAGAATGCGGAACAAGAAGCTCATCACCAAGCTCCTCAAGTTTCGGTTGACCCTTTAGCTGAATAAGTGACTAACGCGGAGTTCAGGGCTGCTTTACAAGTATTTACTCATGTCGTAATGGCCAAAGCCAATAGGGAGATTGCGGTTCCCGTGAACCCAAATATGGGTACGTCGGCATCTACAATAAGGGACTTCACTATGATGAATCCTCTTGAGTTTCATGGTTCTAAGGTTGAAGAAGGTCCTTAAGATTTCATTGATGCGGTTTATAAGGTGATGATGATCATAGGAGGGGCGCCAGTAGAAAAAGCGGGGTTGTCCTCTTATCAACTTAAAGGTGTTGCTCAAATTTAGTTCAACCAATGGAAAGAAGGGAGACCAGGGGATGCAGGTCCTCTTGATTGGGAAAAGTTGAAAGTCGCTTTTCTTGATAGGTTCTTTCCCCTTGAAATCAGAGAGGCCAAATTGCTCGAGTTCATCAACCTTCATCAAGGAAGTATGAGTGTTAATGAATATTTTTTGAATTTCACACAATTGTCTAAATATGCCCCTGCAATAGTTGACGATCCTAGGGGAAGGATGAGTAAGTTTGTTTCAGGTGTGTCCAAAGTGGTGGTCAAAGAGTGTCGTACCGTAATGATTGTTAATGACATGGACATTTCTTATCTCATGGTTTATGCCCAACATATTGAATTGGAGAAACATAACGAAAAGTCTAGGGAGGCAAAGAGGGCTAAAACTGGTGATGGTAATTTGTCTCATGCAAGGTCCGATGGGCATGGTCGTCCAAGATTTGACAAAGGTTTTCCGGTCCAGGTTCCTCCAATGCTCCTACTAGGTTCAACAAAGAGAGGGTTTCTAACCCTAAGCCTCAAGGATGGAATGGTAGTGGGTCCTTATTGCCTACTTGTGTTAAGTGTGGACGAAAGCATGAGTGTAAATGTCTAGTGTGATCCAATGCTTGTTTTGTTTGTGGTAAAATGGACCACAAGATAAGAGATTGTCCTTCAGTTGCTAATAATGAGGGAGATAATCGCCGAAGGTCTAAACCTAATCGTTCATCCGGTCCAAGTGGTTCGGGTCCAAATCCTCCCAAGCAAAACATATTTTATGCACTTCAGACTTGTGTTGAGCAATAGGGTTCTCCCAATGTGGTTACCAGTATGTTTAATGTCTTCCAACTTGATGTTTATGCTTTACCTGATCCCGGTGCCACCTTGTCTTTTGTGACGCCATATGTGGCTGTGAGGTTTATTGTTCTTCCAAATGTGTTGTTAGAACCTTTTTATGTCTTTACTTCTGTTAGTGATTCTATTGTGGCTAACATGGTCTATAGAAAGTATCCCGTTTCCTTGTCCCATAGAGTTACTGTTGTTTACTTGGTATAGCTGGATATGCTAGATTTTGATGTTATCCTCGGTATGAATTGGCTGCACTCATGTTATGCTTCTATTGATTGTAGAACCTGTGTTGTCATGTTTCAGTTTCCAAATGAGCATATCCTAGAGTTGAAAGGGGGAAATTCTATGCCTAAGGGTCAGTTTTTCTCTTGTCTTAAAGCTAGAAGATGATTGCTAAAGGTTGTATATACCATCTCTTTAGGGTGAGGGATGTAGATTCTGAAACCCTTAGTCTTGAGTCAGTCTTCGTTGTTAATGAGTTTCTGAAAATGTTTCGAGATGATTTACCCGATATTCCTCTCGAAAGAGAAATATAGGTATTGACCTTCTCCTAGATATGCAACCTATTTTAATTCCTCGTTACCGAATGGCTCCAACAGAACTTAAAGAATTGAAGCAACAATTGACAGACTTGTTGGATGAGGGTTTCATCCGACCAAGTATCTCTCCGTAGGGTGCTCCAATTTTGTTTGTTAGAAAGGAAATTGGTTCTATTTGTATGTGTATCGACTATCGTCAATTGAACAAGGTGGCAATTAAGAATAAGTATCATCTCCAAATGATATAAGATTTGGTTGACTAACTTGATGGAGCTAGTTAATTCTCTAAGATTAACCTTCGGTCGCGTTATTGATGAATCCAATATTTCAATTCATTTAGGGCTAAGGTTTGTTAGTTTAACTGTCCTCAAATGCCTATTTATTGCTATAAAATAACGTGAAAGTATTGATTTGTAGCTATGAAGGCTAAAGAGCAAGGCAAGGACACTACCAGGCAAAAAGGAGAAAACAAGCTAAAGAATTTGTGGAAAGGCAATCCTGGTGATCGCCAAGACCACTCGGCGAACCGTCGAGTGGATCTTTAGCTCACCCAAAGTTCCAGAGTGCCAGCGCTGGGGAAGAACCAATTTGGCGATAGAAATGGGCAGTCAGCGGATTGCCGAACGACTACGCGACAGAAACTTGGATCGCCTAAATTCACAGAACCTTGAGGACTTATGACCAATACAAATTGGCGATAGATGGGAGCGAATGGCGAAAAACTAACCGGGTTGGCGAGGAACGACTTACTTTGCCAAATGGCCTTGGAGGCCAAAAGATGGGCAACTGTAAATTGGGTTTTAAAAAGAAGAAGAAGAGTTTTGATTCCAAAATTTTAGAATTGTGGTTTTCTCTGAGTTCTTTAGTAATGATTGTAAGAATTTGAACTTAGATTTGAGGATTTTGAAGTGGGTTTTTGATTCACTTGGATTCAAAGCATTGTAGTGACTTGGAAATTGTTACCCAACTAATCTAATTGGTAACGATATCTCTCTTTTTATGATGTGCAGTTAAAACCCAAATTATTAGGGTGTGATCATGTGTTTATTGACTTAATTAGCTGATGGGTATTGTTGTTTACTGATTTAATTGCTTAGTTTAAGTGGGTTTAATCAATAGCTTTGGATTGATCTATGAATTGTAGTTGCAAAGGCATTTCAAATTAAGAGCTCTGGGCTTGCTTGAGAAAGAGATTTTAGAACGAAGGTTGTTGATTAATGATTGTAGTTATTGGGTTGATATGAGTGACTGAACTCCTAACTCGATTCTACCTATCTAGCTCGAGAGAGTGGATAAATTATGGTTTTCGGCTGTTTTGATTGATAAGCTTATCGAGGTTCAAGAAAACTCGCTTGAATCGTAGTAGCTCTACGCGAGAAAGTTACTACACTTATAGTCTAGCCTACCTACTAGAATTTAGCAATTGTTAGTAACTTTCAATTACATGTATAGAGAAATTAGTCTTTAATCGATCACATCCCAAGAATTCCTCTTTATCTTGTTGATTCCCCTATTTTCGTATTTGTTCTAATTTTTAATTGCAAAACCAATCCCCCATCTGACATTCATTGTCACCCCTTACACTTGTTTAATCGAATTCATAAAATTTTATTCTTATAACCACCTAGATCATATATGTAACTTCATAATTGAATTCAAGCATGTACCACTCCCTGTGGGTTTGACCCCAAATCTTTGTTGGGTTTTATACTAAATAATGATCGTCTACACCTAAAATTGGATAAGGTGTATTTGAGCGTTACTAAAAAATAGGGCCGCTGACGGGGAGTGGTGCTGTTTAGAATTCATTTATTGAAGTTTGAATTGTGATATTTTTTATTTATAGTTGAATCGACTTACTTTCTTTGGTTGTGTTTGTGTTTTAACAGAGGAAATGAGAATTAACTGAAGCAATGGTAGAAAAATCGGCAACAAAGATGATATCAGGAATTTGAATGATGTTAATGACCCGATCCAATTGGGTGGTATTGGTGCTATACATCTACCTCGTGTTGAGTGGAATATTGTCTTCCATGTCACTAGCACAATTCTACAGCTCTTACAAATGAAGGGATTGTATGGAGGGCTAGCTCATGTGGAACCCCATTAGCATATTCGGAATTTCATCGATGTTTGTGGCCCATTCTCGATCAAGAATATTGTCACGCCCCAAACTCGAGGGACACAACTGGCTCCTAATGTCAAAACTCAAGCCCGAGCCGACCCTGCTGAACCATTTGCTACTAGCGCATGGCAGCCACACGCAATCAAGAAATCAAACAAGTATATCTCGGCTTAAAACTAAGCCATCGGCCGGCAAGGCCCCTGTCAACTGATCTATAAAAGAAACAGCTACTCCTAGGAGATCATATAAATAAATAGACAACTAGTACAGAAGTCCTGATTGGGCCGTCGATGCCACCATGATATCTATACCAAAATTAAAAGCAAGTATATATCAATACAATACATCA
>NW_006238927.1:2660808-2663203 GCF_000226075.1 Solanum tuberosum | reverse complement strand
GATATATGCAACAAAAGTTAACAAACCTCCCAACTCTGGCAGCTCCGGAGGAAAGGGGCTGACCAACTGGATAAAAGTCAATCCTGCTGCTGAGGAGGTCTACTCAGTCGTCTGTCAGGACCTGCATGCATGAATGCAGCGCCCCTAAGGCAATGGGGCGTCAGTACAAAATAATGTACAGAGTATGAAAGGCAATAGACTATGATGAGGTATCCTGATATACTCGAATAAAATGATAAATAAATCAAGGATAAGATAACTGTACTGACCTGCTCCTAAATCTAAACGTATCAAAAATAATAAAAAAACAACCTAGCCAAGCCGCCATAAGCTCGGCAGGTACAAACAGCACACAAGACCACCTACTCAGGCACCCATAAGCCCGGAAGGTGCCAATCAGTCTATATACCCCTATCGATAGTCCCTTAGCCCTGTAGGCAATCACATAGCCCTCTTAGGCATTAATATAGCCCCCATAACAGCACATAGTTCTCTTAGGTATCAACATAGCTTATAGACAACTCATAGCCCTCTTAGGCAACAACATAGCCATGTAGGAAGCCCATAGCCTTCTTAGGCGTGAATATAGCCCTATAGGCAACTCATAGCCCTTCTAGGCATCAATATAGCCCCGTAGGCAACATATAGCCCTTTTAGTTATCCATTTAACCCCGTAGGTTGAACATAGCCCTTCTAGGCATAAATCACATTCCTGCAGCTAACCAGAATAGCCCCAACGGCAATAATAACAATCAAATCATTAAAGGCGAGCAATCTAAGCAACTTGTACAAATAGCCTCTAAGTCGTGTCCAACATAGGGACGCTACAAACTGAATAAGAATCCCGACAAGGGAGGATTATATCAACCTGAGCAACCAATAATCAACAATAACGGCTACAAGTATATCAAGTATATTAAGGAACATGTCGTAAGTAGGGAATAGCCTTAACATACTAAATTCACGTGTAGTAGGGAATAGCCTTAACATACCTTTTTCGCTAAATTCACGTGGCCTAAAGACTTTAACTCATAACTCCCTCGATACTACAACAAGGTAGGACCATAATCAACACATAAAATAAAAGATACCATGACAATACAATAAAAGATATGTATTTCCGTCGCAAATTGCTATTTGCTGCTTATAAAAGCTAGAGTCGATGAAAGAAGGGTCTTACCTCGATCTTAGGTTCGTAATTCACCTCAAAACCTTCAAATATATTCAAACCCCTGCTGTCTCAACTCTAAAATGTGATATGCTACACAATCGATAAAATAAATTATACCACGATGATGAGCCCAACGCGTAGAACAACTTTCGTCAAGGACTTACGTCGAGAAAATCTATATTTCACTTGATCCTAAAAATGGGTTTCTATGTTTTCTCTGTATATTTAGCTTAAAATGAAGAAAAAAACTCGAAGAAGAAGATATATACAACTTTCCACCGACCTAGGGCCCCACCTCACGTGCCTGCTTGCGCAGTCCCACGAAAATGCGAATATCTCTCTATTCTGAAATCGTATGAATGAACGGTTTGATGCGTTGGAAACTAGACTCGTAGACCTTCGATTCGATAGTTTGTGGACCCTATAACTCTTTATAGATTGGGAGAAAACCTCCAACACATTTGACCCAAATTTCAGAAAAAATCTTTAAGAAGGAACTTACGATAACTTCCGCCAACTTTTATTTTGCCACTTACCTAACTTCAAAAAATGAGATGCAACACTTGAACACTTAAATTAGGACATACCACATCATTCTAAATTTATTACCCACCCTCCTTGTCTTTCCGTGGAGATACGAGTAATTTTAGACGTTTCAAAAAGTTGGGGTGTTACATTCTCCCCCCTTAGAAACATTCGTCCTCGAATGAAAAATCTGAGTCACGCGGTTCAGTTCTTAGGAGTTGCCAAAATTTAGGCAGGTATCCTTTGTAAATGTTACTATTCAATAACCTGAAATGCAAAATTTCTAACCTAGGCGTTTCATATGATGACATAAATAGCTAAGCACTCTAGCTCCACCATAACAGTGCGAGCAGATATACAACAACAACCATAATAATAATAAGCAATAGTACATATATTTATTTATTTTTAGATTGGTATCTTACCTTACTACTCTAATATAAACTGATATGGCATCACCCTGGGTATGAAACAAGTGAGGATATTTGGACCTCATGCCATCCTCAGCTTCCCAGGTCACCTCTTCTCTATTTTGTTCCTCCACAATACTTTAACCGAAGCCACCTCTTTGGTCCTTAATTTACGGACCTGCCGATCTAAAATGGCAACTGGAGTTTCCTCGTAGGACAACTCCTCTGTGATCTGAACATCCTCAACTGGGACAACCCATGAAGGGTCTCCTAGACACTTCCGTAGCAT
>NW_006238927.1:2658275-2658412 GCF_000226075.1 Solanum tuberosum | reverse complement strand
ACTCAACATTAGCATAACAAGACGCTAACCAGTCCATGCCCATAATGACGTCGAAATTGACCATCTCTGACTCTACAAGAACTACAGAGGTCTGACGGTCGATAATTTCTACCGTGCAACCTCGATAGACTCTCCTA
>NW_006238927.1:2657816-2658004 GCF_000226075.1 Solanum tuberosum | reverse complement strand
TACCCAGCTAACCCTAAGAAACTACGAACCTCAGTCGGAGTCATAGGTTTGGGCCAAGTTTTTACGGCCTCAATCTTTTATGTATCAACCGCAATACATGCATCTGATACAATATGGCCTAAGAAAGCGATAGAGTTCAACCAGAACTCACACTTAGAAAACTTTGCATAAAGTTCTCGATCTCGAAG
>NW_006238927.1:2655704-2655973 GCF_000226075.1 Solanum tuberosum | reverse complement strand
GCAGTTTCTCCACCCATGCCCCTCTTGTCCACAAGAATAACAACCTGTGGAACCCCGTTTGCACCTCCCGAAATGCATCCTACCACAAGATACGCAACGCGGCGGTGTTGTGCTAGCCTGGCCCGAGCCTCTCTGCTGCTGAGAGCCTGATACTCGTGAACCCTCACCTGGGCCTGACTGTCCCTGACGATCAAATCTACTCCCCTGGAACTGCTGTGGTGGAGGTCTAGGTGGCCTACTAGAATATCGAGGTCTGGGACCACCCTGAA
>NW_006238927.1:2507383-2654390 GCF_000226075.1 Solanum tuberosum | reverse complement strand
TGCATGCATGAATGCAGCGCCCCTAAGGCAATGGGGCGTCAGTACAAAATAATGTACAGAGTATGAAAGGCAATAGACTATGATGAGGTATCCTGATATACTGGAATAATCTGATAAATAAATCAAGGATAAGATAACTGTACTGACCTGCTCCTAAATCTAAACTTATCAAAAATAATAAAACAACAACCTAGCCAAGCCCCCATAAACTCGGCTGGTACAAATAGCACACAAGACCACCTACTCAGGCCCCATAAGCCCGTAAGGTGCCAATCAGTCTATATACCCCTATCGATAGTCCCTTAGCCCTGCAGGCAATCACATAGCCCTCTTAGGCATTAATATAGCCCCATAACAGCACATAGTTCTCTTAGGTATCAACATAGCTTTTAGACAACTCATAGCCCTCTTAGGCAACAACATAGCCATGTAGGAAGCCCATAGCCTTCTTAGGCGTCAATATAGCCCTATAGGCAACTCATAGCCCTTCTAGGCATCAATATAGCCCCGTAGGCAACATATAGCCCTTTTAGTTATCCATTTAACCCCGTAAGTTGAACATAGCCCTTCTAGGTATAAATCACATTCCTGCAGCTAACCAGAATAGCCCCAACGGCAATAATAACAATCAAATCGTTAAAAGCGAGCAATCTAAGCAACCTGTACAAATAGCCTCTAAGTCGTGTCCAACATAAGGACGCTACAAACTGAATAAGAATCCCGACAAGGGAGGATTATATCAACCTGAGCAACCAATAATCAACAATAACGACTACAAGTATATCAAGTATATTAAGGAACATGTCGTAAGTAGGGAATAGCCTTAACATACCTTTTTCGCTAAATTCATGTGGCTTAAAGACTTTAACTCATAACTCCCTCGATACTACAACAAGGTAGGACCATAATCAACACATAAAATAAAAGATACCATGACAATACAATAAAAGATATGTATTTCCGTCGCAAATTGCTATTTGCTGCTTATAAAAGCTAGAGTCGATGAAAGAAGGGTCTTACCTCGATCTTAGGTTCGTAATTCACCTCAAAACCTTCAAATATATTCAAACCCCTGCTGTCCCAACTCTAAAATGTGATATGCTACGCAATCGATAAAACAAATTATACCACGATGATGAGCCCAACGCGTAGAACAACTTTCGTCAAGGACTTACGTCGAGAAAATCTATATTTCACTTGATCCTAAAACTGGGTTTCTATGTTTTCTCTGTATATTTAGCTTAAAATGAAGAAAAAACTCGAAGAAGAAGATATATACAACTTTCCACCGACCTAGGGCCCCACCTCACGTGCCTGCTTGCGCAGTCCCACGAAAATGCGAATATCTCTCTATTTTAAAGTCGTATGAATAAACGGTTTGATGCGTTGGAAACTAGACTCGTAGACCTTCGATTCGATAGTTTGTGGACCCCATAACTCTTTATATATTGGGAGAAAACCTCCAAAACATTTGACCCAAATTTCACAGAAATCTTTAAGAAGGAACTTACAATAACTTCCGCCAACTTTTATTTTGCCACTTACCTAACTTCAAAACATGAGATGCAACACATGAACACTTAAATTAGGACGTACCACATCATTCTAAATTTATTACCCACCCTCCTTGTCTTTCCGTGGAGATACAAGTAATTTTAGTCGTTTCAAAAAGTCGGGGTGTTACAAATATCTCTCAAGAATCAGTCCGTCTCCGATTGTTCCCATTTTCTCTGATGGGGGAAGCTACCAAGTGGTTAGCTGATCTCCTAAGGAATTCCTTTACTACTTGGGATGAACTAACCGTGGCTATCTATTTAAGATACTTTCCCCCGTAAAAAATGATGACGTTAAGGGATAGTATTCAAGGTTGCAAACTCTTGGAAGGTGATCCAATCCATGAGACGTGGCTCAGATTTCAGAATTTGTTACTTCAATGTCCTACTCACTGGATGCCAAACAACGCGCTACTACACTACTTCTATAGGAGTCTTGACTTAGTAAACAAAGGGGTTGCTGATCCCAGAGGTATAATGCAATAGCCTTACGAGGTAGCATCTCAACTCCTTGATGGCATGACCAATATTAACATGGCATGGTACACTTGTGAGGACCAAGTGTCTCCTCCCACCTTTAGGATGACAAAAGAGAAGATCGAGAAGGATCAAGAGAGAGACAAAAATATGGCAAAAATGATTACCCAACTAGATATACTATTAAAAAATGTGATGGGTAGTGGTTGAATAGTGTAAATACTATTGGTATTGGTGGGGTGATGAGTCCACAAATTGGACTCATTTTGGGCTTTATTTTGGTAGAAATAGTGTCCTCAAATGCTTATTTTATCTCAATATCTGATGAAAACTCTTAAGTTTCAGGTATTTAAAGTTTTAGCGGAAGCATGGACGCTTAAGCGCAAAAAGCAACAAAAAGACTGAAAAGAACGAAGAAGATGAAACCTGATCTCCGCCAAGCACACTTGGCGAATCGCCAAAGGGACATATCACGCCCTTTGTTCCGGTATGCGAAGCCCTAAAGGAAGAGGATAAAAAAGGCGATGAAAGGAGCAGTCGGCGCTTCACCGAATAGTTCTGCGAATCAGTACTATACCGCCCAATGGTCCAGAACGTGAAGATGCTGAGGGCAAGCACGAAACGGTGATGAAACAGAAGAAAGGCTAGTTGCCGAGTCATTCGGCGACATCGACTAACCTTGCCGAGCGATCCTCCAACACTAATTTTTGATGGCTATAAATACTAAAATCTTTATTAAGTTTTAGAGTTGGAACCATTATTATTATTTTTACAATAGAATAGTATGTTTTTGAAATATTTTTCTCTTAAGTTTGGAGAGGGTTTTCGGGGAGACTTGAAGAAAGAAGGATTTCATCTTCCCCAAATTGGAAGTAGGTCTTATCCATTCTTCTTCCTTTGCTTAAATCAAGGTTTAATTTCTTGTACCCAGTTAATTTCATTATCATGTTAGGTGTATTTTGTTATTTCTTGATGTGTGGCTAAAAACCCCCATTCTTGGGGTGTGATTTAACAAATATGTGTTGATATTGTTAGGTCTTGCTTGCTGATAGGTTAGATATATTTTAATGGTGATTCTACCTAGTGGTTGTGGTTTAATTTAATGGGTTAGTAGTTGCTAATACAAAACCACCCATGTGTTTTCGGCTTGCCCGAGAGGGAGGTCGCGAAACCAAAACCACTAGACTGATGGCCTAAGGATTCGTTCGACATGAGGTTCAGCCCAAGAGGGTGAGCCCTAGTCCCATATCCTAACACATAGCTCGAGAGAGTGAGTGGGGTAAGGCATAGGCTAGTCTTCATACGGCTAGTAGGTTTCCAAGAGGATCGCATTTGAAACAGGGTAAGTTGCCCGAAAGGGAACTTATTTCCATCTAAAGCTTAGCATAGTCACTATTATCTTGCAAATTTCCCATTGAAATCATGTACCCAACAATTTATCTTAACTTGTAATACAGTCACACCCCAAGAACTTGTCCCCGTACTTGATCTTCCCTTGTATTTTTTGTTGTTTTTACTACTTGTGACAAAACCCCCAATTGATATTTGACACTTTTGTGTCACCCCCTTCAATTCATCATGTTTTTGTTCGTAAATCTCTTTAGCTACGACTAGTTAGAGCTAAATTTTATTTTTCTATCAATTCTCAAAACCACTCCATTGGGACACGACCCCAACCTTTAGTTGGGTTACTATATTATCAACGATCGTAGACACTCATACCGTAGGATAGTGTCGTTGGTCACGATAAACATCATGGGGTAAACCCCGATGAAGCACACTTTGAGGCTTTGTATAACGAAGAAGTGAACTTCCTTGCAAATCAAGGACGCAGTTTTCATTCAAACTATTCAAGGCCGGGTTGAAATCTGGGTTGGAATAGAGATGATGGATAGAGAGATCCGAATAGAGAATTGCATGATCGTAACACTACTTGGAAGGAAAATGATGGTGACAAGGAGAGATACATCCCACTCTATGAACGTCAAAAGCCTAAAGAGTAAAAGGCTGAACCGAAAAACTTCTGTACATAAGACATGTTTGCACGCATTCTCAATAAGGTAGAAAGGTCAAACAATGTTTTGAAAGAAATGAAAAAGGACGTTTCCACACTCAATCAGATGGCCACCTCACATTCAGTGTCGATCACGCAATTGGAAACTCAAACGGGTAAAATTTCATCTCATTTGAACCCAAGGACAAAATGGGGTCTACCAAGTGATACGTTGGCTAACCCGAAAAATGAACCTTGAAAATGTACCAACGTCGTGCCATGACGTTAAATAAGGCGCTTCTTGGGAGGCAACCCAATGTTTAATGTTTTAAATTATATTGTTTGAATAATGGGTGTTGAATGTGTAGGTTGAAAAGTTGAAGTGTTGTAAAAATGGCCACTAGGCGAGCCAAAAGTCCAGTCGATGGCTCGCCGAATAGGTCGGCAAGCCCAACTTGGACCGCCATTGGAACAACTTCGCTTGCCAGAGGTTCTGTAAAACTAGGCGAGCTAAAATACCACTTGACGCATCGTTGAGTAGGTCAGCGAGCTCTACTTATTTCACCGACTGGCGCGCAAATTGAAAGGTTTTAAAAGGCCAAACAGTTTTAAATTCAAAAAATCTCTTCACTTTCTCACTTTTTCAACTTCCGAACGTTCACTCCGATATTATATTGTTCGTACATTAGTATTTTTACCCTCGTATTGTTTGGGATCTTTGGTCGGTAAGGAATTTGGAATTACTTTGCCTCCTAGCTTTACAAATTTTACTTAAAAGGATAGTTTTCCTAACCCCGAGTTGAATAGTGGTTGAAATAAAATGTATTTGATGATTTGTTGTTGGTATCTATGGGTAATGTCGATGATTGTATTCTGTTATTGTTGGTTTGCCCGTTATTAGTTGTATTAGTAATAAATTGGTCTTAAATGGTTATTCACTATGTCTTTAAATAATTAAATTCTTGGGTTGTGTTGAATTTCTCGTGGGTCTAGCGGGGTGAAGTCTATATAACCCCAAATTGTGCTAATTGTCAAAAAAGGCCAGATAATAGAGCGGTTGACGCCAGTTTTAAGGGAAAAAGACGTGAATTTGCGAATTTTGGCCAAATCAGGGAAAGTCAGAGTACCTCAAGGACATGGGTCATACGGGTCTAGTGTCAATTACATATGTTTGGTATTTTATTTTATTTTCGTAGGCTGTGAGTTTGATTTTGAAGTGGAGGGTAAAATTCTTGCACGTTGGTCTACTCGGCAAGCTGGGTCGAGATCTCCGAGTAGTTCGGCGGTTCGCCTAAGTCCCGTTAGATCGCCTTTATTTAGGGTTTAAGTGGTGTATCTTTTGATGATACATTTTTTATCACCGAGTTCACTCGGCGACTCACCGAAAGTCCTTTCTGATCGCTCTTCTGCACCCTTAATTTACATGATTAATTGGTAACTTTCAGCGAGCTACTTCTAGTTCACCGAATGGTGTCGATGATCCGCCAAATAGCCCTGATCATCGCTGACCAATATTGAGTTTTGGCAAATTTTTTACTGTAACTTTCGGTGAGCCCGACCTGGCTTGCCAAAATGGTTCACCGACTCACCGACAAGTTCGACGAGTCTTCCTGCAGTTTTTTTTGAGATTTTTCTTAACGTTGTCCAACGTTCCAACATGGTTCTTATAGGAATGGCTAAACCAAAGTCACTAGTAGAGACATGCCACCCCGAAAGCGTGCACGTGGAGTTATAATCAATGAGGAAGAACCTGCTTCCCGAGCTAATGCTACAAAACTATCTCCAAAAGGAGGTAAAGGCAAGGGAAAGGCGCTCGTGGTTGTGACACCTGCGAAGGGGAGCTCCAACACTGAGGGGGTCTATGTTTGCGTAATCAAGACACAACATTCGATGCAAATGTCTACGATCGTACAATAGTTTAGTAACCCAACCAAGGGTCGGGGTCGAGTCCCAATTGAGTGGGCGTAAGAATTAGTGGTTAAGGGCAAAGTGCTAAAGCTAATCGTAGCTAAAGACTATGGCGAATGAAAACATAATAAATTAAAAAGGGTGACGCAAGCGTGAAGTATCAAATGGGGGTTTGTAAGAAAGAAACAACTAAAACAGTGAAAATAAGGAAAAAAATACCAAGTATGGAGATGGGTTTTTGGGATGTGATAGGAATATAGGATAGACTAAATCATTGGGTTCATGCTTTTGATAGTAAGTTCATTGAGTATTTGTGACTAGGATAGACTTTAAGGGGGATAAGCTCTCTCTCGAGCAACTTACCCCGTTTCAAATGTGTTCCTCTCGGACACCCACTTGCCGCATTAAGAACAACCTCCACCTTAACCCACTCTCTCTCTCGAGCTGAGTGTGTGGACATGGGACTAGGGTTTACTCTCTCGAACTGAACCTCATGTCGACCCACTTAAACTGTCCATCAATCTAGTGGTCTTATTTTACGACCTCTCTCTCGAGCAAGCCGAAAACACATCAATGAACTTTTATTTGCAACTACAAATTCATTAAATTCATCCACAACCACTAAACGAAATCACATTTAAACTATGAATAAACTATCATTAAGCAAGACCCAACAACTAATCTAACCCATATTCACAAAATCACACCCAAGAATTGAGGTTTTAGCTACGTATATAAAAGAGATAAAGAGGTATACCAATATCAGTTTCCATAAATGGGTATCCAAGATTAAGTCTTAAAACAAGTCAAAAGTGAAGAATCCAAGAGACCTAAGTCCAATTTCCTGAAGATGAAACCCCTGAAAACTCCCAAGTTCTTTAAAACCCTCTCCAAAAGTTAGAGAGAATATTTCCAAAAACTCTGTCTAAAATGTAATAATCTAAAAACTAGGTAAAACAGGGTAATATTCGCTACTAAGAATAAAAACTGAACTAGTATTTAGAGTTTTTAGAAAATGTGCTCTGAAAGATCTTTCGACGACGTTAGTGGGAATCGCCGATGCATTCGGCGATCCGCCCTTTCATCTACTTCGTCGCCTTCCATCAGTTGCCTTTAGCATAATTGTGTCCTGTATAATTGGGCGATGTAGCACTGCTTCACGGAGTTGCTCGGTGATATGTCGACTGCTCCTTTTCACCGCCGATTTGCTCCTTTCCTTCAAGGTTCAGCACACTGGAACAAAAGGCGAATATATGATCTATTGGCGATTCGCCGAATAGGTTCGGCGATTCGCATATCCTCATTTCTTTGTTCTTTTAGCTTCTGTTGCTCGATAGTGTCCATCGTTTCCCTCAAACTTCAAATACCTGAAACATAAAAGTTTTCATCAGATATCGAGATAAAACATGGATTTGAGGACACTAATTTCATAAAAATATAGCCCTAAATGAGTCTAAATTGTGGACTCATCAACACCCCCAACTTAAACTTTTGCTTGTCCTCAAGCAAACTCAAGTTCAGCCATTCAAAAAGGGTGTCTTGAACAGTACTACACAAGACTCGATTATGAATGTACACAACAAGTCTCAATTTATTTATTCAAAGATCAATTGTGTTCTCAAAGATTCAAGTAGTGACTCACCAATATCAAAGAATCTCATGCTCATAATACTTGCCTCAAATGCAAGTCCAAGTTCTACTAAAGTGTCAAACTTCCCTAACAGAAAGAATGATTCCATATTCGCACATAATGGTTTACTCATTTAAAGTTCTGGAATTAGTTTCAACGCTTACTATCACAAAGATGAAAACAATGCGTGCTTTCACCCATAGGTTCGCCTGTATTTTCCAATCGACATTTGTTTCAGCTTACTCAAGATCAAAAAGGTTTTTTAAGGCTTGTAATGGGGCAGAGTGCAAAGGTATGGTCATTTAGGTTTAGTGAATTTCATCCTCATGACATGTGGTATTCACAACACTCCCCTTCCTTTTCCTTCATCATTTTTGCTAGTGCTCATGAGTCATTCCATTATTCACTTCCCATGGATTGTTTGGAAACCCTATTTCTTTGGTACTTTATTCCATAACTTTTTTTTCGTTCTTCTTCTTTTCTTTTTCTTTCTCTTTTGTTTTTTTATATGGAGGGGTTCCCTTTTTCTCAACACCACAAGTTAAGGGAGACTTTTCTTGCACTTCTTAACTTTCCCTTTCCTTTTCACCACACCCCAACATAGGCTTTCGGCCTAAGTTGGCGATTCAATTAACCACAACTTAAGAGGATTATAGGTAGTGGATAAAGAAAGGTTTAGTGTTCATCAAGTTTCTTCCAAAGAAAGGTCAGGTTTAAGGGGTGTTCAATAGAGGTTCACACATGCTCACAAGGTAGGCCACAAAGGGGTATATGTAAAATTGGCTCACACTCTGTAAATTTGCCTAAGATCATATCGAGATATAGCCTTACTTAGTCGATTGGACCAACGGGGAACATTTTTGGATCTATTATGCATGTTTCAAAGTAAGCTCAGCACACTAGGCATCGACACTAAAGTCAAACAAGGCTCCACACTTTTGCTAGTGTGCAACGGTCATTACAAGAGACTCGATTCGATATTAGGCTAGTCAAAATGAGATGCAAAGAGTTCATATATTGTCTATGCAACTTCATTTGGCTTCATCATAGCCGCGCATTCATATTCGTTTGATTGAGAGTACTATTGAAATCATCGGTATTGATCGAAACTGAGATTTAAATTTTGCACAAGAACAACCACATTCACACATAAGAGGTGGCAAATTTGTTTGGACAGGTTAAAATCATTTTACAATATAAAATAAATGGAGCCATAAGCTCAATCATCCACAGAAACAGATAAAACACAATTTAAAAGAAGAACAACCCAAATATATACACAAAACACAACTATCAACACAAAAGGTGTGGGCCTCACCCCACCATAATTAAAACGTATTTGTTCTCAAATACAACTAAAAGTATCTAAAAGTAAAAATATAATAAGACAGAGATGGAGGTAAAGAAAGGTCCTGTCTATGCATTCTCTCTCTCTGTCGGCGTCTCGGTGGCTGGTGTAGCAGTCTGTATATAGGCATCAGTGCCCGGAGTAGCCTCATACGAAATAGCAATGCCAAATCCGCTAGGAGCTGTTGTGGAGGTCTCAGTCGGCAATGTCTGGATCACCGGCTGCACAACCCTCTCTATAAGATCTGGCAAGTCTCTGAATATTCCCTCATATCTGCTCTCCTCGGCGTGTACTGATATCAACTCCTTGTCTATCTCTGCATTCGACTCTGCATGTGTTGTGCCATCCCCCAGCATATATCCGGTAGTAACCGGAGGAATCTCTGAGGTCTTAAAAGCATCCTCATCATCTATATCCCGCATCAGTGAAGTGAAGTCTGTAGCCTTCAAATAGTCTACATTATTCCTCAAACCTGCAACCTCGTCTTTTAAAGTCGTCACCTCACAGACCTCTCCCTGTCTGCTCTCACAAGCAATGACTCTCACTGTCAAGGCATCAACGAAATTCTGAGGAGGGGTAAGTGCTGCTAGTATGGCACTGTCAATCATCCCCGGGATGGATCTCTCCAATTAGGTATCTCTCACATTAGTTGAATAGGCCAACTGCCCCATCTTCAGGATCATGGCCTGAGTAGTCCTGGCAGGCTGGGAGGATGAGGAAACACCTTGAGCCTGTGAGAAAGAGGAATAAAGAGTGGGTATACCTGAGGGCTCAGAGGCCGAAGAAGGCGAATGTGACTCTGCTGGTAATGAGTCAACATTGACCTCTGGAGAAGTGTCTGCTGGAGCTACTCTCCTCCTGTCAATCTCCTCTCGAGTGAACTCGGCCTCAATACACTGGATATCCATTGAGGATGAAGGGATGACCTCTATATATGATTCGCAGGATCCTGTGGTACTCCGACACGCCGGCATAACTCAGTGATCAAAACCGGGAATGTCAAAGAGGTAAGTCTCTGCTTGGCTCTCATAGCCATCTCCTGGAAATTTAGCAGTCCTAGGTCGATCCGCTTCCTGGCCATGATAGAACCCAGGTAAGCCGCCTTAGGATGGCATAGAATCGACTCATTCTGGAATAGCATGATAGTGCTGCTGATGAAGCCAAACCAGAACCTCGAGGTGATGTTCATGTCCCTCTTCTCAATGGGAGCTCCCATATCCATCCACCTCGGGGTGGTTTCAGAAATCATCAGAGCCAACCAACCTTTCAAATCATCCAATGACTGAACAATAGGCAGCCCCTCGTAAGGAAGCATAGAGTGCAGCGGTCTATCCAGTACAACATTAATATGCTCGTTGTGGCACTCAATCTCCTTGCCTCTAAACATGTCTGACTTCACCGGTCTAAACTCACTGGCCTTCTTCTTGTTCTTAGGCACCAGCTCCCTATAAGTAGTGTAAAACTCTCTTACCCAGGAGGGAATGTAAGGGTCTCGGGGCCATGTGAACTGCTCAAATCCATTGTATCGGAGAGTTTCAAGCACATCAGGATGCTTGCCTTCCAGACCCTCCATAGATAGCAGCTTCTCCTCTATGATAGTCCGAACTCCTTCACCTTTTAGTGTGTTCAACAATCTAGGTGGAGGAGCAATAGGCAGTGCAAGAGTTACTGAGGATGCCTGAGCTGGCACTGCATCTGATTCAGGAAGAGCTGCAGCTGATGAAACTCTGGTAGGTGTGGGTTGAGGTCTATCTCAGAGCCTATTCTGTCAGTGAATCAAGGGTTGATCATCTTCAGGCTCAGACCACTCAACCTGGGTCTCAATAGCTACTGCTTTCTTTGCTATATGCTTTTTCCTCTTTCCCTTTGTCTCCCGATGGGAGATTTTGCTTTCCTTTCTGTGGAGGATGTGATCCTCCTTCATTTATTGTAATTCCCTTTGCCTTTTTCTGAGGTGGCTCGGTTAGATTGGTGCGTACCATATATGCAAAAGATCGAGAAGAAACTCAAATGTAAGAACATAAAAGTTATTGCAGACAGACTCGCCGATCCAGTTGGTGAATCATTGAACCTCTTTAGCGAACTAGATCGCACTAGCCAAACAGTTTGGCTTGAAATTTTTTGGCAACTCGGCAATGGGAAAACCTGGTCAGCGAATCGCCAAATACTTTCAGCGAATCGCCAAATACTTTCAGCGAACAAGTGATTATCCACCGAAAGTAACAGTGCAACATAGACTCAGGATTGCAGACAAAGGGCGATAAGAATACTTTTGGTGAGTCGCTGAGTGCTTTCGGCGCCCTCAGACTTCTCGCTGAAAGTTACAGTATCAAATATCAATCATGGCGCCAAATTATCGACGAGATGGGGACATTAGGCAAACCATCGAGTCGTACAGCGAGCCCAAATTAAAGCATGCACTCATGCAATTCAAAGAAGACCCATACTACCCATCACCCCGGGATACTCAGATTTCTATCAGATTTTGCAAAAATTGGCCATTTGATGATATTTGCTCTTAAAAATGGTGTAACCCGCTCTATTATTGAGTGATTTTTGACATTTAGCACAAACGTGGGATACTCAGACTTCACCCAATCAATTTAACCACACGCAATGACAATCCAACTCATTAAAAAGCACAAAAGCCACGGGCATTTGACAATCAAACATTAGGGGCAAGATTTTAAAGTTAAAATAGACATGTAAACATTCTAATCCTAGCAAAGAGGCCCAACACACATCAATACGATATTATATTTGCCAAAGATTTCAAAATTTTCACCAATAAACTCGGGGTTTTAGGACTAACCTTTAATGCTGATTGAAATACGATTGTAAAGATAGGCGGCAAAGTATTCAAACTCCAACCATAAATCCACAAACTAAAATGATAGTAAAGGGCTAAAGTAAAGAAAATACTACCTTAGTGTGAATTTAGGAGGTTTAAGAGCGAGGGAAAGTGAAGAATTTCAAATTTGATGCTTCTTGGCCATTAAAAACCATCCAGTTCGTGCCTGTTCGGTGACGTTAGTTGAACTCGCCGAGTGATAGCTTGCCCCGCTGATTGCTAAAGTTCTTTCAGTTTCTTGGGGGTTAAGACGACGATCTATTTCGAGGTCGCCGACCTGATCGGCGACACGCCCACCTGATTCGTAAGTCTGTCGAGTTTTAGAGGCTCTAACTTAACCTTAAATTGAACCAACTGGCGGGTCAAGTCGGGCTCGCCGACCTCTTTGGTGATCCGCCAACTTACCATTTTCTTACCAATCTGTATTTTTCACCACTTTTCTCATTCAAACCTGCACCACTAAAACACCATTATTTATAAAAGCAAAATAAAGCATTTAAAACCTTGGGTTGCCTCCCAAGAAGCGCCTTTTTTAACGTTGTCGCACGACGCGAGTCCTTACTCACTCCCCATTGGTTGGGTTGGCCCTAGTGTTACTAGGTAACCCCACTAGTTCGTTTGAGTGAAGAGGAGGCACCGCATAATTCAGGAGTGTCCTGATCAGCTGGATCGATCAAAAGTGAGAGCCAACAATTTGATTCAACACTTCCATACTCTCGTTGATCTCTTCGAACATTCGATCTTTTTCGGTGATATTTTGGAGCATGATTTGGCGTGTGTCCTCAACTCGATTGTTCTCCTAGTCTCTAGACTGCTTCCTCTCGTGAGGAGGTATGTACCTCCCTGGCCTCTTGCACTAGTTTTCCACCTCTGTTATTTTGGTGGACAACTCGTTTAGCTTAGTTACCAGTGCGGTTAACTCGAAGTCCCTCTCGAATTCTTGGCTAGGCTCAGCCGAGTTGTCACCACTTCCCCAGTCATGCTTAGGGTACCTACCTACTTCAACAAATTCGAAGGAAAACAAAACTAAAAATAATAATAGTAAACTACAATTAATGAAAGCAAATTCGACTTAAACCAAAAACTTTCACGTAACACCAGTCCCTGGCAGCGGCGCCATTTTGATGTTTGCGTAATGAAGACACAACTTCCGATGCAAATGTCTACGATCATACCATAGTTTAGTAACCCAACCAAGGGTTGGGGTCGAGTCCCAAGGGAGTAGGCGTGAGAATTAGTGGTTAAGGGAGAAAGTGCTAAAGCTAATCGTAGCTAAAGACTTTGGAGAATGAAAACATAATAAATTAAAAAGGGTAAGGCATGCGTCAAGTATCAAATGGGGGTTTGTAAGCAAGAAACAACTAAAACAGTGAAAATAAAGAAAAAATACAAGTATGAACACGGGATTTTTGGGAGTGATAGGAATAAGGGATAGACTAAATCATTGGTTACATGCTTTTGATAGTAAATTCATTGAGTATTTGTGACTAGGCTAGACTTTAAGGGGGATGAGCTCTCTCTCGAGCAACTTACCCCGTTTCAAATGTGTTCCTCTCGGTCACCCACTTGCCGCATGAAGAACAGTCTACACCTTAACCTACTCACTCTCTCGATTTGAGTGTGTGGACATGGGACTAGGGTTCACTCTCTCGAGTTGAACCTCATGTCGACCCACTCACACTGGCCATCAATCTAGTGGTCTTAGTTTTACTACCTCTCTCTCGAGCAAGCCGAAAACACATAAATGAACTTGTATTTGCAACTAAAAATTCATTAAATTCATCCACGACCACTAAATGAAATCACATTTAAACTATGAATAGACTATCATTAAGCAAGACCCACCAATTAATCTAACCATATTCACAAAATCACACCCCAAGAATTGGGGTTTTACCTATGCATATAAAAGAGATAAAGACGTATACCAATATCAGTTTCCATTAATGGGTATGTAAGATTAAGTCTTGAAACAAGTCAAAAGTGAAGAATCCAAGAGACCCAAGTCTAATTTCTTGAAGATGAAACCCTTGAATATTCCAAGTTCTTCAAAACCCTCTCCAAAAGTTAGAGACAATATTTCCAAAAACTCTGTCTAAAACTTAATAATCTAAAAATGAGGTAAAACAAGGTAAAATTCGCTACTAAGAAGAAAAACTGAACTAGTATTTATAGTTTTCAGAAAATGTGCTACGAAGGATCTTTCGTCGACGTTAGTGGGAATCGCTGATCCATTCGGTGATCCGCCCTTTGGTCTACTTCGTCGCCTTTCATCAGTTGCCTTCAGTAGCTTTGTATCCTGAATAATTAGGCTATGTAGCACTACTTCGCAGAGTCATTCAACCATACGCCGACTGCTCCTTTTCACCGCCGATTTGCTCCTTTCCGTCAAGGCTCAGCACACAGGAACAAAAGACGAATATGTGATCTATTGGTGATTCACCGAATGGGTTCGATGATTCACAGATCTTCAATCCTTTATTCTTTTAGCTTCTTTTGCTCCTTTTTGCTCGATAGTGTCCATGCTTTCCCCCAAACTTTAAATACCTGAAAGTTAAAAGTTTTCATCATATATTGAGATAAAACATGCATTTGAGGACACTAATTTCATCAAAATATAGACCTAAATGAGTTCGAATCGTGGACTCATGAGGGGTCTACGAAACACATGTCACCACCTCCAACAATGAGGGTGACTCTTAGAATGATTCTCCGGCTTCCATCTCTGAGCCGGAGGATGACCAGTTGTTCCCTCCAGCTCCAGCTTCTTTTCCAGCTCCGACAGTAGTACAACCTACTCAGGGTCCTCCTCCCTAGTCAGTCAACTGACAAAAGTTAGTCGATTTGAGGACCATTTTAGAGGAGAAGACATTGTCCATCGATAGTGTGGTGGACAGATACCCAGAGGTGTGGAACACTCTCAAGTTCCACAAGTTCGAACTATTAACTAAACCTCAAGGCCCCTACATTCCTACTTCGGTTCGGGAGTTCTATTAGACTTATGTAGACTTGGTGCCGAAGGAGAAGAAGAAGGCCAGTGCCTTCAAACAAGTGGACTTTGTGGTAGTTCGAGGCAAGAAGGTTAAATGTCATTTTGTAGATATTAATGAGGTCTTGGGGTGCTCTATATAAATTATGCATAGTTACATTGACTTGGTCCAGATGAAGACTTTGGAGGTCCTTAAGGGTTGGCTGGCACCCTTTCGCTCCGATGTCACGCTAAGGTGGATTGAGGCAGGTGATCCCAAGAAAAGAAGGACTTAAACGTTACTGCCTGATACCGGTTCGGGTTCATCAGTAGCACTATTATTCTTTCCTAGAACGAGTCCATTCTCAAACACCCGAAGAAACCTGTCTAGGTTCTATTAATGATCGCCAAAAGTTGTACTTGGGATTGATGATTGAGCAGGAGAATGCGATGAGGGCCAAGAAGCGACAAAATTCACTCCACTTTCCGGTATTGATCAACGAATTATACAAATGGGCTAGTGTTCCTAGAGATGAGAAGATGGATGTCGAGGTGACACCCACCTCCTATACTAACATCCAGTGCATCGAGGCCGAGTACATGCGGGATGGGGCTGACATGAGAAGGGAAGCACCGATGGATACATCCCCGGAGGTTGATGTTGATATTCTACCTACAGAAGCAATAATGCCCCCTCAGGACAGTGAGCCCTCAGGTACTTTTGGTCCTTTTGATTCTTAGACTCCTAGTACATCTGTTGCAGCCCCTCCCAATAGATCTTTGTTGCTCCTTCTGCCTCTCGACCCCATATCACCTAGACGATGCTTTAAAATATGGTCCACTTGGCCCAAACTGCTGATGTGCGTGCCTCCCAGGCAGAGGCCCTATGCGTGAGATGATAGAGTGGGCTATTATTGCTGCCTTATGCCTATTAGGGCTGAGATGAGGGAGTATGGTATTCAGATTGAGGGTCAAAAGTTTGCCTTAGATGCCCTTACTTTGAGGATGTAGGACCGTGAGAAGGGCTATGGTGCCTTAAAAGTTGTCACTACCTTGAAGGCCGACATTGTTGGGCTACGTAGAAATGTGGACGAGCTGAAGTCCACTGATTGATCCATGTTCTTCGGCACTATTTAGATCACCGAGGTCCCCGAGCACAAATATTCCTAGAGATGAGAAGATGGATGTCGAGGTGACACCCACCTCCTTTACTAACATCCAGTGCATCGAGGCCGACTACATGCGGGATGGGGCTGAAATGAGGAGGGAAGCACCGATGGATACATCCCTTGAGGTTGATGTTGATATTCTACCTACAGAGGCAATAATGCCCCCTCAGGACAGTGAGCCCTCAGGTACTTTTGGTCCTTTTGATTCTTAGACTCCTAGTACATCTGCTGCAGCCCCTCCCAATAGATCTTTGCTGCTTCTTCTGCGTCTCGACCCCATATCACCTAGACGATGCTTTAAAATATGGGCCACTTGGCCTAAACTGCTGATGTGCGTGCCTCCCAGGCAGAGGCCCTATGCGTGAGATGATAGAGTGGGCTATTATTGCTGCCTTATGCCTATTAGGGCTGAGATGAGGGAGTATGGTATTCCGATTGAGGGTCAAAATTTTGCCTTAGATGCCCTTACTTTGAGGATGTAGGACCGCGAGAAGGGCCATGGTGCCTTAAAAGTTGTAAAGTTGTACTTGGGATTGATGATTGAGCAGGAGAATGCGATGAGGGCCAAGAAGCGACAAAATTCACTCCACTTTCCGGTATTGATCAACGAATTATACAAATGGGCTAGTGTTCCTAGAGATGAGAAGATGGATGTCGAGGTGACACCCACCTCCTTTACTAACATCCAGTGCATCGAGGCCGAGTACATGCGGGATGGGGCTGACATGAGGAGGGAAGCACCGATGGATACATCCCTTGAGGTTGATGTTGATATTCTACCTACAGAGGCAATAATGCCCCCTCAGGACAGTGAGCCCTTAGGTACTTTTGGTCCTTTTGATTCTTAGACTCCTAGTACATCTGCTGCAGCCCCTCCCAATAGATCTTTGCTGCTTCTTCTGCCTCTCGACCCCATGTCACCTAGACGATGCTTTAAAATATGGGCCACTTAGCCCAAACTGCTGATGTGCGTGCCTCCCAGGCAGAGGCCGCTATGCGTGAGATGATAGAGTGGGCTATTATTGCTGCCTTATGCCTATTAGGGCTGAGATGAGGGAGTATGGTATTCAGATTGAGGGTCAAAAGTTTGCCTTAGATGCCCTTAGTTTGAGGATGTAGGACTGTGAGAAGGGCCATGGTGCCTTAAAAGTTGTCACTACCTTGAAGGCCGACATTGTTGGGCTACGTAGAGATGTGGACGACCTGAAGTCCACTGATTGATCCATGTTCTTCGGCACTATTTAGATCACCGAGGTCCCCGAGCACAAATATTCCTAGAGATGAGAAGATGGATGTCGAGGTGACACCCACCTCCTTTACTAACATCCAGTGCATCGAGGCCGAGTACATGCGGGATGGGGCTGACATGAGGAGGGAAGCACCGATGGATACATCCCTTGAGGTTGATGTTGATATTCTACCTACAGAGGCAATAATGCCCCCTCAGGACAGTGAGCCCTCAGGTACTTTTGGTGCTTTTGATTCTTAGACTCCTAGTACATCTGCTGCTTCCCCTCCCAATAGATCTTTGCTGCTTCTTCTGCCTCTCTACCCCATATCACCTAGACGATGCTTTAAAATATGGGCCACTTGGCCCAAACTGCTGATGTGCGTGCCTCCCAGGCAGAGGCCGCTATGCGTGAGATGATAGAGTGGGCTATTATTGCTGCCTTATGCCTATTAGGGCTGAGATGAGGGAGTATGGTATTCAGATTGAGGGTCAAAAGTTTGCCTTAGATGCCCTTACTTTGAGGATGTAGGACCGTGAGAAGGGCCATGGTGCCTTAAAAGTTGTCACTACCTTGAAGGCCGACATTGTTGGGCTACGTAGAGATGTGGACGACCTGAAGTCCACTGATTGATCCATGTTCTTCGGCACTATTTAGATCACCGAGGTCCCCGAGCACAAATATTCCAGCTTGTTCTGAGGTTCCTCTGACTAATACTGGAGATGAGACTAGAGCTGATGATGCTGATGTTTAGTCCGAGGCTAAGACGGATAAGGAGAAACTTGGTGACAGAGAGGAGACTGTGTATGCGGATTTAGCTGATTTGGAGGGTGCCATGTTTGAGAAAGCTAGGTAGGAATTAGTCCCAGGCGTTTTATAGTGGGCTCCAATGGAGCAAAGGATGCTGAATTACCGGGCACTGATGCCCAGACAGAGGGAGTTTCTGATATGCAAACTTCACCCCAGTCCTAGCCTGGTAGGATATTTTTCTTTTCCTCCTTTTTCGTTCATTTTTAGACTGTCTCTGTTTAATTTTAATTTGAGGAAAACTATGTATTATTTTGGTGGGGTGAGGTATTCCCATACCTGCCTCTTTTGGGTTGCTTTTTTTGTGATTATTGGGTTATTTTTTGTCGTAGTTTTGTGAGTATTGGAGCATATTGGTTTATATATCTTGGTTGTTGGATTGTGGCTGTTGATAAATTGTGGCCCATTGTTTTAATATGTAAATGGTTTTGAACCATGTGTATAATTTTTGCCACCTCTTTTGTGTGTTATTTTTGCCACCTCTTTTGTGTGTGATTTTGACTGTTCTTGTGCAAATTTGGGTGTCGGTTGTGGTCAATACTGATGACTTGAATAGTGCTCTTAATTGATCAAAATAAATGCGCCGCTACATTGAGGCAAACTAAGTTACATAGGCAATATATGAACTTTTGGCATCTTCTTGTGACTAGCCAATTGTCGATTAAGTCTCTTGTGATGAACATTGCACATTAGCTAGAAAGTGTGGAGTTGTAACACCCAAAAACTAGTAAGATAAACTAGAGAGTTCTAGAGCTTGACGTGAGGGTTAGAATCATAAATATGACTTCCCATACTTAGAATGAAGGTTTTAGGGTTAGGGACTGATTAACGTTTCGAGGAGACTTCTTCCAATTCTAAGTGTCAACGATCGCTAGTCAATATAAAACCCAACTAAATGAGTTGGGGTCGAATCCCACATGGGGAGGTATATGTTTGAGATTCAATAGTAAAGTGTGAACATGGTCAAATCAATCATAGAAATAGAAATTATCGAATAAAAACATTATTCAAATTAAGCGGTGACACGAATGTCAAATGGGGGTTTTGGTTTGAAATTATCAACTACAAACAGTGGCTAACAATACGAAATAACAATAATGAGACGGTTTCTTGGGATGTGATTCAATTATAGGATAATATACACAAATGGGTAATTGCAACTATTAGAAAATTGCTAAATATTAGTGAGTAAGCTAGACTATAGAGAAGGTAAACTTTCTCTCGAATAATTTACCCCGAATCAAGTCGATTTCTAGCGAACATCAACAAGCATGAAAAATAAGAACAACCCACATTTTAGTCCATTCACTCTCTCGAGCTGAATGTGTAGAATTGGGTTTAGGATTCACTCTCTCGAGCTGAACCCATGACAACCCAATACCCACATACCATCAATCAATAATTTTAGTTTAAAAACCTCTCTCTCGAGCAAGCCAAAAACAGAAGGGTAAAACTGCATTTGCAACTACAATTCTTAAATTAAACCACAATTAATGATTGAACTCACTTCTAAACAATATTTAAACTAACAACTAGTAATACCCATAAAATAAATTAACCCATAATCACATAATCACACCCGAATATTTGGGGTTTTTGCTAGACATCATAACAAGATAAAAACCGTTACCAAATTGAGTTTCCATCAACTAGGTAAAATTGATTTCGTTTTTACAATGGTCCAATTCAAAGAATCTCAAAGACCCACTTCTAATTTCTCAAAAGTGAAAAACTTCAATTCTTCAAGGCAAAGGAAAACTAGAGAAAACTTGTCTCACAGTTCAAAACTTAATAATAGACTAAAAATTATGATATCAGATATTCGATAGATAGATGTTCAAAAATGTATTTATAGTCACCAAAAATGTGCTGCGAAGAGTCACTCGGCGAAGTAAGTCAAGCTCGCTCAACCACTCGGTGATCCGCCCTTAGGTCTTTTCCATCGCCCTTGTACCTTGGTCTTCAGCATCCTCAAGGTCTGTAACTTTGGGCGATCCAACACTGCATCGCGGAACCACTCTGCGATCTATTGATTGTTCCTTTCTCTCACCAACTTGGTTCTTTCTTTCAAGGCTTGGCACACTGGGACTTTAGGCGGTCAAATCGCCATTTGGCGACTCGCCAAGTGGACTTGGCAATCACCAGGCTTGCTCTTCTTATTTCTTTCAGCTCGCTTCGTTCGTTTTTGCAAATTAGTGTCCTTGCTTTGTTTCTCAATCCATATACCTGGAAATAAAGGGTTTTACATCAGTTATTGGCACAAAATAAGCATTTGATGACACTAAATCTAAATAAATAAATCCCTAAATGAGTCCAAATCTTGGACTCATCAACACCCCAACTTAAACTATTGTTTGTCCTCAAGTAAAACTCAAGTTTAGCAGTTCAAAAAGGATGTGTCAAACAGTGCTACAAAAGACTCAATCATGAATGCACACAATAAGACTCAACTTACTCATGCAAGGATCAATTGTGCACTCAGAGATACAAGTCGTGACTGATCACCATTATCAAAGATTCCCAAGTTCACAATACTTGCTTCAACTGCAAGTTTAAGCTCAACAAAGGTACTCAAATGCCCTCACACAAAGATGATTCCATATTCACACACAATTGTTCAATAATTTGTAGCTCCGGAATCACATACAACTCTCACACTCACTAAGATGAACACATGCATGACTTCACCCATAGGTTTGCCCTTATTTTCCAATCAACCTTCGCTTCAGCTTACTCAATATCAAACAGGTTTTTTCAAGGCTCGTAACAGGGCTGACTGCAAATGTATGGTTATTTAGGCTCAGTGGCTGCTATCCTCATGAAATGTGGTATGAACATCACTTTCTTTCCTTTTCTTGAACATTCTCATTCATGCTAAAAATTTACCTCATTATTCACATTTCATGGAATACCGGACACCCCATTTCTTTTGCAACTTTCACGACTTTATTCCAGAACTTTCTCATTCTTTTTTTTTTCATTCTTCTTTTCTTTTCATTTTTTGTATGGAGGGGTTCAATATTTTTGAAAACCATGGATTAAATGGGGACTTCTTTGCACTTCTTGATTTACCTTCTCCTTTTACCACACCCCAACTTAGTCTTTTGGCCTAAGTTGGATATTCAAACAAACCACACTTCATGAGGATTATGGGTGAATAGATAAAGAGGGGTTACAATTGCATCAAGTTTCTTCCAAGAAAAGGATAAGGCTCAAAAAGGGAGTTCAAGCAAGGTTCACATACTCACAAGGTTGGCCACAAAAGAGGTATATTGTCTAGTTATTTCACTCTTAAAAATTGTTGCCTAAGATCATTTCAAGAGCTACATCACTTAGTCAACCGGACCAACGGGGCAAATTCTAGGTATCATCACACAAGGTTCACGGTAAGCTCATCACATAAGGGATTGGCACTAATATCAAACAAGACTCCAAACTTTCGCTAGTGTGCAATGTTCATTACAAGAGACTCATTCGATACCCGGCTAGTCACAACGAGATGCAAAAAGTTCACATATTATCTATGCAACTTCATTTGGCCTCATCGTAGCCGCTCATTCATTATTGTTCGATTAACAACACTATTCAAGTCATCGGTATTGAACATAACCAATACTAAAATTTGCACAAGAATAGCCACAATCAAACACAACAAGATGTGGCAAAAATTTTTAAAGGTCCAAAACCATTTGCATTTAAAACAAGGAGTTGTAAGCTCAAACATCCACAACACAATACAAAAACAGAATTTAACCACCAAAGCCCAATAATATATACAAATACTAGTCACAATAAGTGGGTATGGAAATATCTCACCCCACCACAAATAAAAGTAGTTGTCCTCAAATGCAACAAAATAGTAAAAATTCAATAAAGATGACAGAGAGGAAGGTAAAGAAGGATCTTGTCTACACAATCGCTCCATCTGTCGGGACATCTGTGCCCGGTGCAACCTCAGCATTGCTAACTCCACTAGGGTCAACCATGGGTGTGTCTACAAATGAGATCTGCACAACTGAATCTACCATGGCCTCCTCAATCTCCGTAAGGCACTCATAAGAAGCCTCCTCATCAACACCAAGTTTCTCCTCATCAGTCAACCTCGGACTCAGCAAATGCCACTTTCTCAACTCGAACCTCATCTCCAGTGGTAGCTGGAGGCATATCTGTATCAGCTAGCATGTCGGGGATCTCCACTGTCCCAAAAATCATGGACATATCTGTTGACTTCAATTGGTCAACGTCCTTTCTCAGCTCAATAATAGCGGCCTTTGGAGCCGTCACCTCCTCAGTGGCCCCCCGGCCATACTCACACACCGCTATCTGTGCAACAAGGGCATCAATGGATGCACTAAGAGGTGTCACTACAACAGCAAGGGATCTCTCAATCATCCCAGGAATTGTGGCTTCATGTCTGGAGGCACGCCTATCAGTAGAATGGGCTAAAATCCCTATCCGTAGTATCGTAGCCTAGGTGAGTGGAGTTCGGGAGACAACAACAACAATAGTACCAGATCTAGGAAGCATGGGGGTTGTAGAAGAACTACAAGGCACAGAAGGAACCAAACTAGATATATCTGAAGGCCCAGGGGCCGGCGTAGGCAATAGTGCTTCTGCAGGTTGTGTCTCGATATCAACAATCGGGGAGGTATTCACTGGGGCTGCCTTCTTCTTCTCTACCTCATCCTTCAAGTACTCCGCCTCAATGCACCGGATATCGGTAGAAGATGTGGAATAATTTCCACATCCTTCTTTTCATCTCAAAGCACCCAAGCTCGTCTTCACACATCAGTGATCAACATCGGAAAAAGAAGTGAGGTTTGGCACTGCCTGGCTCTCATGACCATCTCTTGTGCAATGATTATACCTAAGTTCAGCTTTGTCCCATCAATGATGCAACCAAGGCAAGCTGGTTTCGCGTGGCGGAAGATTGACTCATTCTAGGATTGCATTATCGAACTGTTGGTGAAGCCAAACCAGTACTTTGCTGCTACATTGAGGTCCTTCTTTTAATTGGGTGATCCAACCTCGATCCACTTGGGAGAATCGTCAGTTATCATAGGAGCCAACCACTTCCTCATATTTTCCAATGTTTTTGTCTGGATCATGTATTGGCAATCATCCTCAGTTTCTTTTGAACACTTCAGAACGACATTGATAGCATCAGTATCACACTTCACTTTCTTTCCCCTGGCAACCACGTAATCAACCCGCTTGAATTTAGCAACTGCTTCTTCCTTTGTGGAACTAGCACTCTGTAGGTGGTGTGGAATTCCCGAACCCAGTATGGAATGTAAGGGCCATGGGGTCTAGTGAATATTTGGAACTTGTGGGACTTCAAGCAGCTCGTAATCTCCGGTTGTCTGTCTATTACTCCATCAGTTGACAACCTCTTCTCCTCGATGATGTTCCTCAATCCCTCAATCTTCAGTCTATTCGTAGACCGGGGAAGAGGACCATGTGCAGGTGGTGCTGGGACCACATCGTGATCTTGGACAGGAGGAAGAGTAGTGACCTGAGGAGTCCTGATCCTAGATAGATCATTCAACCTCTTGGAATGCAGCTCAGCTCTTTGGGCTGACAATAACTCATCATCCTCAGGTTCAAAAGTGGTTGCCCGAGGATCCTGGTGCTTACCCTCACTCTCAGAAGTGGTGAAGTGAGTGGCATATATCCTGTCACTGTCGGAGCTGACCTCCGGTGATGCAAAAGTAGGTGCCTTGCCTTTCCCTTTAACTTTCCCACCGGCGGTAAGATGTTTTGTCACCCGTGCCCTGGATGCAACTGCATCTTCATTTATAGTGATTCCATTTGCCCTCTTGCGGGGTGACATGTCTTTACCTTCCACTTTTGGTCTATCCATATATGCAAAACACACCGAAAAGAGTTGGAATCATTCAAGAAAGATTAAAAAAAACACGTTCAAGACAGACTCGCCGAACCAGTCGGCGAGTCACTGAATCACTTTGGCGAGCTAGATCGGGTTCGTCGAAAGGATTGAATCAAAAAAATTTAAAAAAATAGCATGTCGGCACTTGGAAGGCCCACTTGGAGAATCACCGACCTCATTTGGCGAGCACAAATTAGCACGCCAAAAATTACAATGCATTTTAGGGGTTAGTGGCGCAGAAAGGGCGATCAAAGAAGACATTCGATGAGTCACCGAGTGCACTCGGTGAACTCCAGCTTCTCACCAAAAGTTACAAAACCTCACTCAACAAAAGCACAAAATTAAAGGCGATCTGGGGGACCTTGGCGAACCACCGAGTGGTTCGATGAGCTCGACCCAGCTCGCCAAACTACCCAACGTGCCATTTTCAACCCCATCTTCCAAAATCAACCTCGTAGCCCTCGAAAACAAAATCAAACCATGCACTTATTCAATTTAATCTAGAACCATAAGACACATGCCACCGGGGTACTCCGAGTTTCCTCAGTTTGGGAAAAATTGGCCATTTGAAAACTGTAGCCCTTAAGAATGTCGTCAAATGCTCCATCATTGGGAAAATAATTTCATTTAGCAAAAAATTGGGGTACTCAGACTTCACACGAGTAGACCCAACAACAATTAAGCACAACCCAACAATTTATGATCAATTTTAAGGCACAAAATTTGGGAAATCAACAACTTAGGCAATTTAGGCATGATACCAAATTTAAAATAGGAAAACAAGAGCACTTATACGCATTCAGAGATGTCCAACACACATAATTAAGAACAATACAATTGCAAATGAGTATAACCGCTAAATACTAGTTTGGGGTTTAGAAAACCAACCTTTAATGCCGAATATGAGAATTTGTAAAGCTAGGCGGCAAAATGTCCAATTCTGAACACAGATTCAACGACTAGAAAGCGGTAAAAGTACAAAAATATCGAGAATATAGTGCGGGTGTGATTGTATGACGTAAAAAACTAAGGGAATGTGAAAGAGCTTGAACTTTTAAACCTTTGGCCTTTTAAAACCATTCAGTTTGCACCCTTTCGGCGATGTTAGTCGACCTCGCCGAACCACTCGATGACACGTCGACTGGATATTTACCTCGCCAAGTTTTACAGGACCTCTAGTTAATGTAGGGGTCCAAACGGCATACAAAATTGAGCTCCCCAACATGTTCGGCGATTCGCCGACTTGTCCATGGGCTCGCCAAGTTTTACAGACTCCAACTTCATAATTTCTTGAGTCCAACGGCGGTCCAAGTCGGGTTTGCTGACCTCTTTGGCGTGTCGCCAACTGGACATTTTGCTCGCCAACCACCACACTTTCTTACCTCTACAATCAACACACATTATTCCCAAAGTAAAAAGAAAGCAAATAAAAACTTGGGTTGCCTCCCAAGAAGCGCCTTAGTTAACGTCGTGGAACGACATAAGTCCTGGCTCAAACCTCATTCTTGGGGTTTGCCATAGTGTCACTAGGCAACCCCCTTTGTTGTCTCGGGTTTAAATGGGAAGAAATTTGACCCATTTGGGTCTGCAACTGCTTTATAGAGATGGAATGAGAAGTCATCATCTGGTTAAGGGTCGATACATCTTTCTTCATCTCTCTTAAGATTTTATCAGCCCCTCAATCTTGTTAAGAATACGAGAGATCATATCCTCAGACTGACAACCCTCATAATCTTTGGTCTTTTGGCACTTATGGGGAGGAACATACCTATCTTTCTCCCTGTATCTTTCCTTCCAAGTGGGGTTAGGATCCCTCCACTTTCTATCACGATTTCAAGCTCTCATCCTTGTTCCAACCTTGGTTACCACCCTGCCTTGGGTGGTTAGCACGATAACCTTCTCCTTGTACAGTGCTTCAAACTTGGCCTCATCCGGGTTTACACACCCCACACCCTCAACATTGACACTTCTAGCACCAACTCCCATGACATTTTTGCCAAAATGTCTTGGTGGGTCATCATCTTTTCCATGTTTTGGTCCCCCTCTTAGTCTTTCTCAAGCTTCTCATTGGTCAATCTAAAAGTGAGAGGGGAGACTTGATCTTCGCGGGTGTACCAAGCTTGATTAATTTTGGTCATACCATGTAGAAGCTGGGCTACAATAATGTAATGTTGTTGCATCAAACCTTCCGAAGAAAGTTGGTCAGCTACGCCCTTGTTCACCGAATCAAGGCTTCTGTAAAAATATTACGGCAAAATGTTGTCGGGTAAACCATGAGTTAGGCATTGCAACACCAACTTCTAAGATCTTAGGAAAGTCTCGTAAATTGGCTCACCCTCCAAAAGCTTGAAGCATTGGATGTTGTCCCGAAGTGTCATCATCTTCGAAGTAGGGAAATATCGCACTTGAAATGCGGTGACAAGCTCTTCCCACGAAGTGATGGAGCCTCTTGGCAATTCAGCCAACCACTTACATGTTTCTCCCATTAGAGAAAATGGGAACAACCTCAACAGGACCGACTCTTGGGATATGTTCTTGAAGGAGAATGGCCCACAAACATCAACAAAGTTCCTTATATGTTCATGGGGATCCTCATGAGCCAACCCACCAAACAACCCTTTCAATTGCAAGAGTTGCAACTTAGTGCTTGGGATGTGGAACACCGAGTTCCCTCCAGCAGGAGGCAAGCGAATGGCACCAACTCCACCGACAAGATTAGGGTCATTAGCATTCGGCTCATTGACATCATTTAGATTGCTGATGTCATCTTGGTGGCCCACTTGTCTACCATTGCTTCCGTTGACACTCATTTCCTCTGTTTTCAAGTAGCAACACCCAAACCAAAACTAAAAGTAAGTAGATTCAACTATGACTAAAAAGAACAAAATTCAACTTTACCAAAAGAATCTCAATCAGCACCACTCCACGGCAGCGGCAACGGCAACATTTGGATTAACATTTCGAGGACACTTCTTCCAATTCTAATTGTCAACGATCGCTAGTCAGTGTAAAACCCAACTAAATGAGTTGGGGTCAAATCCATAGGGAGCGGTACGTGTTTGAGATTCAATAGTAAAGTGTGAACATGGCCAAATCAGTCATATGAATAGAAATTATCAAATAAAGACATTATTCAAATCAGGGGTGACACAAATATCAAATGGGGGTTTTGGTTTGAAATTATTAACTACAAACAGTGGTAAACAATACGAAATAACAATAATGAGATAGATTCTTGGGATGTGATTCAATTATAGGTTAATATATACAAATGGGTAATTACAACTATTAGAAAGTAGCTAAATATTAGTGAGTAAGCTAGACTATAGAGGAGGTAAACTTTCTCTCAAATAATTTACCCCGAATCAAGTCGATTTCTCTCGAAAATCAACAAGCATGCAAAATAAGAACAACCCACACTTTAGTCCATTCACTTTCTCGAGCGGAATGTGTGGAATTGGATTTAGGATTTACTGTCTCGAGATGAAACCATGACAACCCAATACCCACAGACCATCAATCAATAATCTTAGTTTTAAAACCTCTCTCTCGAGCAAGCCAAAAATACAAGGGTAGAACTGCATTTGCAACTACAATTCTTAAATTACACCACAATTAATGATTGAACTCACTTCTAAACAACATTTACACTAACAATTAGCAATACCTATAAACTAAATCAGCCCATAATCACATAATCACACCACAAGATTTGGGGTTTTAGCTAGACATCATAAAAAGATAAAAAAAATTACCAAATTGAGTTTCCATCAACTAGGTAAGATTGATTTCATCTTTACAATGGTCCAATTTGAAGAATCTCAAAGATCCACTTCCAATTTCTCAAAAGTGAGAAACTTCAATTCTTCAAACCTAAGGAAGACTACAGAAAAATTGTCTCACAGTTCAAAACATATAATAGACTACAAATTATGATATCAGATATTCGATAGATAGATGTTCAAAAATGTATTTATAGTCGCCAAAAATGTGCTGCGAAGAATCACTCGGCGAAGTAAGTCGGGCTCACCGGACCACTCGGCCATCCGCCCTTTGGTCATTTCCATCACCATTGTACCTTGGTCTTCAACATCCACAAGGTCTATGACTTTGGGCGATCCAACACTGCATCGCGGAACCACTTAGTGATCCGCCAAATGCTCATTTCTCTCACCAACTTGGTTCTTTCCTTCAGGGCTTGACACACTGGAACTTTAGGTAGTAAAGTAGCCATTAGGCGACTCACCAAGTGAACTTGGCGATCACCACACTTGCTTTTCTTAATTCTTTCAGCTCGCTTTGTTCCTTATTGTAAATTAGTGTCCTTGCTTTGTTCCTCAATCCATATACCTGGAAATCCAGGGTATCACATCAGTTATTGGCACAAAATAAGCATTTGAGGACTCTAAATCTATATAAATAAAGCCCTAAATGAGTCCAAATCTTGGACTCATCCGAGCGTCGAGGTACAACTCCCCAAGGACCAAACAAGGGTCCTTGAAGGGGACCAAAACCTTCCTTAGAAACCTCCCAAAAATGGGCCAGCTACGGATGGGACTCACGCCCAGTGGGTGAACCCACGCCTCGTGGGAAGTGGTCGTGGGTCAAGACCCTAAATGTTGACATGCAGACCACCACCCACGGATGACCAACATGGCCCGTGGGTCCATGCACGTCCCAGGGGTTGGTGTCTCGTGGGTTGGAGCAGGTTGGTCTTAAGGCGGTTTAAGTACGGGGTTAAGGGAAGGTTCTAGAGTTTATTAGTTATTAAGTAGGGTAATTTTATTATTAATTAGGCCACCTATATACAGCTAATAGACCCTAAATACATGGTTCTAAAATTATTATTTTCAATTCACCAAGGAACCCGAATTCCCTCCTAGAAATCCTCTCTCTAGAAAGAAGAGAAAGAAGAAAAGGAAGAAAAAGAAGAAGAAGTGAAGAGAAATTTGGCAAATTCCTCAATTGTTGCAAGCATAGTTCGGGCTTTATTATCAAGGTATGATAGCTTATACATACTTGGATTCTTCCATCCATGGAGCCCCCTAGATTTCCCCCAATTGTAAAGATAAACCCCAATTCTAGCTACGGTTTGTTTCTATGTTGTGGGTAGTGTTGAGTATGAATTCAATTGAGTGAATTTATATGTTTTCAATGGTTAACCCTAGTATAATTGTTGGAATTGATATTATGTGGGTTTATGCCATGAAAGTTGAAATTGAGGATTTATAGATTGATCTTCTAGAATTGATAATTTGTGTAGTAATTGTTCATGAATGAAAGCTTGTAGACATGAATTGAATTAAATTATAGTATATATGAAATATCATGACTAGTAAAAATTGAAGTTGAATCGTTATGTTGAATTATGACTAGAATCACCTAATATTGAAGAAACTGATTAGAGTGCCTTCAAACCTAGGCATGAAAGATGATTGTACGATGTAAATCTTTGAGAGTAAGGATAGTAGTCATGAGTGTTGATGGTTAGGGCTTTAAGAGTAAAGCTAATATGATGAATTACTAATGATCAAATGTATAAAGTGATAGAATCAGTAGAAAACATGGATTGGTTGTCAAGGACATCCCTCCAAGGGTCATGAATTAAGTAAGATCTTAATAAGCTATCTTGTGGGATGTATGCATAGCACCTAGTGGATATTGAATTGAGGTGGAAGCTTTTACCTAGTTGAGTCCTGTTCCAAGATGGGAACTCTCACAAATGGAGTCCGAGTTTTCCAAATTATATCTTATGAGATTGAGTCCCTCACAAGTTCATTTCGGGTTTCCTAGTAAAATCTATGTATCCCATAACTACGTACGTTGTAGGAAAGTTAGCTAGTGGGTCCAACTAAGATAACCAACCGGTTCTACCTTAGAAAGTAGACCAACCCTTCTCGGTGTGGGTAACATCGGAGGGGATCATGTGAAAGCTCATGTGGTACCATGTCGGTTAAGGTGAGAGATTCCCTTGTCTATGAGAATTATGCTAAGGATGAGACTATAAAATGGTAAATATGATTATGATGTCCAACGGGGATACTTAACATGGATGGGACTATGGGGTCTTATGGGGTCTTATTCATGCATTGCACAAGTATACTTGGAGCTTACTTAAGAGAGGATTTTCTTATGATACGAAGGTCTAAGTCTTGATTATGTATATGGACTATGCTTTATTATGACTAATGCCTACATTATGTCTATGATTGGAGATTATGCTTATCATTATGTTAGTACCTCTTATGCTTATGGATTATGTCTTATGTTGACTAACCCTTATGTTATGCTCTTATTATGTTATGCTAGCTATGATATTTAGTACTTTTGTACTAACGCATACTCTTGCCTACATTCTCATCAAATGTACGATTCAGTGATTGAGTTCCATGCTTCAATATAGGTTTCTAGAAGCGAAAGGAGTTGAAGACTTGATGAGTCCTCATATCTTTGATAATAAATCCACCATTTCCTTTTATGTCTTTTATTTTCATGTTTTGAGACTATTGTATAGGCTTTGGCCCAAGAGTTATTCAAAGTATTGTAGTAGATAGTTTGAGACAAAAGTGTAGTAAGACTTCCGTTTCATTTTATAAACACTTTGATTGCATGAAAAATGTTTTAAAATTTTGCACTTTTATATTATCTTTGTTTATGATATGCTAAGGGCTTGTATGAGACCCCTTCGGGGTCAAGTATAACATGTTACATCTAGGGTGTACCTCTGGGTCGTGACTAATATGGTATTAGAGCACAAGGTTTAGAATGGTTCTAAGATTGTCTCAAACCACGTCTAGTAGAGTCTTGTTCATAAATGTGAAGCGCGCCACATTTATGAATAGGAGGCTATTGGATGCTTAAGAAATATCAATTCTTCATTCTCTATGTCGTGCCCTAGACCTTGGCTCTAGTAAGTCCTTCTTCTAATCTGTGCCCTATGGTTTTTCAGGCTATGGCTAATCCAAGGGAAATTATTAGGAGAAATGAGGAAGGCAATGAGGAGCTAGAGGTTTCTCTGCGAGTTCCACCCCAAGCTCCTCCCCAAGCTCCTCCCCAAGCTACAATTGACCCTATAGGGGAGAATGTGACTAAAGCAGAGTTTCAATCGGGTATCCAAATATTGTCTCAAGCCATGACGACTCAAGTTAATAGAAAGATGGTAGCTCCAGTGAACCGTAATACGAATTCCGTGGGCTCTAGATTAAGGGATTTTGCAAGAATGAACCCTCTCGAGTTTCTTGGTTCCAAAGTGGAGGATCGTCAAGAATTTGTGGAGGAGATTTATAAAATACTTGATTCCATGGGGGTGACTTTGGTAGAGAAAGCGGAGTTAGTCGCTTACCAATTGAAAAGTGTGGCTCAAGTTTGGTATACTCAATGGAAGAGAAATAGGCCGGTAGGAGCGGGTCCATAGTGGGAAGGATTCAAAGAAGCATTCCTTGATAGGTTCTTTCCCAGAGAGTTGAGAAAGGCTAAGGTGGAAGAGTTTATTAACCTTAGGCAAGGTAGCATGAGTGTTAAAGAGTATGTCTTGAATTTCACCGAACTATCCAAATATGCTCCATCTATTGTGGCAGATCCGAGTGATGAGATGAGTAGGTTTTAGACGGGTGTGTCTGACTTGGTTGAAAAAGAATGTCGTACGGCAATGCTTGTTGGTGATATGGATATCTCTCATCTTATGGTTTTCGCCCAACAAGTTGAGGAGTCAAAACTCAAGAAAAAAAATAGGGAGGCAAAAAGGGCTAGGACCGGTGATGGCAATTTATCTAATGCTAAGTCCGATGGGCAAGGTAGATTTAGTTCAAACAAAGGTATTCCGGTCAAGATTCTTCCAACAACCCTAGGTTTGACCAAGAGAAAGGTAGTGGGTCTCCATTTCATAAGCCTACGTGCACCAAGTGTGGGAGGAGTCATCATGGTTAGTCCCTAGCCAGCATGGAGGGATGTTATGGGTGTGGAAAGATTCGGCACAAAATGAGAGATTGCCCGGTCCTTAAGGCAAAGGGTAGGGAGGATAAGCAAGTTGCCACTAGTAGTCCGAATGAGAGTGATCAAGGAAGAATAGGTACTATGTCCTCCAAGATAAAAATGATTAAAAGTGACCTCCTAATGTGACTGTCGGTATGTGTTTCATGCTTTACTAGATTCTGGTATTATTTGATCTTTTGTGACTTGATATGTTAGACTTTGAAGTTGTCTTTAGTGTGAATGTTGTTTAGAATAGTTTGTATAGGATTACTCCCAAAGGGGGAGATGTTGTGCCTAGATAGCAAGGCCATTTTGTGTTTATGTGTGGCCATGATTTTCTTTATATGCATGTTCATGAAAAACTTAGGTCTTGATAAAAATGACTTATATGCATTGTTTTACCTCATGTTGTAGTGCATTGAGTAGAGTTCCCTATTTAACTTCATGAGATGAATATATTATCATGGCTTAGTTGGATATGAATGAATCCTTCTTGAATAAATTCTTTTTGAGAGTAAATCACATATAGGCTCCATGTGTGTATGTTGAGTATGTTTCAGTTAGGATATGGTAGTTCCTCCTTGAAAATGAGTAGATATAGAATTTCATGCATTTTGGGTTGATAGATGTAGTTTCTATTCCCTTGTGTTGCATTGAGTATGCTTGAGTTTGGAGTTGATGTTTACTCCTTTGTAATGTGCATTTAAATAAATTGCATGCATGATGGGCTGCTAGTATAGAGTCGTTTACTTTAAGAAGTGTTTAGAATCGTCATTCGAGGATGAATGATCCCAAGGGTGAGATATTGTAACACCCGAAAACTAGTAAGCTAAAATAGAGAGTTCTTGAGCTTGACGCGAGGGTTAGAATCGTAAATATGACTTCCCATACTTATAATGAAGGTTTTAGGGTTAGCACGTCAAGGTACGACACCCCAAGGACCAACCAATGGTCCTTGAGGGGGACCCAAAGCAATCCCTAGAAACTGCCCAAAAATGTTCCACCTACGAATGTGACTCACGCCAAGTAGGTGGACCTACGTCCCGTGTGAAGGGGTCGTGTGTCAAGACCCCAAATATGGACCTGCAGACCACCTCCCAAGGATGACCAGCACGGCCCATGGATCCATGCACGGCCCATGGTCGGGGTCTCGTGGGTTGGAGTAGGTTGGTCTTAAGGCGATTTAAGTTAAGGGTTAATGGAAGGTTTTAGAGTTAATTAGTTATTAATTAGGGTCATTTTATTAGTAATTAGACCACCTATATAAAGCTAATAGACCCCTAAATAAATGGTTCTAAAATCATTATTTTCAATTCACCAAAGAACCCAAATTCCCTCCAAGAAATCCTCTCTCTAGAAAGAAGAAGAAGAAGAAGAAGAAAAGCAAATTAGGGCAAATTCCTCCATTGTTGCAAGCATAGTTAGGGAATTATAGTCAAAGTATGATAGCTTATTCATCCATGGATTATTCCATCCATGGAGTCCCCTAGATTTCCCTCAATTGTGAAGATAAACCCCAATTCTAGCTAGGGTTTCTTCATATGTTGTGGGTAGTGTTAAGTGGATATCACTTGTTTATGATTGTTTTAGTATTGAATCATGATATTATAATGAATTTATATGTTTTTCATGGTTAACCCTAGTCTAATTGATTAAATTGATATTATGTAGGTTTATGCCATGAATGGTGAAATTGAGGATTCATAGATTGATCTTCTAGAATTGATAATTTTTGTAATAATTGTTCATGATAGAAAGCTTGTAGACATGAATTGAATTAAATTATAGTATATATAAAGGATCATTACTAGTAAAGCTTGAGGTTGAATCTTTATGATGAATGATGACTAGAATCACCTAATAATGAAGAAAGTGATAAGAATGCCTAGAATTCTAGGCATGAAAGATGATTGTACGAGGTAAATCTTTAAGAGTAAGGCTAGTAGTCATAAGTGCTGATGGTTAGGGCTTTGATATTAAAGCTAATACGATGAATTAAGAATGATCAAATGTATAAAGTGATAGAATCACTATAAAACATGGATTGGTTGTCAAGGACATCCCTCCAAGGGGCATGAATTAAGTAAGAACTTAATAAGCTATCTTGTAGGATGTATGCCTAGCACCGAGTGGATATTGAATTGAGATGGAAGCTTGTACCTAGTTGAGTCCGGTTTCCAAGATGGGAACTCTCACAAGTGGAGTACGAGTTTTCCAGAGTATATCTCATGACATGGAGTCTCTCACAAGTTGAGTTCAGGTTTCCTAGTAGAATCTACGTATCCCGTAACTATGTGCCTCGTAGGAAAGTTAGCCAGTGGGTCCAACTAAGCTAACAAACTAGTTCTACCTTAGGCAAGTAGACCAACCCTTCTCGGTGTGGGTAACATCAGCGGTGATCATATGAAAGCTCATGTGGTCACATATTGGTTAAGGCTATATTCCCAATTAGTACAAGATTATTATGGAACTAAAACATATTAATAAGTATGTCAGAGTGTTCCAACTTAATAATGAACTAAGACATGCTTGAGTAAGCATCTCGAGTGTTCAAACATAATGAACTTAGACATGATTGAGTAAGTATTTCATAGTTATCAAAAGTAAAGAAGTGGGACTAGCATGTGCTTAAATAAGTATCTCTTAGGGTTCCAATATCTTACAAAGGGGGACTAGTTTCCAAATCAAGAAGTATGAGTATGAGGACCTAAAAGTTGTACTTAGCATGGGTAGGATTATGGGGTCTTATTTATGCATTAAACAAGTATGACTTAAGGTTACCTAAGAAAGTATTCTCTTATATGAGATATGTTTAGATAGGATTGTGCTATAGTTGCCTTCCTTGTTATGTTATGATTTACTAAAGGTGAGAGATTTCCTTGTCTATGAGAACTAAGCGAAGGATGAGACCATAAAATGGTAAATATGATTATGATGGCCAAATGGGATACTTAGAATGAATGGGATTATGGGGTCTTATTCATGCATTCCAGAAGTATACTTGGAGGTTACTTAGGAAAGGGTTTTCTTATTATATGAAGGTCTAAGTCTTGACTATGTATATGGACTATTATTTATGATGACTTATGCTTACATGATGTCTATGATTGGAGATCATGCTAATGATAATGTTAGTATCTCATATGCTTATGGATTATGTCATATGTTGACTAACCCTTTTGTTATGCTTTTCTGATGTTATGCTAGCTATCATATTTAGTACTTTTGTACTAACGCATACTCTTGCCTACATTCTCATCAAATGTACGGTTCAGTGATTGAGTTATTTTCTTGAAGATAGGTTTGTAGAAATTCAAGGAGTTGAAGACTTGGTGAGTCCTCATATCTTTGAGTATAAAGCCACTATTTCCTTTTATATCTTTTATTTTCATGTTTTGAGACTATTGTATGGGCTTTGTCCCAAGAGTTATTCAAAGTATTGTAGTAGATGGTTTGAGACAAAACTGTAGTAAGACTTCCGCTTCGTTTTATAGTGACTTTTATAGGATGAAAAATGTTTTAAAATTCCACAATTTTGTATTATCTTATTTTATGATATGCTAAGGGCTTGTATGAGACCCCTTCGGGGTCAAGTAGAACATGTTACATCTAGGGTGTACCTCTGGGTCATGACTAACATGGTATTATAGCACAAGGTTTAGAATGGTTCTAAGATTGTCTCAAACCACGTCTAGTAGAGTCTTGTTCATAAATGTGAAGCGCGCCACATTTATGAATAGGAGGCTATTGGATTCTTAAGAAATATCACTTCTTCATTCTTTAAGTCGTGTCCTAGACCTTGGCTCTAGTAAGTCCTTTTTCTAATCTGTGCCCTATGGTTTTTCAGGGTATGGCTTATACAAGGGAAAATTCTAGGAGAAATGAGGAAGGTAATGAGGAGCAAAAGGTTCCTCTTCAAGTTCCACCCCAAGCTCCTCCCCAAGCTCCAATTGACCCTATAGGGGAGAATATGACTAATACTGAGTTTAGGTCGGCTATCCAAATATTGGCTCAAGCTATGAAGGGTCAAGTCAATAGAGAGGTGGTAGCTCCGGTGAACCCTATTATGAATTCCGCGGCTTCTAGATTGTGGGATTTTGCAAGAATGAACCCTCCCGAGTTTCTTAGTTCCAAAGTGGGAGAGGATCCTCAAGATATTGTGGAGGAGATTTATAAAATACTTGATGCCATGAGGGTGACTTCGGTGGAGAAAGCCGAGTTACCTACTTACCAATTGAAGAGTGTGGCTCAAGTTTGGTATACTCAATAGAAGAGAAATAGGCCAGTAGGAGCGGGTGTCATAGAGTGGGAAGGATTCTAAGAAGCATTCCTTGATAGGTTCATTCCCCGAGAGTTGAGGGATGCTAATGTGGAATAGTTTATTAACCTTAAGCAAGGTAGGATGAGTGTTAAGGAGTATGGCTTGAAATTCACCCAACTATCCAAATTTGCTCCATCTATGGTGATGGATCCGAGGGATGAGATGAGTAGGTATTTGACGGGTCTGTCCGACTTGGTTGAAGAACAATGTCGTACGTCAATGCTTGTTGCAGATATGGATATCTCTCGTTTAATGTTTTTGCCCAACAAATTGAGAAGTCAAAACTCAAGAAAAAGAAGGGAGGCAAAAAGGGGCTAGGACTGGTGATGGGAATTTCTCCAATGCTAAGTCTGATGGGCATGGTAGATATAAGTAAAAACAAAGGTATTCTGGTCAAGATTGTTCCAACACCCCTAGGTTTGACCAAGAGAAAAGTAGTGGGTCTCCATTTCCTAAGCCTACTTGAACCAAGTGTGGGAGGAGTCCATATGGTTTGTCCCTAGCCGACAGGGAGGGATGTTATGGGTGTGGAAGGAGTGGGTTCAAAATGAGAGATTGCCCGGTCCTTAGTGCTAAGGGTAGGGAGGATAAGCAAGTTGCCACTAGTGGTCCGGATGAGGGTGCTCAAAATAAGAATATATACTATGTCCTCTAAGTGAAAAATGATTAAGAGTGACCTCCTAATGTGACTACTCGTATGTGTTTCAATCTTTACTAGATTCTGGTATTGTTTGGCCTTTTGTTACTTGATATGTTAGACTATGAAGCTATGTTTAGTATGAATGATGCTTAGAAGAGTTTGTATAGGCTTAGACCCAAAGGGGAGTTGGTGTGCCTAGATAGCAAGGCAATTGTGTGTTTATGTGTGACCATGATTTTCTTTATATGCATGTTCATGAAAAATTTAGGTCTTGATGAAAATGACTTATATGCATTGTTTTACCTCATGTTGTAGTGCATTTAGTGGAGTTGCCTATTTGACTTCATGAGATGAATAAATGAGCATGACTTAGTTGGAGTTGAATGATTCCTCCTTGAAGAAATGATTGTTGAGAGTAAATCACATATAGGCTCCATGAGTGTATGTTGAACATGTTTTAGTTAGGAGATGGTAGTTCCTCCTTGAAAATGAGTAGATATAGAATTTCATGCATTTTGGGTTGATAGATGTAGTTCCAACTCCCTTGTGTTGCATTGAGTATGCTTGAGTTTGGAGTTGATGTTTCCTCCTTTGTTATGTGCATTTAGATGAATTGCATGCATGATGGGATGCTAGTCTAGAGTCGTTTCCTCTAAGAAGTGTTTAGGATGGTCATTGTGGATGAATTATCCCAAGGGAGAGATATTGTAACACCCGGAAACTAGTACGGTAAACTAGAGGGTTTTAGAGCTTGACATGAGGGTTAGAATCGTAAATATGACTTCCCGTACTTATAACGAAGGTTTTAGGATTAGTGCGTCAAGGTATGACCCCCCAAGGACCAACCAAGGGTCCTTGAGAAGGACCCAAAACAGCCCCTAGAAACTTCCCAAAAATGGGCCACCAACGGATGGAACTCACGCCTAGTAGGTGGACCCATGCCCCGTGGGTAGGAGTCGTGGGTAAAGACCCCAAATGTGCACCTGTAGACCCCCACACACGAATTACCAGCACGACCCGTGGGTCGGGGTCTCATGGGTTGGAGCAGGTTGGTCTTAAGGCGGTTAAAGTTAATGGGTAAGGAAAGGTTCTAGAATTAATTAGTTATTAAGTGGAGTCATTTTATTAGTAATTAGGACACCTATATAAAGCTAATAGACCCCTAAATACATGGTTCTAAAATCATTATTTTCAATTCACCAAAGAACCCAAATTCCCTCCAAGAAATCCTCTCTCTAAGAAGAAGAAGAAGAAGAAGAAGAAGAAGAAGAAGAAGAAGAAGAAGAAGAAGAAGAAGAAGAAGAAGAAGAAGAAGAAGAAGAAGAAGAAGAAGAAGAAGAAGAAGAAGAAGAAGAAGAAGAAGAAGAAGAAGAAGAAGAAGAAGAAGAAGAAGAAGAACATATGCAAATTAGGGCAAATTCCTCCATTGTTGCGAGCATAGTTAGGGATTTATTATAAAGGTATGATAGTTTATTCATCCTTGGATTCTTCCATCCATGGATCCCCTAGATTTCCCCCAATTATGAAGATAAACCCCAATTCTAGCTAGGGTTTCTTCCTATGTTGTGGGTAGTGTTGAGTATGAATTCAATTGAGTGCATATTACTTGTTTATGATTGTTTCATTATTGAATCATGATATTATGATGAATTTATATGTTTTCCATGGTTAACCCCAATCTAATTGATTAAATCAATATTATGTGGATTTATGCCATTAAAGGTGAAATTGAGGATTTATAGATTGATCTTCTAGAATTGATAATTTGTGTAGTAATTGTTCATGAATGAAAAATTGTAGACATGAATTGAATTAGATTATAGTATATATGAAGGATCATGACTAGTAAAGCTTGAAGTTGAATATTTATGATGAATTATGACTAGAATCACCTAATAATGAAGAAAGTGATTACAATGGCCAGAAACCTAAACATGAAAGATGATGGTACGGGGTAAAGCTTTGCGAGTAAGGCTAGTAGTCATGAGTATTGATGGTTAGGTCTTTGAGATTAAAGCTAATATGATGAATTAAGAATGATCAAATGTATAAAGTGATAGAATTACTAGAAAACATGGATTGGTTGTTAAGGACATCCATCCATGGGTCATGAATTAAGTAAGAACTTAATAAGCTATCTTGTGGGATGTATGCCTAGCACCAAGTGGATATTGAATTGAGAGGGAAGCTTTTACCTAGTTGAGTCAGGCTTCTAAGATGGGAACTCTCACAAGAGGAGTCCGAGTCTCCCAAAGTACATCTCATGAGATGCAGTCCCTCACAAGTTGAGTCGGCATTTCCTAGAAGAATCTTCGTATCCCATAACTACGTGCCTCATAGAAAAGTTAGCTAGTCGGTCCAACTAAGCTATCAAACCAGTTCTACCCTAGGCAAGTAGACCAACCCTTCTCGGTGTGGGTAACATCGGAGGGGATCATATGAAAGCTCATGTGGTCCCATGTCGGTTAAGGCTATATTTCCAATTTGTTCAAGATTATTATGTTACTAAGACACATTTAAAGAAGTATCTCAAAGTGTTCCAACTTATTAATGAACTAAGACATGCTTGAGAAAGCATCTCAAGTGTTCAAACATAATAAAATTAGACATGCTTGAGTAACTATTTCATAGTGTTCATAAGTAAAAAAGAGGGTCTAAGATGTTCTTAAAGAAGTATATCCTACAGTTCCAATGTCTTAAAAAGGGGGACTAGTCTCCAAATGAAGAAGTATGAGTATGAGGACCTAAAAGTGGTACTTTGCATGGGTAGGATTATGGGGACTTATTCATGCATTGCACAAGTATGACTTAAGGTTACCTAAGAAAGTGTTGTCTTATATGATGTATGTTTATATAGGATTGTGCTATAGTTGCAATGCATTGCACAAGTGTGACTCCGGCTGTGGGCAATGCGGTGTTTCATGTAACTAGCACTATTTTGCAGCTGTTTTATATTTAAAATAATTTTAGACTTGTTTTAAGAGTTGCAACTTAATTTTAAAGTAAAATTAAGAAAATTGTTGTTTTCAACAGACTAAAACAGAAATCTAATGAAAACTTAAAAGGGTTTCGAGGTTCTTATTAGTGTTCTAGTAAGGAAGCATCTAGAACACCTGCTAATGTGGTTATCCGGCAATTAATCATTTGGCTAAAAATTAACTTAATTTGATTTGAGCAATTTTTATAGTTAGAACCATTTTAAAAGTGGAAAAGGGGTTGAAATATGGGACTACTGTCTAAGTTAGATATCACCTAAGTACAATATCTTACAAAATTATATTTTTATAACGGAGGAAGTGAGTGCTTATTTAGTTGATTTTTAGAAAATTAGTTCAGAATGGCTTTCTATCGGGAAAATTAAATTGTAGTAACCTTAAGATTAACAACAAGTAATGACAGGTAAACAAATATAAAATAACGAAGTAAAGAAGGAAATTTGAGCCCAAGTCTGGTTTTCTGTCCGTCTGGACCAGCACTTGGGCCTAATTTTGTTTTGGACATTTGACCCATTTAAATCACTGGTACCTGTCCTAGTTAACATAAAATAGATATCTTTCTTTTGGGCCTTAGGCTCAATTCTTCCACCTGTCCTAAGAACTAACAAGTAATAGCAAATAAGTGGGCTTAGGCCCAAAATAACAAAATACGATTTTGAAATTAAGAGTCGACCTTTGGCACAATCTTTTCAATTTCTCGATATGTTGCTTCTTTCAACTCTAGGACATGTTCATCAATATTTAATAGGCTGGCCAACTTGATAAAAAAGAAATTGGGCCTCCATGGCCCAGTAATCGAAATGCAAAGAGAGGAAACAAGCTCATGAGGTCTCAGGACGGAGTTCATGCATAGAAAAAAGTAAGGGAAGATTAGTGACTGATCCATATCAATATCGATTTGTCAAACTGAATAAATGCACACTCAACACGTGGATTACAATAAACAATTTAATCTGTGAGGCAAACGAAGCAGTAACCATGAAAAGAGCTAACATCATTTAATTTTAACCCAAACAGAGAAGTAACATCCATTAATACAATTCTCAAATTAACAGAGAGAATCGTATAATTGGTCACTGGACATTAAACTTCAAGTGGTCCAAATCATTCTAGAGAAAGAAAAACTTATCAAACCGACCCTATGAAATCAACTTATTCCAAGTATGATAAAAAATGTGAAATAACGGAACGAAAATGAAGATGCGGAGAACTAAGATCAAAACAGCAACCAAATAAGAAATAAGGGAACAAGACTATTGATTCCCTCCAATCAAAGGGCAAACCCAATTCCTCGCCAAGGACCTGCTACTTTGAAGGATTCCTTTAAACCAATCGAATACCATTACATCTTGATTCCCGAATACTTCTCAAACTCACGACCAAATTAAAGACATAAACTATCACACCTATCATACCACGGACTCGGAAACCACATCAACATACTAATGACAATTATCGGAAAGGGGCTTAGTGCACCACATCTCGTTATGAGCTGAAGGACTAAATAAATATACTAAAAAGGTAACAAACACAAAAGGGAAGCAAGCAGGGAAGAAATTTGAAAGGAAAGCGAGAATTAGAAGAGGGGTTAAGAGTCTGGAAAAGTAAAACAACATCCTATATATCGAGGGGAGCTCAACAAATAATTGAATGGAAAGAACATAAACAAGCCATAACAGATACCAAATAAGAACCCAGAATAGTGACAAATATAACACATGATTCAAAATGTTGACATCTTAGTTCATTCATTCAGCTTGACGCGAAGGAATGAAGGATACGATGTCGAATAATAAACATTAACTCAAATTACAAAACGAATAGCAAGACATTACAGTAGAAAGAAAAAAAAGAAATTTTCGTTGCTAAGATTTCATGGGAGACATAACATGATCGTTCAACAACATTTAAGCAAATAAACTCAAGATGAGACATAGTGGAATGACTTTAGGATAAACACAGAGAGGCAGCATAGCTAGGCATGAGAAAGGGAAAACGAAAAACACCACCACCACTAGTAGACAATGAAAATCGCTAAAGAACACAAATACAACATATTATTATGTCAAGAGCTTAGTAACAAACAACAACTAAACAGACCCACCAGAGTACTGGAAATGACATTTGCTAAATATGAAAGACGAGAAAATTGAGTAGATGTTACCTTTCTGGTGGCAACGAAATGGGACGAGGAACTTGAGTAGACTTCCACCACCGCAATGCGAGTTCCAACAGCTCCGGCAGACCCGACGAACAAAACAGAAAGAGAACACGAACAAGGATTAAACAGGTATCCGAACCCTAGCTTCGCAGCTTTCCGTAACTATCATAAACACTTGTATGTGGCAGTAAGACTGGAAATGTCTAAGGTATGTGTTCATCCCAATTTTTTCTCAAATCTCCTCCAACCTTAACAATGAAAAAGTGGAGAATATATACGGTTCGGATTTGGGGGGAAAAAGAATGAAAAACAGATTCAAGGGCCCCTTCCAATTTTCAAAAATCCAAAAACTTCTTTCACCATTTTAGGGGAAGACACCTTCTTCTGAGAATTCAACTTATTCCAGAAGAGGAAAGGGAGACAGATTGCTGGGATTGACTCGATCGTCCTGGAGCGATCTCACGCTATATGGGTGCTTCTGTGTGCTGCTGCAATAGAGGGACGGGAAGAAGAAAACAAAATTTGCAGAGTACTGCTTTCTGCGTTCCTCGCTGCTTTTTCGTCTATCTCCATGTTTTCAGGCCGTGTATTGGAATTGCTCATTGATGCGAATTCGAACAGCTCCACTTGGAATCGTGAAGACGCTGTCCGCTAGCTGTTGTTGTCGTTTTGGGAAGTTGTTGTTCACGCTGGGTTTTCTTTTGAGAATAGAAAACTGGACGGGTCGAGTTGGGTCAGAGGGAGGTGGGAGTGGGCTGAAGAAGCTGAATTGGAAAGAAAAAAATAGAATGGGTTGGGTCTAGAGTAAAAGAGTGGGCTGGATTAGAAATCAAGGCATTGGGTCTGTAGGGAATTGATTTGGCCCAAAATTTGTTGAGAGGAATTGAAGATAATGGAGGATTTGGCTAAAATCTTAAATACAGAATTAATCAGCAATTTAGCCAAATAGATTTAAGATTTTATCAAAAAATTAATTCCTAGAAGAGTCGGCTAGAATTTAAATAGGATGAATTATTATAGGTAATTTAGGAGCTTCTCATCTTAACAAAATAAAATAATTAATTCAACTACAAACTAATTGATTTTTAAAATTAATCATAATTTAAACTAAACTAATTTTAATAGAATATTTAAAATAAAATCTTTTTGAGATGATTTTCAAATATTTATGAAACATACAGATTATATCTATAAAACTGTATGAAATATATTTACTATTTATAAATTATGAAATCGACTAAGATCACTTAAAAGGACTTTGAAAAGTATTTGAATTTTATAAAACTAATTATTCTAAATCGTTTGGGAATTAAGAAACTCGTGAATTAATTCCTATCGATGAGGGTCAAAATTGGGTGTCACCAACTGTCCCTCATTTTATTTGAATTGATGCAAGAAATTCGAGGAAAATGAAATTGCCTAATCCAATTTTGACCCACCACATCTTCATCTTTAGGAAAAGGGATTTGGTGTGGACTTTCGAATTTATGGCCGAACCCCGAAAGTGGGTTTCCTACATATCTTAGGCTATATGAGAATTAAGGCCACTTGTAGTTCGATACGCTTGATTTGATGCACGATTTTGAAAGAATTCAAAAGTCATCCCGATACCGTATTATGGTAGGACTGGAATGCTCGAGAAGAAGATTTAAGAGCGAATGTTGGAATATAACTGAGTTTTCAACATTGATTTTGCCTACATATCCCTCAACCTAGGGAATCAGGCTGCTTGTAGTTCAGCCCAATCGGTTGAAAAGGAAATCGCTTATGCTAAGATATCCTTCGGTTCAGGAGGAGTGACAAAGTACGTCAAGTATGAAAAAGAGGCTTGCAACCTCTTAGCCATGAATGTGGCGCGCTTCACATTCCAGAGCCAGAACATTCCATCTAGGCCACTGCCATGTTCAATAAAGTCCTTAGCCAGAACATTCCATCTAGGCCACTGCCATGTTTCATGAGATGTAAACCATTCCAGAGCCTCTCCACTCAGACTTCGGCTAAAAAGCCACATTAATAAAGCTTCATCTCTTCCAAATCCCACGAGCTGATCACAGTAGGCCCTCTGGTGCACTAAGGGGTTCCATATTCCTCTGAAAATGTCAAATTTTGGCACCTTGAACCCTTTCGGGAGGTCCAAATTCGAATGGGTGCATAAATCCGCGTAACTCAAACCGGTGACTTCAGGAATACAATGCAACTCTTTCATGGCCTTTCGGATCTCTTCCTTCATATCCATCTTGGCGGCCTTTTCCTATGACCTCCACTCTCTCTCTCGCTCTTCGTAGTGGTCAAGCTCAGAACCATTGGAGTCATGCTCATTGGGAACCGAGATTTGGAAACTGGCTTTTTGAGGTAGAGGTGGAGCAATGGAGGGACTTTTGCCATTTTGAGTAGCTTGGTAGTTTTGAGGGAAAGTCTGGGGGTTGGTATGTTGATTTTGGTGACGGAGGGAAGTTTGCGGGTTGTTAACGTTTTGGTTTTGAGGGGGTTAAACCAGTTTGGAGATTGGCATTTTTGGGAGGAAGTTGCACTTGGAGGTTGGTATTTTTACGAGGGGGTGGTGTCTGATAAGAGGAGGAGGTATAATGGGGATTTTGGGTGATTAGGTCGATGATTGAGGGGTTTTGAGCAAGACTGGAGAGTCGGTTCTGAGCCTGTTCCGCACTTGAAGGAGGAAAGTGAAGTGGAGGCCTTCCATTTGCTGGAGCATTGAACCCAAAACCTGGATTAGGCAAATCTTGCCTTCTCTGCATTTCGACCCGCATCAAAGCGATCTGCTGCATCAACTGCATGATTAACTCGTTCTGATCGGTAATGATGGGCTGAGCCACAACATCATCTGTTAAGTCGGTACCCTCAACTTTATCGCTCAATGTTGACTTGCCCTTCCGAGAACTTTGACTGGGGAATGAATCTGTATGGCGTTTTGATCTTGTAAAATAAGGGTGCTCAACCAGTTTATCGACACAGATCAATTCTAACTACCGGTGAAAGAAAAACAACTCAAAGGCAAATTTATTAGTTTTAGTTCAGGACAAGTAATGCAAAATATCACATATAAAGCGTATGTTTGAGGACATGTTAACCCACGAATAATGGGGCCTGATTTTTTGAACAAGCATGAATTTACTCGTTTTATTTTGAGATTAGTGACTCAGAAAGGTTAAATTGCGTTGAGCTAAGGTCTTTTTGCTGCATCTCCCAGCATGTGTTGAAGTGAATTCAATGTTTCCTCGTAGAATTAAAGGGGAAAAGATAATTTTAAAAGATAGGGGTCGGGCCTTGAAAGGATACCTACGTATATCCAAAGGAGAATTCAGGTAGTTCGAATACAAAAGGAAATTCTCATTTTCATTCATTCATTTCTTGAAGATTACAAGGAAAGTAAAAAAAACATACATTAAAGCTTCTAAAAGATAAATGTTGCCTTCCTCAAAGCTTCTTCTTCTGACTGCTGCATTAATCACGGGGGGTAAACTCAACTTGGATCCTTCCCTTGTTGACTAGGGATTCCAGATCATAGCCAAACTTGAGGCACCTTCTAATGTTGTGATCTATGGCGTCGTGATAAGGGCAAGGTTTCCAAATATCAATTCCAACGGGATCAAATGTTTCATCAATCATTTTGATAGGGGTCAAGACCTCCTTTCGAACCAACTCACGATAGATATCCAACATCGATCTCTTAAAGTACGTGAAGAAGTGATAGTAGAGCACAGTGTGCTCTGTGATCGGTACACTGGGCTCTGGTTGGTCACAGGTAAGGAGAGTGTTGTCACCCTACATATGGGGGATCTTTCCAATCCTGATTAGGTTGCGGATCTTGGCCTTAAGCTCCACATATTCTTCTGTTGTAGGCCTCTTTCGGTCTGGATGGTACACACATGTCTTATGTGTAGCGACCCGAGAGCACCCCCTAGCCATTACATGCGTATTCGACCTCTCAGAGGTCTTATACAAGCCTTAGCATTCATTCAACGCATAGATCATAAAAATCACTAAGAATTTAAAACTTTTATTCAATAAAACCATAAGACTTCAAGAGTCATCAACATTTGAAAACACCAATACGCAAGCGGAACTACTAAGTCTCTTTAGCCAATCTTAGACAAGAACTTAAAACGTACTAAGGGACACGGCCCTTTATAAATGAAATGAAACTTAAGTGTCTATTACAATGACTAAGAAACTTCTAAACATAGTCCTCGAATCTTGAGGACATACCAAATAAAGACAACTAAGACCAAAACAACAACCAAATAAGAAATAAGGGAACAAGACTACTGATTCCCAACAATCAAAGGACAAACCCAATTCCTCACCGAGGACCTGCTACTTTGAAGGATTCCTTTAAACCAATCGAATACCATAACATCTTGATTCCCGAATACTTCTCAAACTCACGCCCAAATTAAAGACATAAACTATCAAACCTATCATACCACGGACTCGGAAGCCATATAAACGAAGTAATGACAATTATTGGAAAGGGGCTTAGTGCACCATATCTCGTTATGAGCTGAAGGACTAAATTAATATAATTAAAAGGTAACAAACAAAAAAGGGAAGCAAGCAGGGAAGAAATTTGAAAGAAAAGCAAGAATTAGAAGAGGGGTTAGGAGTCTGGAAAAGTAAAACAACATCCTATATCTTGTGGCGAGCTTAACAAACAATTGAATGGAAAGAACAGAAATGAGCCATAACAGATACAAAATAAGAACCCAAAACAGTGACAAATATAGCACATGATTCGAAATGTTGACATCTTAGTTCATTCATTCAGCTTGAGGCGAAGGAATGAAGGATACGACATCGAATAATAAACATTAACTCAAATTACAAAACAAATAGCAAGACATTATAGTAGCAAGAAAAAAAAGAAATTTTAGATGCTAAGAGGTCATGGGAGACGTAACATGATCATTCAACAACATTTAAGCAAATGAACTCATGATGAGACATAGTGGAATGACTATAGGATAAACATAGAGAGGCAGCAAAGCTAGGCATGAGAAAGTGAAAACGAAAAACAACACCACCACTAGTAAATAATGAAAATCGGTAAACAACACAGATACAACATATTGGTATGTCAAGAACTTAGTAACAAACAACAACTAAACAGACCCCCGGAATAATAGAAATGCCATTTGCTAAATATGAAAGATGAGAAAATCGAGTAGATGTTACCTTTCTGGTAGCAGCAAAATTGGATGAGGAACTTGAGCAGACTTCCACCACCGCAATGCGAGTTCCAACAGTTTTGGCAGACCCGACGAACAAAACAAAAAGAGAACACGAACAAGGATTAAACAAGTATCCGGACCCTAGTTTCGCAGCTTTCCGTAACTATCCTAAACACTTGTATATGGCAGTAAGAATGGAAATATCTAAGGTATGTGTTCACCCCAATTTTTTCTCAAATTTCCTCCAACCTTAATAATGAAAAAAAGGAGAATATATATAGGAAAAAATACGGTTCGGATTTGGGGGCAAAAAGGATGAAAAATGGATTGAAGGGCCCATTCTAATTTTCAAATATCCAAACACTTCTTTCACCATTTTAGGGGAACACACCTTTTTTTGAGAATTCAACTCATTCCGGAAGAGGAAAGGGAGACAGACGGCTGGGATCGACTTGATCGTCCTTGAGTGCCGACGTGGAGCGATCTCACGCTATAGGGGTGCTTTCGCGTGCTGCTGCGATAGTACGGATTGAGAGGGACAGGAAGAAGAAAATAAAATTTGTAAAGTACTGCTTTCCGCGTTCCTCGCTGCTTTTCCGTGTATCTCCGTGTTTTCACACTATGTATTGGAATTGCTCATTGCTGCGAATTCAAAAATCTCCACTTGGAATCGTGAAGACGCCGTCCGCTACCTGTTGTTGTCGTTTTGGGAAGCTGCTATTCACGCTGGGTTTTCTTTTGAGAATACAAAAGTGGACGGGTCGGGTCGCGGTCGGGTTGGGTCGGGTCAAGGGGAGGTGGGAGTGGGCTGAAGAAGCTGAATTGGAAAGAAAAAAATAGAATGGGTAGGGTCTAGAGTAAAAAAGTGGGCTGGATTAGAAATCAAGGCATTGGGTCGGTTGGGAATTTAAGAGGTAATCAAAGAATTAATTTCTAGAAAATTCGGCTAGAGTTTAAATAGGATGAATTAATATAGTTAATTTAGGAGCTTGTCATCTTAACAAAGTAAAATAATTAATTCAACTATAAACCAATTGATTTTTAAAAATTAATCATAATTTAAACTAAACTAATTTTAATAGAATATTTAAAATAAAATCTTTTTGAGATAATTTTAATAGAATATTTAAAATAAAATCTTTTTGAGATGATTTTCATATATTTATGAAACATACCGATCATATCTATAAAACTATATCAATTATATTTACTATTTATAAATTATGAAAATCGACTAAGATCACTTAAAATTACTTTGAAAAGTATTTGAATTTTATAAAACTAATTATTCTAAGTCATTTGGGAATTAAGAAACTCGTGAATTAATTCCTATCGGGAGGGTCAAAATTGGGTGTCAATAACAGTTGTTGCAAATGAAGGGTATATTTGGAGGTTTAGCTACTGAGGATCCTCATGACCTCATCCTAAATTTTGTGGATGTGTGTGGGCTATTAGCTTTCAAGAACATCACTCAGGAGTTGTTCCGATTTCGTTTGTTTCCTTTTTCTCTAATGGGGGAGCAAACGAAGTGGTTGGATTATTTACCAAGGGTTTCAATCACTTCTTGGGAAGAGTTCACTAATGTGTTCTATTTAAGGTTTTTCCCTCCCTCGAAGATGGTGACATTGAGAGATAATATTATGAACTTTAAGGAACTAGTTGGTAAACCAATTCATAAGACATGGCTGAGGTTTAAGAAGATGTTGCTCCAATGTCCAACTCATGGACTCCCGAACAATGTGTTGCTACAATATTTCTACCACAGTCTAGATTCACTCAACAAAGGTATGGAGGACCAGCTTGTTCGAGGAGGAATCATGCAACAACCGTTTAAAATAGCATCTAGTCTTCTTGATGAAATGACAAAAAATCAACCGTGCTTGGTACACTAGAGAAGATCAAGTGTCTCTTTTGAACATCAAGATGACAAAGGAAAAAAATGAAAAGGACCAAGAATGGGATGGAAACATAGCCAAGATGATGACCCAAACAGACTTATTGTCAAAAGACATTATGGGTAGTGCTTTTAAGGTTGTGCATGTGATTGGAGTTAATGAGTGAATACCAATGAAGTGCAATTTAAAGTTGTGTACTATGAGGAAGTACACTTCCTAACAAATAAAGGAGGAGATTTTCATCTGAACTATCCAAGGTCGGGCGGAAACGAAAGCTGGAATAGGGAGCACGATGATGGTTGGAGAGACTTAGATAGGGAATGGCGTCACCTTGGTGAATTGAATAGAGCAAGACGGTGAACAAGAGAGATATGTACCTCCCATAAGCGTCAAAAGAGGGCAGATCTTGGAGTTTTTTGCACTGAGATATGCTTGCACTCATTTTAAACGAAGTGGAAGAACTGGACAAAGTTCTAAAGGAAATGAAAGATGACGTCTCATCGCTGAACCAAATAGTTACTTCACATTCGGTATAGATTAAGCAGCTGGAAGCACAAATGGGTCAAATTTTGACTCATTCAAATCCAAGACAAAAACAAGGTCTACGAAATGATATCATGGTCAACCCAAAGAATGAAGCTTGAAAGCATGTCTTTATCTTGCCACGATGTTAAATAACGCGCTTCTTGAGAGGCAACCCAAGTTTTTAGTTTTTAATATTGTTGTTTGAATAATAGGCGTTAGATGTGTAAGTTGAAAATTTGATGTTTTGGGAAAAGAGGAAGTTAGACGAGCCTAGGTACCTGTCGGCGTCACACCGAATAGGTCGGCAAACCTGATCTGGACCGCCTATTTTTCCAACTAAATGGATGGGGTTTTTGTAACTTTCGGCGGATAAAGTACCATTCGTCGCATCGCCGAATGGGTCAGTGACATAAGTGAACTTCGCCGACTAGCGCGCGAATTGAAGGTTCAAAAAGCCCTAAACTGTTTTAGATTCAACTCCGAGAATTTTATGCTGAGTATGGGAAGTTGGTGCCAAAGGGGAAGAAAACGGGCAACACATTTGCACCGGTTGACCATGTGGTGGTGCACGGTAGAAAGTTGAAATGCAATAGCACTGACATCAATGAGGTTCTGGGGTGCACTACAAATGTCATCCATGCGTTGGTAGATCATATACAAAAGAAAACCCTGGATGATATAAAGGCGTGGTTGGCTCCTCTTATCTCCGACATCATACCACCATGGATTGAGTCGGGAGTTCAGATAGAGAAGAAGGATTTGAATGTGGCTTCTGATGAGTCCACAAATTGGACTCATTTAGGGCTTTATTTTAAAAGAAATAGTGTCCTCAAATGCTTATTTAGTCTAAATATCTGATTAAAACAATTAAGTTTCAGGTATTTGAAGTTTTAGTGGAATCATGGATACTTAGGCGCAAAAAAGGAATAAAAATGCCGAAAAGAACGAAGAAGCTGAAGCTTGAGCATCGCCATGCATGCTTGGCGATTCGCCGAAGGAACGCACTCTGCCCTTTGTTCCAGTACGCGAAGCCCTGAAGGAGAAGGATCAAAAAGGCGATGAAAGAAGCAGTTGGCGTTTCACCGATCAGTTCCGCGAAGCAGAAGTATACTGAAGGCAAAGCACAAACAGCGATGAACTAGAAGAAGGGCAAATCACTGAGTCATTCGGTGTTCACGACTAACCTCGTCGAGCGATCAACCAACACTATTTTCTAAAGTCTATAAATACTAAACTCTTTACTAGTTTATGTGTGGAACAGGATAGTAAAAAAAAATTATTGTAATTTTCACTTTAGCTTTCATATTTTTTCTCTAGTTTGGAAAGGGTTTTGTGGGAGACTTCAAGAAAGGAGGTCATCTTCCCCAAATTTGAAGTGGGTCCTCTCTATTCTTCTTCCTTTGCTTAAATCAAGGTTTAATTTCTTATACCCATTCGATTTCTGTATCATTTTAGGTACAATTTCTTATTTCTTGATGTATGGTTAAAAACCCCCCATTCTTAGGGTGTGATTTAACATATATGTGTTAATATTATTGTTGGGTCTTGCTTGCTTATAGGTTAGATGCATTTTTAATGGTGATTTCACCTAGTGGTTGTGGTCTAATTTAATCGGTTTGTAGTTGAAAATACAAAACCACCTATGTGTTTTTGGCTTGCTCAAGAGAGAGGTCGCGAAACCAAGACTGCTAGATTGATGGCCTGAGGAGTGGGTCAACATGAGATTCAGCCCTAGTCCCATATCCTAACACTCAGCTCGATAGAGTGAGTGGGGTAAGGCGTAGGGTGGCCTTCATGCGGCAAATGGGTATCCGAGACGAACCCATTTGAAACAGGGTAAGTTGCCCAAGAGGGAACTTATTTCAATCTAAAGCTTACCCTAGTCACTATTATCTTGCAAATTTCCTATTGAAAGCATGTAACCAACGATTTATATCAATATATATTGCGGTCACACCCCAAGAACTTCTCCCCATACTTGAATTTTCTCTTTATTTTTGTTGTTTTATCTATACATGTGACAAACCCCCATTGATATTTGACACCTTGGTGTCACCCACTTGAATTTACTTTGTTTTCATTCGATATTTTCTCAAACTACAGCTAGCTAGAACAAAATTCTATCCTAACTAATATTTTCACTACCACTCCCTTGGGACAGGACCCCAACCCTTAGTTTGGTTACTATATTATTGATAATTGTAGATACTCGTACCGAAGGTTAGTGTTGTTGGTCACGATAAGCATCAAAATGGCGCCACTGTTGGGTAGTGGTGTCACGTGAAAATGTAGTTTACTAGAGCTTTTTGTTCTTTTTAGTGTAGGTTTTACTAATTTTACTTTTAGCTTTGTTTTTCTTTGTTTATTGTTGGTGTATACAGGTCCTCTGAGAATGACAGAGGGAGTGGGTGGCAAGCCAACTGACGCTGATCAAGAAGTTGAGGGTGACTTCAAGATAGCTGCACTGGTATCTCAACCAAATGGCTTGACCAGCAAAATATTTGAGGTGGACAACCAGTGCAAACGCCAAGGGAGGTACATAACTCCTCATGCGCGGAAGAAGTCTAGAGAAGATGAGAAAAGTCGTGTTGAGGACACACTTCAAATCATTCTCCAAAAGATCACCGATCAAGATCGAGTGTTGGACGAAATGAGAGAGAATGTTGAAGCATTGAATCAATTGATTGGATCTCATTCTAGATCAATCCAGCACATCAGATCACTCATTATGTTTGCAATACCTCAGCTCCATCCAAACGATATATTAGGGTTACCTAGTGACACTAGGTCTAGCTCCAATAACAGAGAGTGAGGCAGGACCTACGTCGAGCCACGATGTTAAATAAGGCACTTCTTGGGAGGCAACCCAAGGTCGTAAATGTAGGATTTTACTTTTATAAATAATGGTGTGTTAATGTGGCAGGTTAAAAATGAGATAAGTGTGGAAAGTTTCAAGTTGGCGAGCAACAGGTCCATTCAGCGATTCACCTAATAGGTCTTACAGCTCGGTTGAATTCATAGTTGGGCTCAATGCTAGTGCATTGCAGAGCCTATAAATCTTGGCTAACTCGAAAAGAAGCTCATCGAATCGCCAACTTGTTCGGCGATCTCGATGCAGACCACCAATTTCGCCCCCAGAAAATTGAAGATTTTGAAGAAACAACGGGATAAAAGACCGCTCGGCGCTTCGTCGAGTGGTTTGGCGAGTGCGACTAACGTCGCTGAATGGACAAGAACTGAACGGTTATACAAACGCCAAAGGTCAAATTTTTGAATCTCTCACTTTCCCTCGTTTCAAACTCTCCAAAATCACACCAAAGTTATTATTTTCTAGATTTTCCCTTACATTAGTACTTTAGTCGGTGATTAGTGCTTGGGGTTGGATTTCTTTGCTGCCTAGCATTACAAAAAGCTATTTGATCGGCATCAAACGTTAGTCTCTAAAACCCCAAATTTATTTTTGCAAATTTTGCACTCATTTTCAATTATAGTATCAGGATGACGTGTGATGGGCCTCTCTGATAGAAATAGGTTGCTATGATGCTATTTTCAATTCGTAAATTTTGCCTAATATGCTTAAATGGTTGAATGGCTTAGTGTTTGCGCTTTGAAATAATTGATCTTGAAATGGGTGTTGCATATTAGTTGTTAGGTTGATTGGGTGAAGTCTAAGTAGCCCACATCTGCGCTAAATAACGAAAATTACTCGATGAACGAATGGGTGACAACATTCTTAAGGGTAATCGTAGTTAAATGGCCAAATTTGGCAAAAACCGGAAGAAGTCTGAGTACTCCGGGGTGATGGGAAGTACGAGTTTTAGGTGAATTTCATGTGTGCATGCTTTGATTATGCTTCTGAAGATTGTATGGTCGGTTTTAAGAATTGGGTTGAAACATGGGCACGTTGTGTCATTCGGCGAGCTGGGTCGAGCTCGCCGAACGACTCGGTGGTTCTCCTACTAGTTGTAGACCGCCCTTAATCCATGTCCTTCGTGCTATAAGATCTGTAACTTTTGGCAGACACATTCGTGATCGCCGAAAGTAGTCGGCGATTCACCGAAAGTAGTCGGCAATTCACCGATAGGACTTTGGATTGCCCTTTGCATGCCCCTTTTCCCTCTTTCACTGTATCTTTCAGTGGACAATTTTGTCATTGCCAAAAAAAGATGGCAACTCGCGGAGTAGACTTTTCCATCGCCAATTTTCCCTGGTTGCAAGCTAATCCACTCAGCGAGCTTGAACTTGATCGCTAAAGAGGTTTGGCGATTCCCCAAGTGGAACAGCGAACCTCTCTGCTACAGTTTTCTCTGTTTAAATTTGATTACATTTTCGACTAATCATAAGACTATTGCAAGTATGGTATGCACCAGCTCCAACACGCAACTCCAGAAGAAAGCATCACCAGGCATTTGTATTAATGAAGGAGCCTCAAATCCTCCGAAGAGTGGAGGGGAAGATCTCCAACAAGGTAAAGGCAAAAAGAAGAAAAGCATAGCAAAAAAAGGAGTAGCTGTTGAGGTTAGCACTGATTGGGATGAGCTTGAAGATGACCAACCATTTATTCAATGACATAGCAGACTAAGAAATCTTCATCAATCCTCACCCACCAGAGTTTCATCAGATGTTGCCACTTCCACCAGGGTTACCTCAGCCACAACTCCCCCTGAGCCAAATCCAGAGCCAGCACAAACACCTCCGGTGGCTTCTACACCTCCTATCGTGCCTCAACCTAGGATGCTTAACAGGTTAAAGGGTGATGGGGTCCGGACCATCTTAGAAGAGAAGCTCCTTCCTCCTCTTCAAAGGATCCAGGTGCTTCTTCTTCCGGCCAGCCGATCAAGTTCACTCAGGGTATGATCTTGAAGATGGGGCATCTAGCCCAATAAGCCGAGGCATGGGCATCCAGACTGGAGAAGTCAGTCCCAGGGATGATTGAGAGAGCTATAGCCGCTGCACTTTCCCCCATCCAGACCTCTATCAATGCTTTGACCTTGAGGGTTACAATATATGCGAGCAAACAGGGAAAGTCATCTGAGGTACCGTGTTTACAAGCTGATGTTGCGGGTCTGTGGAGGGACGTAGACTATCTGAAATCTATTGACTTCAATGACTTGATGAGAACCAATGAGGACCGGGATGCACCTGGAGAGGCAGCAACTGTAGATGGAGATGTTGCGGTTGATGAGGAGATGACAGCAGCACAAGAGGAGAAGAACATCTTTGGGAACCTATCAAATCTGGTAGGGACAGTTGTGCACCCGGTGATCCAGGCATCGCATGTTGAGACGTCCACAACAGTCCCTACAGGCCCTGGCAAACCTGCTCTTGATGTGACTACTTCGGGCACTGATGCCCAATTACAGACTGCAACTTAGAGTTCTGATGCCCCAATAGGAGGAGAGGCCGCATAGGAAGAATTTCTCTTTACCTCTCTCTTTGTCTTGCTTTGATTTTATTTTTATATACTATTACTCGCATTTGAGGAAAAACACATTTCATTTGTGGTGGGGTGAGGCTCACCTTGTTTGGGTGTTTTGAATGATGTTTTCTGTATATAATTGGGTTTTCTATTTTTAGTTATATTTTTATAACTGCTTAGCGATTGTTTGAGCTTATGGCTCTCTTTTGGGTTTAATTGAAAAATAATTTTGACCCTTCCGAAAAATTTTCATTTTTCAAAAAAATTTCGCCACCTCTTGTGTTGAAAGTGGTTGTTCTTGTACAAATTCAAGTCTTGGTTTTGATCAATACCGATGAGTTGAATAGTTCTCTCAATCAAAGAAACATGAATGTGCGGCTACAACGAGAACAAATGAAATTGCATAGACAATATGTGAACTCTTTGCATCTCGTTGTGATTAGCCATTTCTCAAATTGATTCTCTTGTACTGACCGTTGCACACTAGCGAAACTGTGTAGTCTTGTTTGACTTAAATGTCGATGCCTTGTGTGATGAGCTTACTTTGAACCTTGCATTAATAAACCTAGAATTTGCCCCGTTAGTCTGATTGATTTAGTAAGGTGTGCACTTGAGATGATCTTAGACAACTTTTGAAGAGTGTGAGCCAATTTGACATATAACTCTTTTGTGTCCTACCCGTGAGCATGTGAAACTCTCTTGAAGACCTTTGAGCCTTACCTTTCTTTGAAAGAACCTTGATGAACCCTAGACCTTACTTGATCCACTACCTATAATTCTCTTGATTTTTACTTTAGTGAATAGCCAACTTAGGCCAAAAGCCTAAGTTGGAGGTGTGGTGGAAAAGGAAAAGGAGAAGTCAAGAAGTGCAAGAAAAGTCTCCCTTAACCCATCGTGTTGCGGAAAAATGGAAACCCTCCATATAAAAAAAAGAAAAGAAAAAGAAAAGTTGTGGAATACTAGTACAAAAGAAATCGGGTTTCCAAGCAATGAATGGAGATGAATAAAAAGATGACTTAGAAGAACTGAAAAAAGAATTGAATAAGGAAAAGAAGAGGATGCCTTGAGAATACCACATCTCATGAGGAAAAAGTCACTGAGCCTAAATGACCATACCTTTGCACTCAGCCCCATTACAAGCCTTAGAAAGACCTTTTTGATCTTGAGTGAGCCGAATCGAAGATCGATTGGAAAATAAGGGCAAGCCTATGGGTGAAAACATGCATTGTGTTCCTCTTTTTGAGTGTGAGTGTTGCATCTGATTCCTGATCTTGAATTTATTAACCTCTGTGTGTGAATATCGAATCATTCTTTATGTGAGGGCATTTAGATACTTTTTGTTGAGATTGAACTTGCACAAGTAGCAAGTATTGCGAGCATGAGAATCTTTGGTAATAGTGTGTCACAACTTGAATCTTTGAGTACACAATTGATCTTTGCATGAGTAATTTTAATCTTGTTGTGTATGTTCATGATTTGGTCTTATGTAGCACTATTTGAGACGTCCTATTTGAATTGCTGAACTTGAGTTTTACTTGAGGATAAGCAAAAGTTTAAGTTGGGGGTGTTGATGAATCCACAAATTAGACTCATTTAGGGCTTTATTTTAAAAGAAATAGTGTCCTCAAGTTCTTATTTAGTCTAAATATTTAATGAAAACACTTAGGTTTCGGGTATTTGAAGTTTTAGCGGAAGCAGCAACACTTAGGTGCAAAAAAGGAACAAAAAAGCTGAAAAGAATGAAGAAGTTGAAGCTTGCGTATCGCCAAGCACACTTGGCTACTCGCCAAAGGGACGCACTCTGCCCTTTGTTCTTTGTTCCAGTACGCGAAGCCCTGAAGGAGAAGGATAAAAAAGGCGATGAACGGAGCTGTCGGCGTTTCGTCGATCAGTTCCGCGAAGTAGATTTATAGCGCCAAATGATCCAGAACGCACAGACGCTTAAGGCAAAGCATAAACGGCGATGAACTAGAAGAAGGACGAATCGCCGAGTCATTCAGCGTTCACAACTAACCTAGCCGAAAGATCCGCCAACACTATTTTCTAAAGTCTATAAGTACTAAACTCTTTACTAGTTTTTGTGTGGAACATGAGAGTAAAAAAAATTTTATTGTGATTTTCACTTTAGCTTTCATATTTTCTCTCAAGTTTGGAGAGTGTTTTGTGGGAGAGTTGAAGAAAGGAGTTCATCTTCCCCAAATTTGAAGTGGGTCTTCTCTATTCTTCTTCCTTTCCTTAAATCAAGGTTTAATTTCTCATACCCATTTCATTTCTGTATCATTTTAGGTATAATTTCTTATTTCTTGATATGTTGCTAAAAACCTCCATTCTTGGTATCCGAGAGGAACCCATTTGAAACGGGGTAAGTTGCCCAAGAGGTAACTTATTTCCATCTAAAGCTTAGCCTAGTCACTATTATCTTGCAAATTTCCTATTGAAAGCATGTACCCAACGATTTATATTAATATATATTGCGGTCACACCCCAAGAAGTTCTCCCCATACTTTAATTTTCTCTTTCTTTTTGTTGTTTTAACTATACTTGTGACAAACCCCCATTGATATTTGACACTTTGGTGTCACCTACTTGAATTTACTTTGTTTTTATTCGATAATTTCTCAGACTACAGCTAAATAGAACAAAATTCTAGCCGAACTACTATTTTCACTACCACTCCCTTGGGACACGACCCCAACCCTTTGTTGGGTTACTATATTATCGACGATCGTAGACTATTGTACGGTAGGTTAGTGTCGTTGGTCACGATAACCATCAGCTTCCCGATATTTTTTTGGATTTATTAGTAGCCACTTGATGCCTTCACAAAACAAGTCTATACTCCAGCATCCAAAAATTGCTTTGTTGGGTGCATCATTGATCGAGATAGACTAAATCTCAGGTTCATTATCTAGCAAGAGATGGCCATGAAGGCCAAGAAGAGTCAGACCTCACTCCCATTCCAGTGTTGATCACAGAGTTGTGCTGGAGTGCCTGAGTACCATTGGTAGAGAAGATGGATGTCCAAGTGACTACCACTTCTTTTACTAACATCTAGAGGAACGAAGCTGAGAACACTAGAGACGAGGCCGCGCGGAGGAGAGCTGCACAGGTGGACACTTCCCACGTGGTTGACGTCGAGATGCCACAGAAAGACACAACCCCTCCTTCTTAGGCCGGTGAGCCTTCAGGTATCCTTGACACTTCTACTTATGTTCCATCTAGTTCTGCGGCTGCTACTACTTCCACTGCTGTTATTTCTTCTTCCCGGCCCCCATTGACCCAGACTATGTTGTTCATAATGGGCCACCTATCCTAATCTACTAATATACATGCCTCTCGAGTAGAGGTTTGTATTCTTAGGATGATTGAGAGGGCCATTTATGTTACCTTAGCTCTTATCCAGCGAGTTGAGAGAGTTCCGAGAGCTGATCATTGCCATGGATTAACATTAGATGCCCATACGGTGAGCGTGGAGGTGTGTGAGCAGAATGGGTGCCAATCTGAGGATGTTACGACCTTAAGAGCCTATATTACTGACTTGAGACATTATGTGGATGATATTAAATCCACGGATCTATATATGTTCTTCGGCATGGTAGACCTTCCCGAGGTCTCGAGTACAGAGTTGTCATCCATGTCTGAGACCCTTTCGGGTACTACGACCGAATATGTTATTGTGACTGATGAGGATGCTGAGTTTGGTGCTTCCGAGAGTGATGACGAGGATCTTGGTACACGAAATACAGAAGTGTATGATGACCTGGAGGACCTAGAGGGTGCGATGGTGTAGACAACTTTGGAGGCCTCTCTGTAGGATACATTGATGGTGGGCTCTAGTGGAGCGAAAGATGAAGCTGAGCCGGGCACTAATGCCCAGATTGAGGGAGTCATGGATACGCAGAGTTCACCTTAGGCTTAGCCTGGCAGAGGGATATTGACTATCCTTATTTTTGTTTTGAGACTTTTTATTTCTTTTACATTGAGGACAATTGTTAGTTTTGTTTGGCAAGGTGAGGTATCTTCATACCTGCCTCTTTTGGATTGTTTTTGTGAACATTTGATTTATGTGATATATTGTTATGCTTACACTTTTTTATTATGACTTTCTGGTTTTTAATGTGAATGTTCGTTGGTCTTTTATCCAAATTTAAAATTTCACCTCTTGATGTTTGTGGATGTAGCTGCTCTCTTGGATACTTGATTATCGGTTGTGATCAATACCGATGACTTAAATAGTGTTCTTGATTGAATGATATGTTTGTGCAATTCCAATGAGGCAAATTTGAGTTGCATAAGTCATGTGTGAACTCTTAGCATGTCACTATGATTGGCTGATTGTTGAAATGAATCTTGTGATTATCGTTGGATGCGAGCTGAAAATTGTAGAATCTTGATTGATGATTGTGTTGAATTCCATGTGTGATGAGATTGTCTTGAAATATGTGATTCGTAATACCTAGAACTTGCCCCATTAGTCCAATCGACTAATGTAGGTGAATGATAGAGATGATCTTAGGAAAAACTTTTGGAGAGCGAACAAAATTGCTAGTATACCTCTTTGTGACCACCTTGTGAGAGTGTGAACCTAGCTTGGCATCGATTGAACTTAACCTTTTCTTTGGATGAAACATGAGCACACTTTCCCAACACATAAAACATTCACGAAGAATTGGTTCGTTCGAATAGCCAACTTAGGTCAAAATCCTATGTTGGGGGTGTGGTGAAAAAGGAGGAGAGTCAAGAAGTTTGTGAAAATTTTCCCTTGATAGATTGTGTTGAAGAAAATGAAACCCATCCATATAAAAAAAAGAGAAGAAAAGGATTGAAAAAGAAAGAGAGTGTTGCAATAAATTTTGTGCAATGGACAAAATAAATGGGGTATCCAATGAATCATGCTTAAAAGAACATAGGGTGGATTGTGAAAATAAAAAAAAGTGAAAGAAAAGGAGAAAAAGTAAAATGTAGGCCATGCTTCATGAAGGTTGAAGTTAGTGAGACAAAATGATCATACCTTTAGCCTCAGCCCCGTTACTAGCCTTGAAAGACCTTTGTGATTTTGATTGAGATTATTATCAGTTGATTGGAAACTATGGTCAAGCCTATGGGTAGAACGATGCATGTGGTTATCTTTGAGAGTGTGAGAGTTGCTTTTGATTTCTTAATTCTGAAATGTTGATGAGCTTTGTGTAAGCATGGAATCATTCTTGATGTGAGGGCATTTAAATACTTTTGTTGAGATTGAATTTACATTTCAATCAAGAATTGTCAGCTATGCTTGAGTTCTATTTTATGATGGCTAGTAACAATTTCAAACTTGGAGTGAACAATTGAACATTACATGTGCAGATTGGAACTCTTATGTGCATTCATGTTCAGTCTTGACTAGCACTATCTACAGACATGTCTGTTGAACTGATTGATCCTGTGTTTTACTTGAAGAAAAGAAAAGGCTTAAGTTGGGGTGTTGATGAGTCGGGGATTTCGACTAATTTAGTGCTTAATATCTAGAGTTTTAGTGTCCTCAATGCATATTTTATGATCTAAACTAATATTTAGATGCTAATTTGCAACAAAGAATGCAAAAGAGCAAGGCAAGAACATTACCGGGCAAAAAAGAGCGAAAAGACTGAAAAAGCTGAAGAAAATCAAGGATGATGTTCGCCAAAGCTACTCGGCGAGTCGCCGAGTGGCTTTTCAGTTCGCCAAAAGTTCCAGCTGGCCAGCCTTGGACAAAGATAACTACGCGATTGAAAGGGTGAATCGGCGAACCGCCGACTGGAACGGCGAAGGAAGTTATGACATTATTGGAGAGTTCCTACATTGGGCTTTTGATCTCTAACACTGTTCTTTAAGTTTTTGAGTAGAGATTTAGGGTTTATTTGTTTTTGAATTCTATTCAAACATTTTGAAGACTTGTAGATTGTTACCCAAGCTAATGGAAGACATAGTTGGTAACAATTTCTTGCTCTTTAATAATGGTGGCTAAAATCCACATTCTTGGGGGTGTGATTATGTTATTGAATGCTTCAATTAGCTTATGGGTGTTAGTATTTATTAATTTTGATGTTGATTTCAAGCGGGTTCAATTAGTAGTTAAGTTTTAATTGATGAATTGTAGTTGCAAAGGCAATTCTAGCCTGATATTCTAGGCTTGGTTGAGAAAGAGGTTTTAGAGTTAAAACTATTAATTGCTGATTATAGTGATTGGGTTATTGTAGACTTAGCTTGAGAAAATGGGTCTAAATTCAATCTTACCAATCTAACTTGAAAGAGTAGATTAATTGAGGTATTGGGCTATTTATCTTTGTTATTCTTGTCAAGGTTTGAGAGAACTCGCTCGATTCGTGATAGTTGATTCAGAATTGACTATTACACCTAAAGCCTAGCATACCCACTAAGATTCAGTGATTTTTAGTAAATAATAATCACTCATCTAGAGAAATTGGCGTCCAATCGATCACACTCCCAAGGATCCCACTCTACTTGATTAACTCGTGTGTTCGTAGTTGTAAATTGTTCACTCTAATACCCCCAATGGACATTAATTGTCAAACCTGTGCCATTTACTTTAATTGCTTCAAAAATGTCTACTTCTACATTCGATAAGAACACTCATTTCACTTCGTAAATGAATTCTCTATCGTATCACTCCCTGTGGGATCGACCCCAACTCCTCGTTGGGTTTATACTTGATTGCGACCGCCTACACTTAGAATCTGATGAAGAGTAGTTGAGCGTTATAACTATCACCAAAATACTTGTTTACTGATTGCACCCTTTAGTTTTATAGGGGCCGGTTGGGTTATGTTTCATGTTTTCTTTTTTGTACCTACCAGTCTTTTGAGGTTCGTTAGGTTATTGCTTGATTATATTCTTTTATCTTTTGTTATTAATCTGATAGTCGGTAAATTGTGATATAGTTTTGTTGATGTTAGTCCTTCAGACCTTGGGTAGTTTATTCGTGTATTCTGGTTTGCTTGTGAGTATGTTGTTGGCTCACGTTCCAAGTGCGTTCTTGACTCAGTTCCTTATTGCTCGTCTATCATATTATCTAATGTTAGTTACTTATGCTATGATTTCCTTATTACTTATTGTTTATAATTGTTTTATCTTTGGAGCTCAATCGACTGATGGACAATGCTCAAATTATTCTCCAAAACAAATCCAAAGAGTAAGCAATCGTCGTTAATAAAAATACACAACTAAGAATCGGGGTCAAATCCCACAGAGAGTGATATAGTGCAAGGAATTCTATCAAGAAATATAGAATGTAAATCAATTCATTTGCAATAGTTAAGAACAATGGGTGGATGATTCCACCAAATTTATGAAAGGGAGTTTGGTATCAAGAGTTACAATTAAACTAAAATCATAGAAATTCAAGTAATTAACAAGTAATCTAGGGGTGCGGGGATTGGAAATCTAGGTTACCTAGGGGTAATTCTGTTACTCAATAGTACTAAACATTCATTGATAGGTTGGGTAATCTTCAATGACACTAATCTTCTTACGATCTCATCGCATCAGTTCATAAAATCTCCTTTTGATCTAATATATGTGAATAACTAAATAACTCATTGCCTTACACTATTCTCTCTTTCGAGAAGAATTAGGAAAAATAGATCCAACCTATAATCTCTTTTCCAAGCAAACTAGAGACATCAAACCTAAATTGCATATATCAAACTAATTACCCAATATAATCAATCTATTATCAGTATCAAACATATATCAAAAGTAGGATTATGTTTGCAACCTTACCCATAAGTTACCCCATGCTAATTAGCCCAAATCAATGAATGAACAGCAACCAAACAGAGCAAAACACAATACCCAGTATATTAAATCAACACCCAACCTCATAATTGCATTCATAGACTTTGGGGTTTTCACCACCGATTAGAAATTTTAAAGAAATTATACCTATCATGAAGGAAGCCATATGTGATATGAAATTAAGCAATTATAAGAAACACCCACTTTGATTTCAACGTCAAATTGTAAATTTAAAGAGCAAAGTTGAAAACACCAAAACTAAAATTGCTCCTCACAAGGTAAAATATTTCTCACTCTAGAAAGGAAAACTATCAGCTGAAGACTTACTAAAAATTCCTTTTCATAGAGCTCTCATTTTTCTCTCTCCTTTGGGATATTTATAGTTTCCCAAAATTAGGCCAAAAATTCATTGTGTGAACCACTTTGGCAATGTTAGTCAGTCACGCCAAGCTAATTCGGAGGATCGTCATTTGCATCTTAGCTCATCTTTATCTTGCTTTAGGCTTCATATGTTTGAACCTTAGTAGGCGAGCTCGTTTGACTCTACCTTTAAAATTCGGAGAATCACCGAGTACTACCATTGTTCGTCCTTTAAGAATTCACCTTTCCTCAAAGTTCTGTCACCTTCGGTGATAGTCAGCATGTTTACCCTTTGAGTTTGATGAATCTCCTTTCTTCTATAAGTTTACCAAACTGCCTCAATTATTTCAAGTATTTAGCAATGTCACTTTGGGGAAGGTCGTGCCATTTGGGTGATCCACCCTTCTTGTTTAGCGATAAACAATGTGGAGTTTATAGTTCTTTCTATGTTTTTGGCCTTTTTTCCAAATATCCATCTTTGCCCTGTCCATTAGCCTTCTTAGCTGCAAATCATCAAAATATCATCAGAATAGGACATAATTAGGCATTGAGGACACTAATTGTTGAACTAAATAGGACTCACATGAGTGTAAATCTACCACTCATAAATACCCCCAACTTAAACTTTTGTTTGTCCTCAAGTAAATAAAGAATACAATTAGTTCAATAAGGGTGTCTACACCAGTTCTCAATCAGAGCTAACATGCAACTGTCATTACAGGACTGCTCTAAAAAAAATGCAACACTCAGTCATTGATCAAGAAGCTTCAAATGATAACTAGCCGGTATCAAACCAAGCTCAAGCTCACTAAAGCTTCTTACCCAATGCAAAATTATGTTTCAACGAATACATTCAAGTACCCTCACATTACGATCGATTCCATGTTGTCATAAAGCAAATGAATAATGAAGTTAGGATCAATACAACTCACACTCTCCAAAAGAGAAATACATGCAAGCTTCATCCCATATGTTTGCCCATATCTTCCAATCATCACACAACCTAGTTCATGCAAGATCTCAAGGGTCTTTTAGGCTTGTAATGGGACTGAAGGTTAAGAAATGGTTCATTTGGCTCGATGAATTCGCCTTTTCAAAGCATTGTTGCGATTATGTTCACCTCTTCTCAAGTTCTTTCCAATCTTTTTCACTTAAGAACTAAAAACTTTGACTTGTCAATCATTTTATTGGAGACCCCTTTTATTTCACCAAACTATCTTTTTCATTTCAATTTTCAAATGGTTGTTCATAAAAATCTCTATTTTTATATATAAGGAGGGGTTCCTTCTTTTTGTAACATATTTCAAAGTTGAGTCTCACTTTATCTTTATTTTCCTTCCACTTGGCTTTCTTTCCTCCTACCTTTCCACACCCCAACTTAGTCTTTTGGCCTAAGTTCACTCCTCAAACAAACCAATGCTTCGAAAAGGATCTATGGGTGAGAAGTTAGGGGAAATTTGGCTTAAGAGTTTTCAACATGGTTGTTAAAATACAGTTTAGGCTCAAATGGTTCCAAAATGGTATCACCAAATCAGAAGGTAGTCACGAGATCATTTCTTACATTCACAAAACCTAAACGATTAAACTAACAAGGCAAATTCTATGATTCAACAAGCGTGCTTTGAAGTAAAACATTAACACGTCACTCCAAATGCAATTACTTAGCATAGCCCAAAAAGATAAAAAGCTTACGTGTGACGTTCATTGCAAGGCTCACATCAAAGAGGAGATAGTCAACACAAGATTCAAAAAGATCATTCAAAAGTGTAGCCACATCAATTTCTTCTTGCAAAACCAATACTAACACAATTATCATTATGAGTACTATCCAATACATCGATATTGAACACAATTGATCCTCGAATCATTATCAATGAAAACTGAAGTATTTAAAAGATTTCCAAAACTCATGGGGCAAATGTAAATGGAGAGACAAAAATTATCCCAAACCCTAAAATTGCTATAATAAAATCAAAAAATCAAAATACTACAATTATCCAGAATTAAAACTGAAAGTAAAAACAGACAATCATAAGGGAAATATAGGCACAAGTTCCCTCACCCCACCAAAATAACAATAGTAGTGTCCTCAATGCGGAACAAAATAACAAGAATAGGAGATGATCGATAAAAGTACCCCCGACAGGTTATGCATGTGGAGTGCTTGCATCTGGAGTCTCAAGAGGAGTGGCATCATCCTGGGTATAAGTACCCATTAAGGTAATCATATGATGAAGCAAAGTAGGCTCAACCATGGCATCAGTGCCCGACATATCAATGGGAGGAATGGTGGACTCTGGAAAGACTTCACTAGTTCCAACTGCGAAGGTCTCCTCAAGGGATCTCTCAAATGTAGCATGGACCATCGTCTCTTCAAGTTTTTCCAGGTCCATTAGTGTCAAAGAAATTCACTGATCATCCTTCTCTCTTCTAATTCTCCTCATCACCTATCTCCTAGGCCAAATAATCATTGGCAATATCCTTATCTCTCTCAAAATCCATATTATCACCAATAGTAGTACCGCCCACACTAGGCTACTCACCTACAACACTCGGCACACTAGTAGGCACAGACTCAGGGCCTTTTCGGCAAAGGAACCTCACCCTATAACATCGAGATGTTTGTTGACCTTAAGTGGCACACATCAACCCTAAGGGTGGAAATACCATCTTAGTAGACATAACATCTGAACTACCCTCATCCTTTTCTTGCGCCTCTAACCTAGTCATAAGATTTTCCAACCTCTATCATGTGACATTTTAGTGGCCTCAGACTGAATCAATCTATCTCTCAAAGGTGCCAAAGAAGCCTCAATCGCCTAATCAATCAACTTGGAAAATCCTTCTTCACCCTAGCTGCCCTCACATCTACAAACTAGGCAAGATTTCCCACTTCGTAGATCATGGCCTGGGTCAAAGGAATCATGAGATAGGATTCGGTGCAGGTGCAGCAACAACAGAAGTATAGATGTAGAGGTCATGTATGAATGTTATGATGTACCTACCTACTCCACAAAGGGAGCAGATGGAGTACCCTCAGTCTCAAGAGTAGCAGGATCAACCACAGCGTAGTATTTAGTGGTGGTAGCATCCTCTAAGCCACATCATACTATAAGTAGTCAAGCTTGATCCTCCGAATGTCATTGGAGGAGACTGGGGTGATCCTCACATCAGTATTTCCCCTAATAGGAACTCATGCATCTTCACACAATCATGTGATGAAGACCGGAAAAGGGATCAAAGTGTACTCTTATCTGGCCCTCATCAATATCTCATACACAATAATCGACCTCATATTAATGTTCTCTCTGTCAATAATTGTATCCACCAAGACAAACTTGGGATGATAGAGAATAGATTCATTCTGGAAGGTATGATGTTACTACTTATGAATCCAAACAAATACCGGGCCAGAACATTCATATCTTTATTCATGATTTTGACTCTGTCATCCAACTAAGGATGAGAGGTATCAAAAATAAGTGGTGCCAACTAACCTTTGAGAGTATCGAGATCATGATGCATACATATCGTAAACATGTCAACCTAATTTCCCTTTATACCCAAATAAGAATTAAAAGCATCAACGAGGAATTATACAATTTTGGAACGAACCTCAACCTCATCTAGGGGCTTCCAAACTATCCCTTTCCTCTTTTTTGACAAGGCCTTGGCCCGCATAGAATTCTCGAACCCATGCTAGAACATATGAGGGATGAGGTCTTTTGAACTTCTCCTACCCATGAAATTGAATAGTATCCTAGATGGCGGTGTAGTCGTTTATGACTCCATCCATGGAGAATTGTCTCTCCGCATGAATTGTGAAGGTTAGTTCAAATTAAACCCAAAAGAAACACATTTCAAAATTTTGTCCCGAGGCTCGCCTACTAGGAAGGATATCCACCTAACAAGCTAGGTGAGCATAGGCAAGCTCACTAAAGTTGACAATGCAAATTTTTTAAGAACTCGGGCAAGATGGGAGGAGTCATCTCTAACCCGGTGATTTCCACTCCTACTTGGTGATACAGTGAGTGAATTTCCACCCTGAGAACTGGACCCTACACTTGAGAAAAATGTAGGCGAAAGTAGGCGTTAGTAAAAAATGCACTATGTATGATAGTCATGCATAAAAACACTTAAAACATGCTAAAAGGGACATATCTTTTGAAAGCATGCACTTTACCAAGTTCAATAATCATCATGGAGATAGTTGGAAAACATAACTCAAAACAGCATCTTGAATGCAAGCTAGCCTTATCTTGAAGATCTTTGAACAATTACGGGATACTACTTTAAGCATGCCTTAGTTGATGATTACTTTAAACACTACGGGATGCCTCTTTAAGAAATCCTTATTTGAATATTAAACTTCTTTTATTGTGGGAAATAAGCCTTAATCGACATGAGACCATGTGAACTTAACACAGAATCCGGTGACTCCCTCACCGAAAAGGGTTGGTCTACTTGCCTAAGGTAGAACCGATAATTATTTGCTTAGGTGGATCCACTAGCTAATAACCTATGAGGGAACATAGTTTATGGGATAAGGATATTTTTACTAGAAACTCGGCCTTACTACGGGAGAGCTTTCATATCATGAAATATCCACTCAGTGCTAAGCATTACATTCCCACATATTGTTATTAAATCTTGACTTGACTCCATTACTCATGAAAGGGTGCCCTTGGCCAACCGATTCAAGGTATATCACCAGAATAGCTTATCAGTTCGTCATAAAAGGGTGACATTGGCCTACCAATTCAAGTTACATCAATTAAGAGTGATCTTTAATTACTCATGAAAGGGTGCCATTGGCCTACCAATTCAAGGTATTTCATTAAGATAACTCTTTATATCATATGTGAGAAAACCTTTCACTATCCATAATTACTTGCTTTTAGATTTAATTAGGTGAGAAAGTCTTTCAACACTAGAACCTTCATTAATCATGCATTGGTGTGTATATGAGAATGTCCTATAAACAACACAACAACAACTACAGCATGGATACTTTAATCTCATAGCATCATCAATATAATTGCATAGATTTCATAGAAAATGCATAATCTCATACTTTACCTCCTTGAGGTTCAAAACATTCTTTCAATCATCACATCTAGAATTCTAGAATTAGACATGGATATCATTATAATTCAAGTGATTCTATCACATCATGCATTAATTCATAAAACTTCTCTTTCATCAACAAAGACCCATATCATACCATCAACTTTGAGAAATATGGGATTTAAATGTGTTCCTGGGGATACATTATAAAAATAATAGGAAATCATCAATTCATGCTTAATATAGCATAATTAAATCATTAGAATAATGGTTGAAAGGAAACCATGACTTTTGAATCAAACCCTAACAATTGGGGATTTCAATCTTTTTGAAATTGGAGATTTTGAGAGGACTCGATGGATGAAAGCTATCCATGGTTGAAAACTACCATACCTTAACAACAAAGCCTAATGAAATTGGTGTACAAAAGCTTGCTCCTGAACCCTAGCTTGAATATCCTTCTTCTTCTTTTTCTTCTTCCTCAAGTTTCTAGAGAGAGAATATTTTGCATCGGATGAACTTTGGGAATTAATTTGGGTTTTGGAAAATATGACTTGATTGGGTGAGTTTTAGAGTTAAAAAGGCTTATATAGTGATCCTAGGCTTAGGAAAAATGACCTTACTTCAGCTGGATTAAAACTAGAAAAGACCCAACTGCCCCTAAAAATAATCGCCAGTCCACGACGGATGGACCCTGACCAACGCTCCATTGATGGACCTGTCAGTCCTGGTCGGCCATGGTCTGGACAGAGATTTTTGGCCTTCTACGGACCCCTGGACCATAGACCGTCGATGGACGTACAGTCCATGGGTCTAGCCATGGACCTGACGTGGAGATTTTTTGAGGTGTCCAACCACGGACCCACCTACGGTACGTGGTCCTAACCACGGTCCGTGGTTGGCAACCGTGGATGGCACCTGGAACTTGTTGAAAATCTGTTATTTGCCTCGTTTCGAATCTGAGGTGTTATAATATCTCCCCTTGGGAACATTCATCCTCGAATGACAATCTAGAGACCTTATGGAAGTAAAGACTCAGGACTAGCAGCCCATCATGCATGCAACATCGAAACAATGCACAATACAAAGAAGGGAAGTTCAACTCCAACTCAAATATACTCAATGCATCACAAGGAAGTAGGAACTACATCTAACAACCCATTATGCATGAAATCTCAACATTTCTCATGTTCTTAGGAGGAATTACCTTCTACAAGATAAAAGCATGTTCAACACAATTTCATGGAGCCTTTATGCAATTTACTCCCAAAAAGAAGAATTAAAGCATATTCAACAATTCATCTCATGAAAAATATAGGCAACTCTTACTGAATGCACAACAACATTAGGAAAACTCAATCCTGTAAACTCATTTTCTTGCTAAACATAATTTTCTCATGAACATGCATAACATAGGGAAATCATGGAAAACTCATATAACACACATGACTCCAAAAACAAGGAAAACTCAAGAGGAACTACTTACCTCAAGCTAGAATAGGAGTAGAAGGAAAAAGATGAGGATAGCGGAACTTCATATCGGCCTCGACCTCCCATGTAGCAGCCTCAACTAGTTTATTCCTACATAAGACCTTCACAGAAGCTATTTCCTTGTTTCTCAGTCTTCTAACTTGCCGGTCTAGAATCTTTATCGGAATTCCTTATATGAGAGACTTTCATCAACCCCAATCCTTCTAAAGGGATTATGGATGCTGGATATCCAACAAACTTCTTAAGCATAGAGACATGAAACACCGGATGCACCGAAACTAACTCACTTGGAAAATCTAACGCATAGGCAACTTTATCAATACGCCTCAAAATTTGGTATGGGCCTACATACCGGGGACTAAGTTTTCCCTTCTTGCCAAATCTCATCACACCCTTCATGGGTGAGATTTTCAAATAGACCCAATTGCTAGGCTCAAATTATAGGTCCCTTCTTCTCACATCGGTATAAGACTTTTCCCAGCTTTGAGCCATTCTCAACCTCTGTCTAATGAGTTCGACTTTCTCAACGGCCTCTAGAACTGATTCGGGACCTATCAAATCAATTTCCCCCACCTCGAACCAACATATAGGAGATCTACACCTCTTACATACAAGACCTCAAATGGAGCCATACTGATACTTGAGTGATATTTATTATTGTAGGCAAACTCTAACAATAGAAAATAGTCATCACAATTACCCTTAAAGTCAATTACACAAGCCCTTAACATATCTTCCATGGTTTGGATGGTTCGCTCCGCTTGACCATTAGTTTGGGGATGAAAAGACGTGCTAAGATTAACCTTGGTGCCAAGACCCTTTTGAAAAGACCTCCAAAAGTAAGAAGTTAACTGAGGGCCATGATCGGAAATAATGGATAAAGGCACTCCACGCAACTTCACGATTTCCCTTATATACAACTTAGCATAGTCCTCCGCCGAAAAGGAAGCCTTGATGGGAATAAAGTGAGCCGATTTTGTCATCCCATCTATAATAACTCAAATAGAGACATGTTGTCTCCGGGTGCGAGTTAAACTAACAATAAAGTCCATATTCACCTCTTCGCACTTCCAAGTAGGAATACCTATATCTTGGGACAAACCTCCTGGTCTCTGATGCTCAACCATAACTTGTTGACAATTAGGAAACTTAGCCAAAAATTCCACAATATCTTTCTTCAGCCCATTCCACCAATAGACCTCCCGCAAATCACGGTACATTTTGGTGGCTCCCGGGTTAATAGAATATCGAGAACTATGAGCTTCCGAGAATATTTGCTCTCTCAAGTCATTAACATTAGGAACACATAAAGGGCCTTGGTATCTAAGTACACCATCTCCCCCGGGAGAAAACCTCAACGGATTTCCTAAGTACCGTCTCTTTGAATTCAACCAAAATAGGATCAAGGACTTGCTTAGATTTCACGTCCGGCACAAAAGACGATTCAATCCCATTGTGAACCATAACACCACCCTTGGTAGAGTCCGATAATTGAACACCTAATCGAGCCAAACTATAAACATCTCCAACCAACTCTTTCTAATCATTTTCAATATGGGCCACACTACCCATACACAACCTACTAAGAGCATCCGCTAACACATTTGCCTTGCCGGGGTGATAAATAACACTCATGTAATAATCTTTCAATAATTTAAGACACCTTCTTTGGCAAAGATTCAAATCCTTTTGACTATACACATATTGTAAACTCTTGTTATCGGTAAACACATCAACATGAACCCCATATAGATAATGCCTCCAAATCTTTAAGGTAAAAACAACCGCCGTTAATTCAAGGTCATGGGTAGGATAATTTTTCTCATGGACTTTAAGTTTCCTTGAAGCATAGTCAATCACCTTACCATTTTTCATAAGAACACCTCTTAACCTAACTCTAGAGGCATCACAATACACCATAAAACCATTCGTTCCTTCCAATAAAGTCAACACCGGACCGGAAGTAAGTCTATTCTCAAACTCTTGGAAAATTTTCTCACAAGCTTCTGAACAAATGAACTTAGCCTTGTTTTGAGCCAAAGCTGTCATCGAAGATGCAATATAAGAAAACCTCTCAATAAACATTCTATAATAGCAGGCCAAACCCAAAAATCTTCTATTATCCGAAGGAGTTAGAGGTCCTGGCCAAGTCTTGACTGCATCCATCTTCTTAGGTTCAACCTCAATACCCTTACTTGATATAATATGCTCAAGGAATGCTAGGGACCTTAACAAAAATTCACACTCGCTAAACTTTGCAAAAAGTTGATGGTCCTTAAGAACTTGCAATACAATTCTCAAATGATCAACATGATCATTCTCACTCCTTAAATAGATCAAAATGTCATCAATGAACACAATCACAAACATTTCAAGGTATTGTCTAAACACCCTATTCATCAAGTCCATAAATGCCTTCGGAGCATTATTCAACACAAACGATATTATAAAAAACTCATAATGACCATACCAGGTTCTAAAAGTGGTCTTTGGAATATCTTCACCTCTCACCCTTAATTGGTGATAACCCGACGAAAGGTCAATTTTTGAGAAGTAACATGCCCTTTGTAGTTGGTCAAACAAATCATCTATCCGTGGAAGAGAATACTTGTTCTTAATGGTCACTTTGTTTGACTAACGATAATCGATGCTCATACAAAGAGACTGATGAGTCCGAGATTTGGACTCATTTAGGGCTTTATTTATATTGGCTTAGTGTCCTCAAATGCTTTTTTTGTGCCAACAATTGATTTAAAACCATTGATTTTTAGATATATGGATTCAAAAACGAAGATAGGACTTAAATGGGCAATTGAGACAACACGAACGAAAAAAAGAAGGGAAAAACAAGCCTGATGATCGTCGATGTCATTGAGTGATTTTCCAAGTTTCCAGTCTACCACCTAAAGTTACAGAACGCTGAGGCTCAATTTGGGGTAGCTTAGGCGAGAAGCAATTCCACTTAGCGTGTCACGGATTACTTCGGCGATGGATGACCAGGTCACCAAAAGTACTAATAGAGATCAAGATAAGTGCTGATGAGTGAGATGAAAGGAAAAAGGGCGCATATCAGAATAACTCGGTGATCCAAATCTAGCTCGCCTAAAATTACAGTGGTTGGACTAAGAAGAGGTGAAAAATGAAGGCGAGAAAAGGGAAAATCGGCGAGTCGCCGAACGATCGACGAAGCCTGACTTAGCTCGCTGCCACACATCAGATGTGCATAAATTAAATTTTGCAAGAGAGAGAAGGTATTCAGTAATGTAAGAAACACAAGATTGGGAGCAAAAACACTACCATTGTGGATTTCAAGTGACATTAGCAAGGTCTTTCATTGAGATTTTGTAATAGAGAATATTTTAGTTGATTTTAACTTTCAAATTTCATTTACCCATCTATGAAAAACGTGGAAGGTGTTGATTTTCATCTTTTCTCCATGATTGGATAAAACCCTAACCTTAGAGGTTTGACAATGTGACCAATTGTTGCATTCTACTAAATGGGTGTTATCGATTAGCGACTATTGGTGTTAATCTGAAGAGGGTCTAAATTATTATGGTGGTTTAACTTCATTATTGCATCTTTGGTGTGATAGATTTCAGAGTTTTGTGCTTGCTCGATAGAAAAGTATGGAACCAATGTAGTAATTTGGCATTCTTACTAGTGGGTCTTGACGGTTTCCGCTTGAGAAATTGAAACCCAAGACCCAGCCTTTGTATCTAGCTCGAAAGAGTGGATTTGATGAGAGCGTGGGCTAGTTAGCTTATGGATAGTGTTGAGGTTCAAGAGAACTCAATGGAAATAAAGCAATTGTTCGAGAGAAAGTTGTTTTTACTTAAAGTCCATTCTACCTGTGACGAGTTTGCATTATTGGTAATGATATACACCCTTTAAGTTGAACTCGATAGTTGGTTAGTCAATCCCCTAACTGTGTTCTAATTATCTGATTGTTTCTTGTTAATACTTTGAAGTGTGTTGGTAACAACATCCTGAAAATTTGATTATTAAACTCTTAAGTATGTGCTCCTTAGCTGTAAAGGTCATCGTCATACTTTCGTATTTGAATTCAAAGAAAGCTACTCTCTGTGGGATCGACCCCTACTCAGTTAGTTGTGTTATATATTAACTAACGATCGTTGATACTTAGATTTGGATTAAGTGTCCTTTAAATCTTAATCAAAATGGCGTCGTTTCTGGGGACTAGCGTTACTTAGAGTTCTTTGATCGAGGATTTGACTTTTGAATTTGTTGGTTGTAGTTGAATTGGCTTAGGCAGCATTGTGTAGTGTTGGTTGGACTACATACAAGTAAAAATGAGTGCGGAAGAGGTGAATGGTAGTCAAGCAGGTCATCGGGACAGTATCGTTGATATCAATAGTGGTTACAACCCATCTCAATCAGAGGAAATGGGTGAAATTTGCATACCACAAGCTGATGGGAATGGAATATTTGAGGTAACTAGCACAACACTTTATCTCCTCCAAATGAGAGGTCTCTATGGAGGGCTAGAACACAAAGACCCGCATGAGCATGTAAGAAATTTTACAGAGGTGTGCAGCCCGTTTTCATTCATGAATGTGTCACAAGAGTCAATCCGGCCTTTATTATTTCCACTATCTTTAACGGGGGAGGCAAGCAAGTGTTTGGCCAAGTTACCGAACAATTCCATCACATCATGGGAGGAGCTGATTATAGCATTCAATGCAAGATTCTTTCCCCCATCAAGGATGATGAAACTTAATTAGAGAGGACATTCAAGGTTTCAAGTGATGTGAGGGTGAACCCATCCATGAAACATGGGTAAGGTTTAAAAAACTCTTACTTAAATGCACAACTCATGGGCTACCAAACGATTTGCTACTTCAATATTTTTATCGGAGTCTTGATTCGATTAATAAAGGAGTGGCTGATCAATTGGTACGAGGGGGTATTATTTGCAATCATTTGAGGTGGTTTCATTTCATCTTGATGACATGACGAAAATAAATCAAGCTTGGTACATTCAAGAGGATCAAGTCTCTCCTTTTGTTTTAGAATGACACAAGAACAACTTCATAAGGAAAGAGAAAGGGATGCAAAACATCAAGAAAACGTTGACCCAAATGGAGCTATTACAAGAGCATATGATGGAGAATGCGGGAAAACCTAAGGGGACAATTGGAGTGTTTAGAGTTGAGGAGGATTCTTCCTCAGGTTATTCAAAGCCGGGGGAGAATCAAGGTTGGAACTCCATGAGATACGAGAAGGGTTTCCTCCCACTCTAGTTACAGCGAGGTGGGAATCAAGGTTGGAACTATCACAAGAGGGAAGAGCAAATGTGATACTATCAAGATTGGGATGAGCAAAGTGATTATTCGAAAAGGGAGGATGACCATGAAGAGGACCACACTTATTCGAGTGAGATCCCAAAATGGAAAGAGAGTGCAAGTAGTCCCCGGGTGAATGATTTGATGTCACACATCCTTGATAGAGTTGAAGGTTCGGATGATTTGTTGAAAGGGATGAAAGCTTACTTTTCATCATTGAACAATAAAGTAAACTGTCACATAGATGCAATCAAAATACTTGAAGGTCAGTTGAGTTTCTTTCAGCACAATTGAAACAAAAAATGACAATGGAAGACAATGATAGAGGGCTGGCTGTGTTTACTCGTAGTGGAAAGGTAGCAATAGGCGATGTGACGGGCAATAAAAAAGCTCAAACGCCTGAAGAAGATAAAGGTATGGAGGAAGAAGAGACACCTATCCATCAAAGCATTGCCAAAGGACCACAAAAAGAGATGGAGAAACACAATCCAATCACAAAAGTTATGCAACCTTTACCCAAAATAGCCCCCCATTTCCCCAACGTCTAAAGAAGAAGAATGAGGATGAGAAGTTCAAGAAGTTTTTATCGGTGTTCAACACATTATCAATTAATCTGCCTCTTGGGGAAGAATTGTTAGAAATGTCGGGTTATGCCATGTTTATGAAGGAGTTAGTAACAAAGAAACGAAGATTGGATTTTGAGACAAATGAAGTTTCCCATAGTTCTAGTGCAATTATGACTAAGGAGCTGATCAAAAAGAGAGAAGATCCTAGAGCGTTCACCATCCCTTGCATCATTGGCATGCTCCAATTTGCTAAATCCCTATGCGATTTGGGAGCAAGCATCAACCTAATGTCATGTGTGATCTATAAACAACTTGGGTTGGGGGAACCGGAAGCCACTACAATGATACTCTTGATGGCGGAGCGGTCAATTAAACATCCTGTGGGGATACTATATGACATCTTGGTAAAGGTTGACCGATTCATTTTCCTGGCTGATTTTTTTATTCTCAATTGTGAAATAGATGCTGAAATTCCCATCATTTTGGGAAGACCATTCTTGTCAACCGGGAGAGCATTGGTGGATGTTGAAAGTGGAGAATTGAAGTTTCTGGTGAACAAAAATGAAGTAGCCTTTAATGTTTGTAAGTCAATGAAACACCCAAGTGATATACACGTGGTCTACACTGTTGATGAGGCGGTGTCTAGTGTGAGCCATTTGATGTGTATGAGTTAACCACTTGAAGTCGTGCTTGCGAACTATGACAAATTCGAAATTCAAGGCTATGAAGAGGTAGTAGCTGCTCTTTCAGGCTTGGGGGGGGGGGTATTCAAAGGCTTCATTGAAGTTTGACATTGATCTAAAAAATCGAGTCTTCCCGTAAAGCCATTAACAGAAAAACCACCAAATCTGGAGTTGAAAGTACTTCCCTCCCATCTTCGATATCCTTTCTTAGAGGAAAATAATACCTTAACGGTGATCATTGCAACTGACTTGCTTGAATGGCAGGTAAAATTGCTCCTTGAGGTGTTGAGAAGGCATATCAAAGTTATAGGTGGGTCTATCGCTCACATAGTGTGAATTCCTCTCAGTATTTGCACTAACAAAATTTAGCTTGATAGTGATTGTAAGCCGAGTGTTGAACATCAATGGAGATTGAACCCACCGATGAAAGAGGTGATAAAAAAGGATATAATAAAGTGGTTGGAGGCAAGTGTGATCTATCCTATTACGAATAGAAAATGGGTAAGTCCGGTACAATGTGTACCAAAAAAGGGAGGTATCATAGTAGTCCCAAATGAAAAGGGGGAGCTTGTATCCATGAGACCGGAGACCGGATGGAGAGTATGCATAGATTACCGAAAGTTAAATTCGTGGACTAAAAAGGATCACTTTCCCATGCCTTTCATAGATCAAATTCTTGATCGACTCTTTGAGAGAGGTTGGTAATGCTTTTTGGATGGGTATTCCGGTTACAACCAAATCTCCATTGCTCCGAAAGACCAAGATAAAACCACCTTCACCTGCTCTTATGGAATTTGTTCCTTTAAAAAGATGTTGTTCGGGTTATGTAATGCTCCGGCAACATATCAATGTTGCATATTATCTATTTTCGCGGACATGGTGGAGTATTCAATGGAGGTATTTATGGATCACTTCTCTGTTGTGGGTGACACTTTTGAAACATGTTTAGCACACTTAGGACAAGTTCTCCAAAGATGAGTGGAGACAAACTTGGTCCTAAATTGGAAAAAATTCCACTTTATGGTTAAAGAGGGTATAGTTCTTGGTCACAAAGTGTCACAAAAGGGGCTGGAGGATGATAAAGCGAAGATTGAAGTGATTGAGAAATTACCGCCACAATTTCGGTGAAGGGTGTTCGTAGTTTCTTAGGACATGCCGGTTTTTACCAGAGGTTCATCAAAGAATACTCAAAGATTGCACATAGTCTATGCAAACTCTTAGAGAAGGAGGTGAAATTCCACTTTGATGACACTTGCATGGTGGCTTTCAAGTGCTTGAAAGAAAAATTGGTCTTCACCCCGGTCATCATTAGTCCCGATTGGTCAGAATCCTTTGAAGTAATGTGTGATGAAAGCGGCACGGCATTGGGTGTTGTATTGGGGGGAAAAACACAACAAATTATTTCACCCCATTTACTACGCAAGCAGTCTCTAAACAGTGTTCAACATAACTATACCATTACTGAACAAGAGTTACTTACGGTAGTTATTGCATTTGAGAAATTCCGGGCATACTTGTTATGTACTAAAGTGGTTGTACACACTGATCATGTTGCACTACGTTATATGATGGAAAAGAAGAATGCCAAGTCAAGATTGATAAGGTGGTGCTACTATTGCAAGAATTCTACTTTGAGGTCAAAGATAGGATTGGTTGTGAAAATCAAGCGGCTGACCACTTATCAAGATTGGAAGGAAAGGAAAATGACGAGCTGGAGATCGACATAAATGATTCTTTCCCCGATTAACACGTATTCACGGTAACTCTCAAACAACCTCCTTGGTATGCTGATTTTGCCAATTACGTAGTGTGTGGATTAATGCCGGACGAACTGAACTTCCACTAACAAAAAATGTTCTTGTTCGATGTTAAGAAGTACTTTTGGGATGAACCATATTTATTCAGATAGTGTGCAGACCATTTCATTAGGAGATGTGTTCCGGAAGAAGAAGCCATCGAAATTCTCCATGCTTGTCAGGCTTTACCGGTTAGAGGTCATCATGGTGGTGTACGTAAAACTCCTAAAGTTTTCCACAGTGGATACTACTGGCTATCCCTCTACACGGATACTCATGATTTTGTTAAGAAGTGCACTCAATGTCAAAAACAAGATGGAGTGTGCAAAAGATACGAGTTACCTCTTATGCCTATTTTAGAAGTGGAGCTATTTGATGTATGGGGAATAGATTTAATGGGCCCATTTGTGAGTTCATTTTTTAACAAGTATATCTTGGTGGCCGTAGATTATGTTTTTGAAATGGGTGGAGGACTTTTCACCCCAAAACAATGAAGGGAAAAGTGTTGTTCAATTCCTGAAATGCTACATCTTTGCTAGATTCGATGCTCCTTGGGCTATTATTAGTGATGGGGGATCCCACTTTTGCAACAAGTGGTTCTCAACCGCATTAAGTAAGTATGGAGTGAAACACAAAGTAGCAACTCTGTATCATCCCCAAACAAGTGGCCAGGTTGAAGAGTCAAACCGGTAGATCAAAAGAATCTTGGCCAAGACAATGAATGCTAATAGGACTGATTGGTCTTATATGCTTGAAGGCGCATTATGGGCGTATCGTACCGCATACAAAACACCAATCGGTATGTCTCTCTATCACCTAGTTTTTGTTAAATCTTGCCATCTACCAATTGAATTGGAACACAAAGCATTATGGGCATTGAAATTTCTAAATTTGGACTGGACAAAGATTTCAAAATAGAGAATAGAGCAGTTAAATGAGTTGGACGAATTCAGGTTCAAGGCTTATGAAAGATCAGCCCTTTACAAGGAAAATATGAAGAAGTGGCATGATTCTAAAATTCTTAAGAGAGAGTAGAGAGTGGGAGACTGGGTGTTACTATATAACTCTCAACTAAGACTTTTTCCATAAAAGCTCAATTCCAATTGGTTAGGGCCGTTTAGAGTGACACGAATGTTCACAAATGGTTCCATCCAAGTTGAAGTTCAAGAAGGACCTGTATTCAAGGTGGATGGGCAACGCTTAAAGTTATACTTTGGCAAGTACCAAGAGATTTCTCTTATTGAAGTGGTATACCTGGAAGATGCTTGAGAGCATTTCAACGTCGTGCCACGACGTTAAATAAGGTGCTTCTTGGGAGGCAACCCAAGTGTTAGTGTTATAAATAATGTGTGTCGATTTTGCAGGTGCATGATATTGTACGAGAAGAAGATGCTATTGGTGAGTTGCCAAACCCGTTCAGCGAGCACGACATAGTCCGCCGTATGGACTTCAAAAATGGGGTTGTGATACTGGAACATTCGGCAGGAGACCTTCATCACTTGGTGAATCGCTGATGTGCTTAGGGGACCTGATTTTTCCCGCCCTTCTACTTCAGCGCTGACAGCGTAACCCAATGATTGTTCGGCAATGTTGCAAGTCCATTATGTGATTCCCCGATCTATTCAACGACCTCTTTCATCGCCGTTGATTCGCACCTCTCTAAGAGTGTCGCACACTAGAACTAAGGGCAAGACCCAAATCATTGGGCACACTGCCGAGGCATTCGACGACTGGTTCATTTTCTTGCCAACTATGCGCTTAGTGAAGATTCCTCGTCACCTTGCTTTGCATGTTTACATACTATCATTTTATCTTTATATTTTATTTTTTGTTTTTATTCTTATTTTATTTGCGGGAGTGTCTGTTCTCAACTAACATTCTGGACAATGTTGAATGACTTTGGTGGGGATATTTTGTCAATGAATTCCTCTATGTTCTTGGACCCTCTTGGACCCATTTTTTACACCTCTTGACTGTGTTTAATTGTGGCTGTTCTTGTGCAAATTTGAGTGTCGGTTCTGATCAATATCGATGGCTTGAATAGTGCTCTCAATCAAACAAAAATAAACGTACGGCTACGATGAGGACAAATGAAGTTGCATAGATAATTTGTGGACTTTTTGCATCTCGTTGTGACTAGCTGATTATCGAATTGAGTCTCTTGTGATGAATATTGCACACTAGCGAATGTGTGGAGTCTTTCTTGATATTGATGTCAATGCCTTGTGTGATGAGCTTACCGTGAACCATGTGTGATGACACCTAGAATTTTCCCCGTTCGTCCGATTGACTAAATGATGCAAGCTCTTGAGATGATCTAAGGCAACAATTTTAAAGAGTGAAACAATTTGACATTATACCTATTTTTTGGCCTACCTTGTGAGTGTGTGAACTTTGCTTGAACGCCTTTTGAGCCTTAACCTTTTCTTGGAAGAAAATTGAGCAAATGAAACCTCTCTTTATCCTCTTTACCCATAATCCTTATGAAGTGTGGTTTGTTTGAATAACCAACTTAGGTTTTTGGCCTAAGTTGGAGGTGTGGTGAAAGGAGGAGGTAAATCAAGAAGTGCAAAGAAGTACCCCCCTTTGACCCATGGTTTTGAGAAAAATGAAACAACTCCATATATAAAAAAATGAAAAAGTTTGAAATAAAGTTGTGAAAGTGTAAAAGAAATGTGTTATCCGGTATTCCATGGAAAGTGAATAATGGGTTAAATTTTGAGCATGAATGAGAATGCTGAAGAAAAGGAAAGAAAGTATTGTTCATACCGCATTTCATGAGGATAAGTAGCCACTAAGCCTAAATGACCATACCTTTACACTTAGCCCCGTTACAAGCCTTGAAAAGACCTTTTTGATCTTGAGTGAGCTGAAACAAGTGTTGATTGGAAAATAAAGGCAAACTTATGGGTGAAGTCATGTATGTGTTCATCCTTGTGAGTGTGCATGTTGTTTGTAATTCCGGAGCTATAAATTATTGAATAATTGTGTGTGAATATGGAATCATTCTTTGTGTGAGGTCATTTAAGTACCTTTTCTGAGTTTGAACTTGCATTTGAAGCAAGTATTCTGAGCTTGAGATTCTTTGGTAATGGTGAGTCACAACTTGAGTCTTTGAGTGCACATATGATCCTTGCATGAGTGAGTTGAGTCTTGTTTTGTGCATTCATGATTTAGTCTTGTGTAGCACTGGTTGAGAAATTATTTTTGAACTGCCGAACTTGAGTTATACTTGAGGACAAGCAAAAGTTTAAGTTAGGGGTGTTGATGAGTCCGAGATTTGGACTCATTTAGGGCTATATTTATATGTTTTAGTGTCCTCAAATGCTTATTTTGTGCCAACAACTGATGTAAAACCATTGATTTTCATATATACAAATTGAGGAATGAAGATAGGACAGAAATGGAAAATATAGACAACATGACAAAAACAGAAAACGGAAAAGCAAGCATGATGATCACCGATGTCACTCGGTGACTCGCCAAGTTGCCACTCTACCACCTAAAGTTATAGAACGTTGAGGCTGAATTAAGGGTAGCTTCGGCGAGAAGAATTTCCACTTGGCATGTCGCCGATCGCTTCGGCGATGGATGACCAGGTCACAAAAAGTACTGATGGAGATCTAGATAAATGTTGATGAGCGAGATGAAAGGAAAAAGGGCGCATCGCAGAATCACTCGGTAATCCCAATTTGGCTCGCCTAAAATTACAGTGGTTGGACTAAGAAAAGGTGAAAAATGAAGGCGAGAAAAAGGAAAATCGGTGAGTCACCGAACGGTCGGTGAAGCCCGACTTACCGCACCGATTGGTCCCAACCAGCCACACATCAGCATAGATTGAATTTTGCAAGAGAGAAAAGGTATTCATAAACGTAAGGAACAAAAGATTGATAGCAAAAACACGACCATTCTGGATTTGAAGTGATTTGGCAAGGTCATTCATTGAGATTTTGTAATAGAGAAGCTTTTAGTTGATTTTAACATTCAAATTTCATTTACCCAGCTATGGAAAACGTGGCAGGTGTTGATTTTCATCTTTTCTCCATGATTGGCTAAAACCGTAACTTTGGGGGTTTGACAATGTGACCAATTGTTGCATTCTACTAAATTGGTGTTATCGATTAGTGGTTGTATGTGTTAATCTAAAGCGGGTTTAAATTATTATGGTGGTTTAACTTCATTATCGCACCTTTGGTGTGATAGATTTTAGAGTTTTGTGCTTGCTCGAGAGAGAAATACGGAACCAAGTAGTAATTTGGCATTATTAGTTGTGTGTCTTAACGGTTTCAGCTTGAGAAAGTGAAAACCAATAGCCAGCCTTTGTATCTAGCTCAAAAGAGTGAATTTGATGAGAACGTGGGATGGTTAGCTTATGGATAGTGTTGAGGTTCTAGAGAACTCAATGGAAATAAAGCAATTGTTCGAGAGAAACTTATTTTACTTATAGTCCATTCTACCCGCGATGAATTAGCATAACTGGTAATGATGTACACCCATTAAGTATAATTCGATAGTTGATTAGTCAATCCCCCAGGTGTGTTCTAATTATCTGATTGGTTGAAAAACCTTTCTCTAAACCTTGGCCAACCTTGGCCATCGAACCTTGTATTGGAGAAGTTTCCATCACTGGTCCTAGCCCTCTTTACCTACCTATTCTTTTCCTTGATGTTTGACTCCTTAATTTGTTGGGCATTCACCATAAGATGTGAGATATCCATATCACGAATAAGCATTGTTGTTCGGCATTCATTCTCTACCATGTCAGAGACACCCGTCACAAACTTACTCAGCTTAGCCCTAGAATCCGCCACCATAGTTGGAGCGTACTTGGATAGTTGGGTGAACTTTAGAGCATACTCCCTCACACGCATACTCCCTTGATGAAGGTTAATGAACTCTTGCACCTTTTCTTCCGTCATCTCAAGGGGAAAGAACTTGTCAAGAAAAGTACACTTAAACATTTCCCACTCCACGGACCCCGTTCCTACTGGCCTTCCTCCTTCCATTGGTTATACCACACTTGAGCGCCACCTTTCAATTGATAAGCGGCCAACTCCGCCTGCTCCAATGGAGTCACCCCCATAATAGCAAGTACCCTATAGACCTCATAGATAAATTCTTAAGGATCCTCCTCAAGTTTGGCGCCATAAAATTCCGAAGGGTTCATCCTTGCAAAGTCCCTCACTTTTTAAGCCACCAAATTCACATTAGGGTTCATGGGAGTAACCACCTCTCTATTGGCTTGTGCCGCCAAAGCTTGAGCCAATATTTGTAAAGCCAACATAATCTTTGCATTTATTATATTTTCGACCAAAGGATAAACCGAAGCTTAAGAAGCTCGAGGAGATGGTGGAGTAGCTCCTTGATTCACATTGTCTTCCTTTTTCCTTCTAGCGGAAGCCCTTCGAGTAGTCATATCCTATAGACTATCGGGTAAGAATTAGGAGAAAGACCTTATAGAGTTAAACTCTATCGCAGTACTTAAAAGTAATGAAAGAAGTGTAATTTCCTAAACATCTTGTAGCTTGTCATCCATAAAGGTGGTGCGCTTCACACTCATGATCAAGACTCTACTACATGTGGCTTATGAGAAATTGTTCTAGAATCATTCTAAACCTTGTGCTCTCATTACCAAATTTGTCACGACCCAGGGGTACCCCCTATAATTAACACGGCATATAGAATCCTGAAGGAGTCCCCACAAGCCTCTTAATCCTCATAACATAAGTAAATAGAATAATGAGAGAAAACACATTTCAAGTCTAAAATGTTTTTCATAAACAAAAGCGGAAATCTAGATGCTTTGGCTCAACATAGCCATCTATTACAAATTTTGAATGAAATAAGACCTAGCCCGTACAACATGTCCAAAATGGAAAGTACATGAAAGAAACTAAAACATAGAAGTTCATCCTCGAACCATGAGGACTCACCAAGCTCGGGAACACAATCAATCCAAGCTCTAGCCAGAAAGATTTCCACCCTGAGAACTGGATCCTACACTTGGGAAAAATGTAGGCAAAAGTAGGCGTTAGTACAAAAATGCACTAAGTATGATAGTCATGCATAAAAACACTTTAAATATGCTAAAAGGGACATTTATTTTGAAAGCATGCACTTTAACAAGTTTAAACATCATCATGGAGATAGTTGCAAAACATAACATAAAACATCATCTTGAATGAAAGCTAGCCTTATCTTGAAGATCATTGAACACTTCTTTAAGCATGCCTTTGTTCATGATTACTTTGATCACCACGAGATGCCTCTTTAAGAATGCCTTAGTTCAATATTAAACTTCTTGTTATTGTGGGAAATAAGCCTTAACCGACATGATACCATGTCAGCTTAACATGGAATCCAGTGACTCCCTCACCGTAAAGGGTTTCTCTACTTTCCTAAGGTACAATCGTTAAATCTTAGCTTAGGTGGATCCACTAGGTAATAACTTATGATGGCACATAGTTTATGGGATAAGGAGATTGTTACTATAAATCCGGCCTTACTACGGGAAAGCTTCCATTTCATGCAGTATCCACTCGGTGCTAAGCATTACATTCCCATAGATTAGTTATTCTTGGCTTGACTCCATTACTCATGAAAGGGACACCTTGGCCTACCGATTCAAGGTATATCACTAGAGTACCTCATTAGTTCCTCATAAAAGGGTGGCATTGGCCTACCAATTCAAGTTACATCAATTAAGATAGCTCTTTAATTACTCACTCATGAAAGGGTGTCATTGGCCTACCAATTCAAGGTATCTCATTAAGATAACTCTTTAGATCATGTGTGAGAAAACCTTTCACCATCCATAACTACTTGGTTTTAGATTCAATTAGGTGAGAAAGCCTTCCAAACCTAGAATCTTCATTACTCATGCATAGGTATGTATATGAGAATGTCCTTTCAACAACACAAAAACAACACCATGGATACTTTACTCTCAAAGCATCATCAATACAAATGCACTGATTTCATAGAAAATGCATATTCTCATACTTTAGCTCTTGAGGTTAAAAACTTTCTTTCAATCATCACATCTACAATTCTAGAATTAGACGTGGAAATCATTATAATTCAAGTGATTCTATAACGTCATGCATTAATTCATAAAACTCCTCTTTCATCAACAAAGACCCACATCATAGCATCAACTTTGAGAAATATGGGATTTACATAGGTTCTTGGGGATACATTATAAAAAAAACCCATAGTAAATCATCAATTTATGCTTAATATAACATAATTCAATCATTAGAATCAAGTTTAAAAGGAAAACATGACTTTTGAATCAAATCCTAAGAATTGGGGATTTCTATCTTTTTGAAATTGGCGATTTTGAGAACTATCCATGGATGAAAATTACAATACTTAACAACAAAGCCCAATGAAATTGATGTAGAAGTTTGATCTTGAACCCTGGCACGAATCTCCTTCTTCTTCATCTTTCTCAAGTTTCTAGAGAGAGAATATTTTGGAGGGGATGAACTCTGGGAATTAATTTGGGTTTTGGAAAATATGACTTGATTGGGTGAGTTTTAGAGTTAAAAATTCTTATATAGTTACCCTAGTCTTAGGCAAAATGACCTCACTTAAGTTTGATTAAAACCGAAAAAGACCCAACTGCCCCTAAAAACTACCGCCAGTCCATGACTAACGGACGATTGATGGGGCCCATCCTGGTCGGCCGTAGTCTGGGCATATATTTTCGGCCTTCTACAGACCCTGGAGTACAAACCGTCGATGGACATACGGTACATGGATCTAGCCGTGGATCTGGCCTGGAGATTTTCTAAGGTGTCCAACCACAAACACACCTACAATCCACCGTCCCAACCACAATCCGTGGTTGGCCACCGTGGATGGCACCTGGAACTTGTTGAAAAGTTGTTATTTTCCTCGATTCGAATCCGGGTTGTTACAACGAGGAATATGGTTCAGACTTAGACTAACTCATAGATATCTGTGTTTAGTTAGATTATTTCTGAGAAAGGAAACAAAAAGGAGGGGGGTTTGTAACAATTTTTTTATTTGAAACAATAAGTAACCAGTAAACAGGATTCACAATTTGAGATAACAATATGAGATGAAAACTAGGGCATAAGTTTTCTCCACGAGCTCTTAACGAAGTATTCCTAATAACAATAACCCCATCCTAGTGTTAGCATGCAAGGTTGATAAGTTAGGTATCCCTAAGTGATTGGTCCTCCAAATAGGGAATTTTACCATCTAACTTGGTCTATCTATGGGTGTATACATTACTAACCCTTACCCTTATCCCTGTATTAGCCTTTGCAATATTAGGGTAAAGCTATTAGATAGCTACTAAACACGTCAAAATCACCGTTGTTTAATCTTTTTCTCATTCATTACATCCTTGGTCCGACAAGTAGGAACGAGGAGAGTTCTAATGTTGGCCACTGTTAAAAAGTATTCAAAACGAAAGGACTAACAATACATGTATAAACACTATCCTAAAATAACTTAGTTATTAGTCATACATTGTTAATTGCTCATGGTTACCAGAACCCTAGTTGTAGATTTTTCTACTCATGTTTGAGAATTCACAATTCATGTTAAGGTTAACAAGACAAATCATGAAGTTACAATTTCAATAGTTGACTACAAAAATCTTCAATTGAAAATCAAACCCAAATATAATAAACCAATCTTCAAGAATTAATTGACAAAGATGTTTGCAAAAAATCCTTAACGCGAAAATAAAAGATCCCAAAGTTCCTAACAACACAAACACGAAACATAAAACTTATATCTATAGAAAAGAAATCCAAAACCAAGTAGGAAAATAAAATATAAGAAATTGCGGTTTGGACGTGGTTTCGATCGACGACAAGAACCTACAGATCATGGAAAAGCCAACGGTCTATGGTTATCCCTCCTGGTTCAGCAGTTTCCCAAAAATCATGGTCTTCAATCGTTGGTCATCACCTATGGTATGTAGGTCCATTCACGGTCCGTCTTGTTACTCCGTGGTTCAAGTATTGGAACTCAACTTTCTAATTCAATCGACGGAAACTGATCGACGGTCCTTCAATCCAACTACGAGACGTCGTTTGCCTCTATGGTTTTACACATAGTTAGACTTCCTTGAACTCACACCTACGCCACTCAATATATAGCTCGTCGACTGGATGACGGCCCTTAGTTGAGCTTCATCAACTTCCACTTCTGTTGCTTAAGCTTTTTTCTCACTCAACTGCTCCAAACCTCTTTCCTGCAAAAATCACATCAAAATACCATCATCTCTAATAAAAAAATGTCCAAGACTCACACAAACTTCAAGTATAATTCATTAAAAAAATATCGTAAACCCACGGTATATCACATGAGAATCAATTATTTCCTTTATTTGAGTTCTCCTATTAAAATAATAGTAACTCCAACATTGATATGACATGATTTGAGGAACTCTATGGGAATAGAGTCAAATCACCCATAGAGTGGTTTGAGGCTGGTGATGTGAAACTTATGTGTGCATATTAGTTAAGGAATTCTTGCAAAGGTGAGGGGGTATTCAAACTAAATTATTGACAGCCTATAGAAGAGAAAAAAAATATACAGATCGCAAGTTGCTACTATCTATTGATATAATTGGGGTCGAGATGTATGTACTAATCAAAGGTATTGGCTTCTAGGGATAGAACGAACAGCTTGACAAGATAATCTTCTTAGGTCCCATCATTATTACATGTCTTCACAAAGAGTGCGACATTCTTTTTCAGATATCCTTTGCCTTCAAACTATTGAAATTTGGGAGGTTGATAATTTGCAAGCAACTTGAAAATATCAATCATTGCAATGTATGATTTGGCATACACAAGAGAAGACTTGGTGGAGACTTTGTACATATATTTGATGTCCCTCAATGAACATCTTTAAATGATCGAGTAAGATCATCCATTAAGAAGAAAATAACATCTCTTTGACAGGTGTTGTTTGCTTTACATGTTTTCAATATCTTAAACTTCAATACCTTTTCAAGGCGTATGGATGGACTCTCCATATAATAATCCATTCACCCTATCCATCAAATTATTAATCCAAGACTCTTGGTTTTGTATATGCTTTGTCAATCATTCAACTATCTTCGCCAGGTTTTCAAGTTGTTCCTCTATGGATGAAGCATCAGTTACAATTTCTTTCTTGATCATTTTGGACATCGGGGAGTAGCATAGATTATTTTGCAAGTCAATCTTCAAAGGGTACATATCATGGGATGCATGTGTATAGGATTCATTGCCTGAATTATAGTTCTTATTTGCAAAAGATTTCTTGGAATTGTAGAGCTTAAGTGGAGCTAGAGTCTTCTTGATCTTTTGGGCAACACTTCTTCTACCTTATGAAAAATTTCTAGAGGACCCTTACTACTTTTTGGTTGATGACCAAAATAGGATATTGATATGTTTGACACTTGAAGTGTTTGTTGTCTCAGCATAGTGGTCCTACTCCTTGTAAAAGCTCTGAAACATCCAAAGGTAACACTAATGACTCCTTTGCTTTAGCAGAGAACATAGAGTCAACAGCCTTAGAAGAGTTAGAGGAAGTTTATAAGGAGTTGATCTTCTTGGAAGCCATTTTGATGTTCTATAATTTTTGAATAGTTGATATGAGAGGTATAGATCCTCCCAGTAGGCCTTCCAGAATTCAAGAATTTGTAGACAGTAAAATTTGTTTTGAGAGAATAATAATCAAGACTAAAATATATCACAGCAATCGTATTTATTTGATTTCAAATATGAGCTTTACAATCGGTATGAATCCTCCAATTTAGGTTTTCAATATAATTTCAAGGGCTTATAAGCTTGATTGTGAATATTGAATATGTTCTTGGACTCTAGGGTCTTATAGACTTATATTTAATGATTTTTAAATGATTACTATGAAATTACAACATCATATACTAATTATGTAAGTATTTAAATGTGTGTAAGCTACATTTAAATACTTGCATGAATCTAAAATTTGGTACATCTCAGTGAATTGCAGTACTCTCTTTTATTCGACCTTTCTCTTTGATTTTGATGATGAATTGCATTAATGTCATATTTGACTTTTCTCTTATAGTTTAATTAATTTCTTTAATCTCATATTGGGATTTTCTCTTTTATTTTAATGAATTGCATTGATCTCATATTTGACTTTTCTCTTTTATTTTAATGAATTGCATTAATCTCATAGTTGAATTTTCTTTTCTTTTAGTGAATTGCATTAATCTCATTTTTTACTTTCCTCTTTTACATTTACAAAAGAAAACAAAATGTATGAATTACATTAATCTCATATTTGATACTTTTTGAAGCTATAAAAGCATGTTAGAGGGTGCAGAGAAATAAAAAGGTAAAAAAATGGCAAAGACTTTGTACTCTTCATTGTTCTTTCTCTCCTTTGTAGTAGTAGAATTACTTGGAATTCTTCCAAATGTGAAGGGAAACATACTTGATGACATTTGTCCCGAAAGCTTCATTCCTCCACTTTGCTTTCAAATGCTTCAAAATGACCCCTCTGTCCCCAAAGGAGATATTCATGGTCTTCTCTCTACTATTCTTCAAATAGCACAAGATAATACCACATCTACCTATAAATTGGTTAAATCAATTCTTAAACAACCCATCAAAGATCCCAATGTGAAAGCCCAAATGACCAATTGTTTGAGAAATTACAATGATGCCAATGATTATCTTAAACAATCCAATGATTTCTTTAAGACTGGTGCTTATAAAAACACAAGTTTGTATTCATCTCTTGCTGTGTATGAATCTGTTTCTTGCAACCATGGTTTTAATGAAGTACCATCCGAGCTCAAACCACTCAGCGAGGCGGTCCAAGAGTTCTCTAATCTTTCGGCACGTATAGCCGATAATCTAAAATAATTTAGTCATTTTACATGATGCCTTATGTTTCACTTCATATTACATTACATGGATGAATTCATGTTCTGAATTTAAATATATATATATAAAAAAAAAAATCTTCTTATTGTGCAATGTAATTTTCAAATGAAAGTCATTAAATTCACCATTATATATGTGTTGTGTATGGGGCTGGGCGACTAATCGTACTTGAAGGCATAGAGTGAAATTTCAATCAACACTTGCAATCTAAACCAATTTCATATGTAATTTTAAAATCTATTTTTCAAATATTTTAGATAAAAAATTATTACTTAAACTCTCTAGGTGGTAACCTTTTTTTCATATTTATATTTATATCCTCTCCAACAATTTTTAGGACGGACTTTCGTGGAAAATGAAAAGGCCCTTTATCGGATTGGAAGCGATGACTTTAGCCTCTTTTTTCTTCTTATAGGGCGTTTAAAGAGCCTGATTCTTTGGTTTAATTAAGTTCTAATTTTGAAAATTTATAATAGATTTCTTTGGAAAAATCAATTATCAGTTTAATGTAAGATTTTATCAATTTCCATTTTCAGAGCATCCTATTACGGATGAAAATAATATATGCATTGTTAACATAATTCTATAAGTAATAGGTTGAAAATTTTAGATAAAAATAGTAGTAATTAAGAACCATATAATATAATTCAATAAGTTTATAACATGAGATACCCGACTTAATGTTTGCTCAAATACTTGAAATATTGAAGAAATCAAAAAAAGAATTTGCAATTCACCCTCATCAATATTTTCTTGCTATTAATTATTATTTTGGATAAAAAATATTTATAATGGCTCTCTAGGAAATTTACTTGTATATGTGTATTTTAACTGTTTATAGCTTTCCTATAGCAAATAAAAGTCATTTATGACTTGCTGAGACTGATAGTTTTGTCACCTAGTCATTCATTTATTTTTAATCGAGTTATTTGTATTTAAGAGCCTTTGAAAATTGAATGGATAATTTTGATCAAAACATTAGATAATTGAACTTTGAATGTAGTTATGATGGATCCTTTAGCTCCGAAAAATAAAGTTTGGCCTTGAAAGACCTTTGGTTGAGGTCACAAGGCTTCTAGAGTCATTTCAAACAACCTTATTATTTTTTTACCAAAACAAAATTTCGATGTGGGACCCACTTTTTGTCAAAATGACCTCCATTAGATGTTTAAAAACCTTTATTGTGTCTGGAATGTATGTTAGAGTTTATGTAACACCTCAGAAATTGAAAATTTTGTTTGAAAGGAAAAATTGCAAAAATTATACTTGTGTCAGTTTCTATGAGTCATTCTACGAGTTGTAAGAAAGTTTTTATAGGAATAGGGATGGATTTGGAATAATGTCAAGTCCCAGATGAAGTAATAAGATTTAATAGAATGGTTCGTAATAATTTCTATGGGCCTCAGTAAGTTCTCGCAGAAGAGATTCAAAGGTTGTAATTTGGGACCTCAACTCCTACGATTTCTTTGTACGGTTCATTGAAAATGTTACATTTAGAAGGTGTCCATAGAAGAAATATATACTTGGTGAAATTTGTGACTTTGAACTTACGGGTTTTAAAATATATTACGGGTCATAGCGATGGTTTCATAGAAGTGAGTTGGACTTATTGGTTTTGGTACCTCATCCTATAGATAGATAGTACGAGATGTAGGAAATATTACAGTCCGTAGAAGGTAATCGTGAAAAGTTTTTTGACTTAGGTGATTTTTGGGACATTGGTTATATGGGCTTAGTCTAAGATTCGTAGAAAGTGTAACACCCCAAAAAAATTTAAGCTAAGGCCCGAACTATTTTTTATTTGCATATAAGGTCTTATCACGTTATTCTTAAATTGCTCATATTTATAAAGGTATATTCTTTAGTACTAGAATGATTTTGGATATTATTTAAGGTCACTAGAAACACCTAGCACAAAGTAGAGTTGAAGTTTCCTTGTCGATTATGTTTTGATGTAAGATTCTACTTGAGTCAACTTCAAATAACCATATATATTAGAACATAAGGAGTTACGTGGCACATATCCAATCAAATTAAAGGTATTTGAATCTTTTTTCCAATGCCACAAATTTCGCGTCAATCTAATTTCTACGTAAAAAGTTATGACCATTTTAGTAACCTGATACAATGCAACGATGAATTAGCCAACGGGAAAACATTAAAAAGGGTCGTTTTCATATTTTTACCTCTAAGAAAACCCTAAACAAATTTATTGACTAATTAGAGACCCAAAACAATAACATTTTCATCTATTAATTCATCATTCTCTTCTCTCTCAAACCCTAAGGCAAAATCCTAAGGAAAAATCAAAGTAGAAGATTCCATTCAAGATTCTTTCAATCTTTTTTAAGATTCTTCTTCAACGTAAGTCTTTCTCAAAGAATTTCATTGTTTCAAACTCAAATTTCTCAATAAAACTATTATTCACTTATGAAAATCAGAATTCTTGGCCATAGAGTTTCAAGAAACTAATTCAAGAAATCTCAAGAAAGGTTTTCTTGATTTTTCTTCTTCAAGCTAGGGTTTCAAGGCTTCTAATCAAGTTCCTCTTCAAGATTATTCAAGAACCTTGTTCTTCCAGGTATGTAACGCTATCATAGTGTTGGACTAGGTACTCCTCATGCCCAACATCTACTTTTAAATTAGTAAAACAGAAATCTAGGATTCTACCCCTAGATTTGAGTATTCTTGAGATAAGTTGATTTTGAGTTCTCGAATTCTTGTTTCATTTTGAAATTCTATTACTAATTATTGAATTGCTATATGTTATGCATTAAGATTCTTGAGTTTATTTGTTATTGTCTATATTTCTAAATGAACCCTATGAATTGAGTATTCTTGAGATGAGTAGTGTCCTTGAGTTTTTACGTTCTTGAGTTCTGAGTATTGAGTTTCTATATTGCAATTAAGATCCCTGATTTGAGTCGTTCATGTTCAGAATTCCGCATGAACCCTATGAATTAATTTATAAATTTTGAAAAGCTTTTGAAAGATAACACTTGAGTTTTAAACTGAGTTTTGAGAAAGTAACGATGAGTTTTGAGAAAAATGTTTCCAAAACACGATTAGTATGACAATTGAGTATGCCATCAATGTATGAGCAGTATAGTAACTAGATATACCATCTGATTAAGAGTTGAGACATCCTCCTTCATCTCTTTCAACACCTTGTCTGACCCTTCAACTTTGTTGAGAATGCGCGATAGCATACATTCTATACGACCATTGGTCTTGAGATTTTAGTAGGCGAATATTTCTTAATTTGTATCCAGTAAAGTAAGCGAGTAATCATATTCATATCTGATTAGACATTTCAAGAACACCTCATCCAATTCTAGGTGTGACCGATCGTTAATCAGTATAAAACACAACGAAGAGTTGGGGTCGAACCCACAAAGAGCGGTACATGTCTTAAATTCCATAAAGAAGTACAAACATGGTCTAATCAGTTATAGGAATAAATATTATTGAAAACATACAAATAAATTTAAAGGGGTGAAAAAAAAAATGTCAGATGGGGGTTTGGATTTGCAATGAATAGTTGAAACAACAACAAAAACAGGGGAAATTAACAATATAGAGATGAATTCTCGGGATGTGATCATTTATAAGCTAGTTATGCTATATGGGTAACTAAAATCTAACAGTGAGCTGTTGAAACACTGTGGGTACGCTGGACTTGAAGTGTAAAAGCCTTCACTCATCACGGTTCAAGTGATTTCTTTCGAACATCAACAAGCTTAACAAGATAATCAGCCCACAACCTTAATACATTCACTCTCTCGAGCTGAACCCATATTGACTCAATACCCACATATCATTAATCAAAAGCTTTGGTTCCAAAACCCATTTCTCAAGCAAGGTAAGAACTCAAAATTCAAATTGCATTCGCAACTACAATTCATAGATTACAACTTTGCTAATGATTAAACCCACATTAAAGCAACAATTTCATTGTCAAACAACAATACCCATAAGATAATTAGACAAATAAACACATGATCACACCCCAAGAATTGGGGTTTTAGCTACACATCATCAAAATAAAGAAAAAGTTACCAAATGCATTATCCATCAATTGGGTAAGAGTCTTCAAGCCTTTACAATGCTTTCTAAAGACTAAATTCAAAGATCCACTTTCAAATCCTCCAAATTTCTACAATTAGAACTCAAAAACTAAGAGAAAACTCTAAGTCTAGAATGGGAACTGTATTATATCTGAGAAAACTCCTCAAAATTCTATTTAAAATCCAATTTATAGTTTCCCATAATTTAGTCTGAAAGTCCACTTGGCGGATTAAGTCGCGCTTCGCTGAGTGGATCGGCGATTTGTTGATTGTCCTCTTCCATCGCCACTTTGCATTAGCCTTCAGCATCTCAGGTCCTGTAACTTTGGGCGATACAATTTAGTGTCATGGAACCGATCGACGATCCGCCAACTGCCAATTTTTGTCACCAATTTGGTTCTTCCCCCAAGGCTTGCATGCTGGAACGTTGGGTGAGCTAAAATGCCACTCAGCGGTGCGCCGAGTGGTCTTGGCGATCGCCAGGATTGCTTTTTCTTCACTTCTTCAGCTCTTCAGTTCCTTTTTATCCGGTCATGTCCCTGCCTTGCTTCTTAGCCTTCATAGCTACAAATCAACATTTTTACATTAGATTAGAGCATAAAATAGGCATTTGAGGACACTTAAACTATCTAAACAAAGCCCTAAATGAGTCCAAATCTCGGACTCATCATTATCCAAGTTTAGTAATAAACATTAGTCTTGAATTTGAGATGAGTGCGGTGGTAAAAAAGAATTGAAACATGAGAATGATGATGTTAGTTTGAGATCGAATCTATTAAATTTGACATAGAGTAGGTAAGAAATTAAGGTGTTACAGTTTACAAGTGTCAGTTGTACAAGTATTAGATTCTAACTTTTAGATGAGAGAAATAAAGTGTTGCTAAGTCATTAGATTAACAAAATAATTCATAGGTGTACCCGTCGTATGTAGTTAGACGAGGTTCCAACTAAGTTAATGATCATTTTTCATGTGTGCGTAGATAGTATAATTGAGTTATTAGTGTGCGGTAGGTTGAGCTAAGCATTAATTTTCTTCCCTTAAGAGCTAGATGAAGCAACCTATAAGCCATTGAGAAGAGGCTAAGAGAAGCATCTTTGAAAGAGGTCTTAGAAGGAGTCTTAGTACCAGCTTATGGAGAGTTCAGTAGCCATGAGATAAGACTTTCCCGAGCATTAGAGTAAATGAAATGTAGACCAGTTTAGAAATTATGGAATAGATCCATAGCTTTCAAGTGTCAGCTTTAGACCTAATGGGGAGATGATAAGATGAGAAACCAAGTCAAATGTTCAGGATGGGAAAATGATGTCTTCCAAAAGTGTTTTAGAGGTATATCAATATGTTCATAATCTTGCGTATTCCTCAAGTGAAGTTATTACAAATTTTTGTTGATATTTATCAGAATTGTGTCTATGACATATGCTCATACACTTTAGAGAGATTCACATGTATGTTTGGTTTCTAGAATGAGAGACAAAGCCTTTATCCCCTTGATATTAATCTTACTCTATAATGTTTTAGTTATCAGCCCCACGATATGAACCAGTTCATATAGGCATTCATGTCTCATAGTACGTTGAGTCTCACAAGTTCATGATTTACTCTAAATGGCTAGCAACATATGTTATGCCATGCATATTCTTAAATCAGAATTCTCTAATTAATGGTGCTTATGATCTTTCGCCATAAGGTCCTTTCAATAATCCTTTCTAGTTTTGGAGAGGGGTGTTGTTTATAGTAGTTGATGATGGAAGATAGGATTGATATTTCTTATTGTGATAGTTATGGTGTGTTTATTCAATCTAAGGTTATAAATGTTGAGGAAGAAGGAGATAAAGTTTTACAATGAGTACTAAGTCAACTTCCTGGTGGTAATGCATTAAAGTTCAGTTGGTGGAGATGATAAAAGGATGAGAAGTTCTTAGAAAGTGGGTTAGTAGGAGTCTATGGAGTGGTTAAGGTTCTAAGCTTGAATGTGGTATAGTTAAAATGTGGACAATGTGTGATACATTAGGTGTTTCGTGATAAGAGCTCAAGGTTAGTTGAATGTAGCGGTAAGGAGTAGTGTTTTTGGGATGAGATTTCCTATAGAGGTATAAAACCCAAATCTTGTGATTTAGATCAGAATAAACACTATGTAAAGTACTTTGTAATTCTGAGTTTGACTTGAATACAGTAAGAGTAACCTCTTTTCCAATCACAGACCAGCCACCATTCGAGGACGAATGATCCCAAGGGGGAGATATTGTAATACCTCGAATATTTTTAAGCTAAGGCCCGAACTATTCTTTATTTGCATATAAGGTCTTATCGGATTATTCTTAAATTGCTCATTTTTGTAACGGTAAATTCTCTAGTATGGGAATAATTTTTTATACTAATTAAGGTCACTAGAAACTCCTAGCACAAAGTAGAGATGAAAGTTTCCTTGTCTATTAAGTTTTGATGTAAGATTCTACTTGAGTCAACTTCAAACGACCGTATCTCTTAGAATATAAGGATTTACGTGGCCAATAACCTAACAAGTTAAAGGTATTTGAATCTTATTTCCAACGCCACCAATTTCGCTTCAATCCAATTTTTACATAAAAAGTTATGACCATTTTACTAACCTGATACACTGCAGTGACGAATTAGTAGACGGAAAAACATTAAAAAGGGTCGTTATCATCTTTTTACCTCTAAGAAAACCCTACACGAATTTCTTGACTAACTAGAGACCCAAAACAATCAGATTTTCATATCTTAACCCATCATTATCTTCTCTCTCAAATCCTAAGGAAAAACCCTAAGGAAAAATAAAAGTAGAAAACTTCATTCAAGATTCTTTCAATCTTTTTATGAATTCTTCTACTAGGTAAATCTTTCTACAATAATTTCATTCTTTCCAACTCCAATTCCTCCATACAATTATGAATCACTAATGAAAAGCAAAATTCTTGGCCATGGAGTTTCAAGAAACTGATTCAAGAAATCTCAAGAAAGGTGTGCTTGATTTTTCTCCTTCAAGCTAGGGTTTCAAGGCTTCTAATCAAGTTCTTCTTAAAAATTCTTCAAGAACCTTGTTCTTCCAGGTATGTAAGGCTATTATAGTGTTGGACTAGTTCGTCCTCATGCCGTACATCTACTTTCTAATCAGTAAAAGAGAAATCTAGGATTATATCCCAAGATTTGAGTATTCTTGAGATAAGTTCACTACAACATTTTATGCCTTCAACCACACTAGAAAAGTGTGGCCTAAAATATCAAAAAATGTACACTTTGATCAAAGACCACATTTTTTGACGTACATTTTTCGACTTTAGGCTACGCTTTTCTGGAGGTGGCATAAAGAAGCGTAACCTTAGACTTTAGGCCACGCTTTCCAAGTGTTGTCTTATCAGCTACACTTCAAAAGTGTGGCCTATAATGTAAAAAGGCCACACTTTAAATTACCTCTTATAGCAACATTTCTATCTCCTACAACTACACTTTTAAGCGTAGCCTTTGCTTCCTTCTTGGCTACACTTCTGAAGCGTCACATTTTCTAGCTTATCTACAACAACACTTTGAAGTGTAGTCTTTGCCAATATACATATGACAATTTCTAATTAATAAGCTGCACAATTAGCATCCATATGACAACACTTTTAAAGGGTTGCAATGTTATTTTGGCTATAAAAATATTTAGATGCCAAAAATTTTTAATTGAAAAATGAGAATATTGTTGTACAATAAATAAGAATTAAATTAGCTAATAAATAATTCAAATGTATAGATTTGCAATAAACATAAAAATCAATTTGCCTAGTACTACACATACTTATAAAGCAATACTTTATGTACTACCAATAAATTTAACAAAACCAAATATAATATATTCAAACTTCAACAATAGTTCAAAAACTCTTCATCATCTGCCTCAATCAATCGAATTGATTGCCGACACTTTCCTACACATTCAAAATAATTAAAAATCAGAAATAAACCCTGTTCAACAAATCAAACATTAGAAATAAACCGTGTTCATTGTTTTCATCTTCTGCATCCTGATTATAAAAATGACTCAGTTAAAGAAGTTGAGAAGGTAATCACTCACCCGCCTTTGAGTTCAGCCCTCATGCTGGAGGAGTATTTTTTCAGATGTTTTCTGAAGGAACAACAGGAATACAATCAGTTTATTATTTTCTTTTGCTAGTAAATCAAGTTTCAGTTAGAGAGAACACGGAGAGGGCGGAGCAAGCAACCAAGAAGACTTAATATATAGTAAATTGGTTACCTTGGTTATCTGCTATGGTAGCTGCAATATGTTCCACGCAGCCTGCAAATGTTCTCAATCCATAAGTTTTATCACAAGGAGTACAACAACAAAAATGAGTTTCCATAGGCTCAACACTATTGGGTAAGCAGCAACCATAGCTTATGATAATCTGCATAAACAACTATAGTATGTAAACATCACCGTATATCACTCTTGTAAAGGGAAAGTCTATTACTTTTGTACACAATTTGACCAAGCAATTACAATAGCTACTATATAGGGATGGCTAGCTAGTTCACAAGATTACACTCTTTATTCTTCAACTCTTGCCATGGGAAGGAGGACTACAATGTAGATTTGAGACACAAATTTCATATTGTTAAACTGAACACTCTGTTCCAAATCAAAACAAACTAAATTAAAAGCAACATTAATGACATGATGAGGACATTATCATCGTTAAAGTAAATCAAAACCAAAAAACATGAATTCTATTGTAGGAAACTAACTAGCAACGGTCATACCATGGGCCTTTATCTCACCTGTTTCTCTGACATGTAGGAAACTAACTAGCAACGGTGATACCATGCACGATAATTCATCTTTGATCTCTGAAATAGCAACAAGAGTAAACTTAGATTGTTGGACAATTCACCAGTATGAGATATAGCTACCCGAGGATCATTAACCACAAGTTTTGTGCTACCTCTAATGCCTACTAAAATAGAGATTAGAATTTGTTGACAACCTTTTTGATAAGGAATCAACATGTACATCAAATTTTGATGTTCCATCATCCACCTAATAGCCATAGATGCCCAGTATGTTAAGAAAGAAGTAACAGTGAGGAAATCAAACCACAAGTCCACAAAATGTTCATCTCATTTTTCTTTCCCCGTGACCACTATATTATCTTTATCAGAACTGGGGAATTACTAATTCCAATTGACATTAGATTGAAGAAAAGCTACTTTAAGGTGAAATAACCATATGCGAAATAATAAAATTCAGAATAACTCACAATAGTCACATGGCCCCGAAGTACCATTCTTCTCAGGTATACATATGTAAAGAAGTACATATACAAATCTTTGCAAGTTACTGGCACTAATTTATTCAATGCTTAATGTTGATTGTAGAATCCTTTTTCTGATTATAGATAATCGATTATATATGTACAAGTTCAGTATCAGAAGAACAGAAATACAGATTGGTAGATGAAATAGCAAGGAGTTGCTATTAACAAGGACCTTTGCTTATTGACAGAACATGTTTGTCCTGCTTTAATCCTATTAGCACTATAGACCTATGTGGTCTGGTCCTTATGCAGATTTAGTGCACCAAAAAATGACATTCTGCTGAATCTGCTCTTGTACCAGATAAGAACTCTCAAACTATTATGATCATCAAGCACTTCAGCTTATTTAGACATTTTAAAGGATAACTAATGTTAGAAAACTTTTTAAATTAGCTTGAGAAGGCATAATATTTCAACTCTAACAAATTTCATGATAAGAGATATGGAGTTTAAAGAATCAACATATGATATGGGATATTCTTATGATAATTTGCAAAATTTATAGGCTTGACAATAAATTTTAAGAGATAAGAACAGATTACTCATCCTCACAGTCTCGCAACCTAATAATGTTCAAGTAAGGAGCTAATGAGATCATGTAATTTACAAGAAGGAAGTGAGAGACAGGGTGCTACCAAAAGATGAACAAAATTAATTTACTCCTTCAAACACACAAAACTAACTTATATCACTAAAGATTCTTAATGCAAGTCATAAGATAAAAATGTAGGCATTTTTTCCGTCTATTTGATTGAAAAATGAGACAGAATATGAAATCTAGTGATTATTAATCCTAGTATACAAATTGGAGTTAAGCAATTAACTAATAACCAACAAAACGCCCAACAAAAAATTTGAAGATGACAACAATAGTCAAAACTACATCTGAATGCCTCATTTACTATGAAATAGCAATTTCTATCTTAAAGAAAGACTTATAGTGGAAAGATTGCAATCTTTTGCCGCCCGATAAGGAATGGAAGACCCACCATAAGTGTTGGTAGATCGGAAGCAGTAAGACGCTTGCAAAACATGCTAAATCTATCAAATAAAAATGCTAAAAACAAAGTAAAATCACCTTGACAATCTTAGTATAAATCAAATTTTATCTTTAAACAACTAATTATAGATAGCTTTTCTCTTAAGCAAATATATTGTGAATATTCACGCAACATAACAGTTTAATGAAGTCAACAACAAAAACTAATCCTACTAGTTAGTATTTCTTATAAAAGTTTGATCACCTGTTAAACCTTTTCTTTATACCTCCGGAGCTCTCACATTTTGCTCCTTTAATGACTTGAATCTACAACCTTTTGCTCCTTTAATGACTCAAATCCACAACCTTTTAAGGTATGAGTCGGAATGTACCTGCAATCCCAATTGTTAAACTCTACTATACACTCATGACATATATAAAAAAAATATGGTTATGTTAGTGAAACCGGAAAATTGTTAATATCCCAATATATTGCTTACATTTTGGAGGTAGAAACATAAGAAGGAAACATCAAATAAAACTTTGGTATTAAAAAGTAAACATGTATTGCATTAAAACTAATCTCAGTGGAAACAAACCAAATATAATGAGAAAAGCTAATACAACCTAACAACTGTTTAATAATTTAACGATCGAAGACATCTAAAGTTGGTACGATTTTTTATTATTACTAAAAGAAGGAGCCACAATAACTGAAAAATAAACCTTTGAACTTCCCTGTAATTGAATCCACACATCTCTTCTCTATTTATACTTTCTTAAACTATGGACGCTTATTATGACTAAGTAGCAAAATATAGAATACATAACATGAAAATAGAAGAAAAAGAAAAAAGACGAGCCAATGGTGGAGATATATTTAGTCCTCTACAAAAAAATTGGTGAATGAGCACCAAGAACTACAATACAAATGACAAAAACAAACACTAAAATTATAGAAGATGAGATTGTTATAACAACTCAAACTGGAAGAAATATTGCCAGTACAACCTAAACTCCTTGGTGTAACATTTTGTGCTTCAAACTGCATACGATGTTATTTGTTTAAGATGACCTTTAATTTGTGATCCAGCAGCTTCAGCAGAGACAAAAAACAAAACATAATCGCCTTGACAATGCTTATATTTATCAAATTTTATTTAAGGGAACTAAATTTTAGCAGCTACAATACCTGATTGTAGTATGACTTGTGCATAGACCTCATCAAAAGTTGCCTACGCATAAAATCGAACACATCGAAACCAAATACTAAACAGTTATTCAACATTTTCTACAATTTGCATATAGTAAACTAATCAATTAGCAATTTTGTCGATCCTCTTTGATGTATGAGAAAACCTTCTAGTGAAATTGGGGCAAAGGAAACCCTTGTAGACAAATCCTACATACAATAACAATATTTTCAATCAAAATAGAAAATCGCAACAACAGAACTAATGAGAGGCGATGGCCGAAGTAAATCATACTGGTGCGCCATGGTGAAAGTGAAGGTAATGAAGACAAAAATGTGTACACCGCCGTACCTGACAATAAAGTGCAACTTACAGAGAAAGGCAAACAGCAAGCCAAAAATGCTGAAGAGCTTATCCGGAGAGTGGTTGGAAACTGCAAAGTTTATTTTTATTTATCTCCATTCTTGCTCACTCGTTAGACATTGAAAGAGATAAGTTCGTCGTTTTGTAGCTACGAAACCATTATGGTAAGAGAAGAATGCAGGTTGAGAGAAATGGATTATGTCAAATTTCAGACTGTAGAGACGATGGAGGAGTAAAAGAAGGAACGAGAGAGATATGGCAAGTTCTTCTACCGCTTTACCCATGGAGAATCCACCGTCTATGTCAAAACAAACATATTGAATGTCTCAAAAATTTCAGATCTAGGGAAACTAGAATCTCTTTTAGAGACTTGGAGAGTTTTTATTATTGTTTATGAATTTTCTTTTTGGCCAAATAAAAAATGGGAGGGAGAGTTAAATTTGTTGGAGGGAATAAAATATTTTAGTGAAAACTATAAGTCCACACTTGTCAAGTGTTGTTTTTATAATTACAAAAATAGCTCACTTTAAAAGTGTAGTCATTTATATAAATAGGTGTGGCCAATTATATCATAATCTGACAACGCTTATAAAGTGTAGCCTATACTACTAAAGAGCATGATTTACAAGTGTTGCCAATATTATCATGGTCAAAAGCTAAAACCTAAGGCTACACTTTAAAAATGTAGCTTTAAAAGGTTTAGGCAACACTTTACAAGCATTGTCTTGATTTAGTGTGGCTTTAGGCCTAAACTGTTGTAGTGGTTGATTTTGAGTTCTTGATTCTTTTTGAAATTATATCTCTAATTATTGAATTGCTATGTGTTATGCATTAATATTCTTGAGTTGATTCGTTCATGTCTATATTTCAACATGAACCCTATGAATTAAGTATTCTTGAGATGAGTAGTGTCCTTGAGTTCTTGCGTTCTTGATTTATGAGTACTAACTTTCCATATTGTTATTAAGATCCTTGATTTATGTAATTCATGTCCATAATTCCTCATAAACTGTAATACCCCACAAATGTAATGACCTAAGCTAGAGCCTAACGTGTAGTCTAGTAGCCTTATGAAGTTAAAACGTAAGGTTAAAATCCTAAAATAACTTCCCTAAAGTAGGACAAGGGTTTTAGTGCCTAAACGTCAAGGCACGACCCCCTAGGACCCCTAGAGGGTCCAGGAGGAGTACCCATGGGAAGTTCCAAAAGCTGTCAAAAACAATCTGATCCACGATTGAGCACCCACGAGCTTTGGGTGGACCCACGCTCCGTGGATAGGAGGCGTGCGTTGAGACTTAGTTTCCCCAAGTTGTCCCCACAATTAACCTTCTCTGATCCAAACCACACCCATGTAGGACGGGCCGTGGACCCATCCACGATCCATGGATGGGGTCCGTGTGGATCACCACCTGCAAAAGTTGGTTGGGTTCGACCAAGGATGAGGTGTTTTGGTAAATTACTGATTAAACTAATTTAGGGTAGGGACGGTTATTATTAGATATTTTAAGTATATTAAAGTATTTTTAACTATTAAACAACCATTTTAACTCTCATAACTCATAAAATCAAACTCAACCAACTTCCCTCCAAAAAATATTCTCTCTCTAAACTCCATTGCAGAACAAAGAAGAATGCCAAGATTAGGGTTCAAGCTCCAAGCTTTTCACTCCAATTTCATGGGAAAACATCAATTACAGTATGGGGACATTGATTCATGGAACACTTTTCTCCATGAAGCCCTTCAACTCTTGATTTCGAAATGGGTAACTTGTTCAAAAACTAGGGTTTTCATTCTACCCATGGGTTCTTTCTAAAAATGATTTTATTATGTTAATTGCATTATATTATGAATGATTTGATGTTTAATGGTGATTTTTATTGTAAAATTTCCCTTCAACCCATGAACAACCCCATGACCCCAATTTTAAGTATTGTGATGGGTGTATTGATGCAAGATGATTACTATGAATTGTTTCTATGTGAATTTAGATATTGAATCTTGTTTTATTTATGCCTATTGTAGTATCTTTAGGTGCAATTATGACACATGATTCATGACCTTGAAAAGGGGTAAATTGTTAGGGTTGTACATATAGATGCAGTATGTGTATAAACTAATGATTCACCTAGAAAGTAAATCTCTGATGACTAAGGTGTAAAGTATGGTATTATTGAAATTGTGTTCCTCCCTTACCCTTACACTTGTTGATGTATGAATAGTCTAGGATGATGATGATGTTATTGTGTTGATTGAAAGTCCATTCTCATGAAAATACTATGAATGTAATGTGAAAGTTCTACTCACATACTAATGTTAATTCTAAGGTTGAATGTACATTCTCACCTTTAATGAATCTATGAGCTATTTTGATGAATTGCATTGAATGAAGGGTAGAGAATTGCTTCAAACATGTAAACGCAATTCGAGACTAATTATGTATAATTTGGAAAATAATGCTTAGCACCGAGTGGATATGGGCAATGAGGTAAAGGCCCTTCCGCCAATGCAATAGGTTGGGTCATGTAAGTGAACTCGTGAGATGAAACTTCTCCGCCATTGCAATAGGTCGGGTTTCTAGAAGCAATCTCCCTATTCCATAACTATGTGCCAACATAGGACTTTAGCTAGTGGATCCACCTTATAGCTATACATTTAGTTCTACCTTAGGCAAGTAGGATACCTTCTTTCGGTGTGGGGTTACACGATACCGGATTCCATGTAGCTCACATGGTCTATGTCGTTTATGGCTATTCTTCCCTATGTGATAAGATATTGACTGAGACATGAACTAAACTATGACTTCTTGGTGATTTTACCTAGTAGGAGTAGGGCATGGGACTTCACTTTTACATTGCACAAGTAGACTTAGTTGGATGTTATGGGATGGTTCCTTTATGTTATGATGAGAAATGCATGTATGTTGAATGGATAATTGGTATGAATGACTTTCTTTATGTTCAAGTAATGTACATGACTAGTTCCTTAATGATAACTATTGATTATAATGAGGTCTAAAGATTGTATGTATGACTAAGGTAGCTTCAAAGGAGTACTTAGTGTGGTTGGTATTATGGGATGTCAACCATACATTTCACAAGTATTCGTTAGGGGTTGCTAAGGTAATGGTTTTACTATGTAATGAGCATAAATGTGATTTTGGCATGTATTTGACATTGAACATGCATGTTGGTTTCTAAACTTCAAAAATGCATACTTTTCAAATAAAATGTCCTTTTTATCATATTTCAAGGATTTTATGCATATTGCCATACTTTGTACTTTATGTGCTAACCCCTTTCTCTTACATTTTTATAATTGCAGGTTCCGTCTAGGTGACATGCACTTTCTTTCTTGAAGAAGACTTGGATTGCTTATCTCTAAGTTGTGGTGAGTCCTCAAGTTTGAGGACAAATTAGTCATTTCTTACTTCCTGTTGTACTTCTTATATTGAGACTTTTATTGATGTAAAGGGCTAAGTCCCAAACTTTTTATTCCTATGTTTTAGATGGTAAATGAGACAAAGTCTAGATTTCCTATGATTTTCCTTTATGAGAAATGATGTTGGACTTCGATTGCAAAAGTTTTAATTTTTCCACATTATTTCTATGTCTTATGTAATGATGATGCTAGAGGCTTGTATGAGACTCCTTTGGGATCAAGTACGCCATGTTGCATCCGGGGTCTAGACTCGAGTCGTGACAAACTTGGTATCAAACCATAAGGTTTTGGGAATAATATTTAGGTTGATGTCTCATGAACCACGTCTAGTAGATCCTTGTTCATGAGTGTGAATCGCGCCACACTTATGGATAAGAGGCTATATGATGTTTAGGAACTTTCACTTCTTTCATTACTCTTTAGTCGTGATTTGGAGTCCTAACTATATGAAGTTCTTTCTCCTAACCTTTTTCTTGTGATTATAGGCAATGAATACAAGAAGGGCTAATGCAAGAAGGGCACAAGAGAAGAATGTGAATGATGAGGTTCTCCCTTAGGCTCCTCAAGACCCTCAAGTTCCTGATGATGAAGAGGATATGACTAATGTGGAGATAAAGGCGGCTCTCCAAAGTTTGACTCAAGTCATGACGGTTCAAACTCAAGCCGTCACTACTCAAGCTCAAGCCATAACGGCCCAAGCTAACCAAGAAGTTAGGCCTCGGGTAAACCCCAATGTGAGTACCATGGCTTCACGATTGAGAGATTTTACTAGGATGAACCCTCCTATTTGCTTGTGTTCCAAAATGAATAAACACCCACAAGAGTTTTTAGAGGAGGTCTACAAGATAGTGGAGGCTATGTGGGTCACTTCTATTGAGAAAGTTGAATTAGCCGGGTATATATTAAAAGATGTGGCCCAAGTGTGGTATGCTCAATGGAAGAAGAATAGGTCTATAAGGGCGGGTCCTAGAACTTGGGAAGTATTCAAGAAAGCCTTCCTTGATAGGTTCTTCCCCCATGAGAAGATGGAAGCCAAAGTTGAGGATTTCATCAACCTTAGCCAAGGAGGTATGAGTGTCCAAGAATACTTCTTGAAATTCACTAAGTTGTCCAAATATTCCCCCTATTTGGTTTCTAATCCAAGGGACGAGATGAGTCGATTTGTCACCGGTGTGGCCGATGCTATTGAAGAAGAGTGTCTTGCGGCAATGCTCCATGAAAACATGGATATCTCAAGGTTGATGGTTTATGCTCAACAATTTAAGGAGTCAAGGCTTAGGAAGAAGAACAGAGATGTGAAGAGGGCAAGGCCCGACGATGGAAATTCTTCTAAGAGTAAGTTTGAAGGTCAAAGTGGACCAAGGTTCATGAAGAGGTTCTCCAATAAAAGTTCCTCCAATGCTCCTAAGACTAACAATGATAGGTTACCTAACCCTAAGCCTCAAGGAGGCAATAGGGGTGGATCTTCCATGGAGAGGCCTACATGTGCAAAGTGTGGTAAGAAGCATGAGGGAAAATGTCTTACCGGTATGGGTTTGTGCTATGGTTGTGGAAAGGGTGGACACCAATTGAAAGATTGTCCAACCCGTACTACCAAGGTAAGAGAGGGTAATCAAGCTACACCAAGTGGTTCTAATGCCGATTATCCCAAGAAGAATCAACTTTATGCCCTCCAATCTAGAAGTGATCAAGAGGGGTCCCCGGACGTTGTTACTAGTATGTTACAAGTATTTTCAATTGATGTTTATGAATTATTAGACCCCGGTGCCACTTTATCTTTTGTTACCCCTTTTGTGGCTATGAAATTTAAAGTTTCTCCCGAAGAGTTAAAAGAACCTTTTTTCGTGTCTATCCCTGTAGGTGATTCGGTTGTAGCTAAAAGAGTTAATAGGAGATTTCCTATATATTTTTCTCATAGAGTCACTTTGGTTGATTTGATAGAATTAGATATGTTGGATTTTGATGTCATCTTGGGGATGGATTGGCTTCATGCTTGTTTTCCTTCCTTTGATTGTAAAACTCTGGTAGTAAAGTTTCAATTTCCAAATCAGCCCGTTTTAGAATGGAAATAGGGAAATTCAATCCCTAGAGGTTGATTCATTTCATGTCTAAAAGCTAGTAAATTGATTTCTAAGGGGTGTATCTATCATATCGTTAGGGTTATGGACATTGAGTCCAATACTACTTCTTTAGAGTCGGTCCCCGTAGTGAGGGAGTTTATGAAAGTCTTTCCTGATGACTTTCCCGAAATTCCTCCCGAACGGGAAATAGACTTCGGCATTGATCTTTTACCAGATACTTAACCCATATCAATTCCCCCTTACCAGATGGCTCCGGCCGTATTAAAAGAATTGAAGGCACAACTCAAGGATTTTCTAGAGAAGGGTTTCATTCAACCAAGCATATCTCCATGGGGTGCTCCGGTATTTTTTGTGAAAAAGAAAGATGGGTCCCTTAGGATGTGTATTGATTACCGCCAATTGAACAAGGTCACTATAAAGAATAAGTATCCTCTCCCTAGAATTGACGATTTTTTGACCAACTCCAAGGGGCGAGTTACTTTTCAAAGATTGACATAAGGTCAGGCTACCACCAACCTAGGGTGAGAAAGGTTGACATTTCTAAGATGGCCTTTCGTACAAGATATGGTCACTACGAATTCCCAGTCATGTCTTTTGGTATACCAAATGCCCCGGCTGCGTTCATGGACCTAATGAATAGGGTATTTAGACAATATCTTGATTTGTTTGTGATCATTTTTATTAACGATATTTTGATCTATTCAAGGAGTGAGGGTGGTCATATGAAGCATTTGAGCATAGTATTGCAAGTCCTTAAAGACCACCAATTATATACTTAGTTTAGTAAGTGTGGGTTTTGGTTAAGGTCGGTTGCTTTTCTTGGTCATATTGTGTCGGACAAGGGTATAGAGATTGATCCTAAGAAGACGGATGCGGTCAAGAGTTGGCCTAGACCTTTATCTCCTACCGATATTCGATGTTTTTTGGGTTTGGCCGGTTATTATTGGAGATTTGTGGAGTGGTTTTCCTCTATCTCTTCTCTATTGGCGACCTTCACTCAAAAGAAGGCTAAATTTTAGTGGATGGGGGCTTGTGAGAAAAGCTTCCAAGAATTGAAATATAGGCTTACCTCCGCTCCGGTGTTGACCTTACCGGAGGGTACCAATGGGTTTGTCGTATACTGTGACGCTTCTCTAGTAGGTTTGGGATGTGTCCTTATGCAACAGGGTAAAGTGATCACTTATGCTTCAAGGCAACTCAAGGTCCATGAGAACAATTACCCGACTCATGACCTTGAATTAGCTGTGGTGGTATTTCATTTGAAAATATGGAGACATTACTTATATGGGGTCCATGTAGATGTGTTTACCGACCACAAGAGTCTCCAATATGTGTTTAGCCAAAAAGATTTGAATCTCCGACAAAGAAGGTGAAGATTATGATAATAGTGTCTTTTACCACCCCAAAAAAGCTAATATAGTTGTGGATTCCCTAAGTAGATTGTCCATGGGTAGTGTGGCTCATGTAGAAAATGAGAAGAAGGATTTGGTTCGTGATGTGAATAGGTTGGCCTTGTTAGGTGTTCAACTAGTAGATTCCACAAAGGGTGGAGTTGTGGTTCATCATAGTTCCGAATTATCCTTTGTAGTTGATGTGAAGTCTAAGTAACACCTTGATCCTATTTTGATGAAGTTGAAAGAACCAGTTCTCAACAAGTTCGTTGAGGCTTTCTCCCAAAGGGGAGATGGGGTGCTTAGGTACCAAGGTAGGTTGTGTGTTCCGAGTGTTGATGGTCTGAGGGAGAAGATACTAGAAGAGGCTCATAGTTTGCAATATTCTATTCATCTGGGAGCCACCAAAATGTACCGTGATTTACGGGAAGTCTATTGGTGGAATGGTATGAAAAAGGATAGAGCGGGTTTTGTGTCCAAATGTCTGAATTTTCAACAAGTTAAGGCCGAACATCTAAAACCGAAAGGCTTGTTCCAAGATATAAATATTCCCACTTGTAAGTGGGAGGAGGTGAGTATGGACTTTGTTGTGGGTTTGCCTTGTACTCGGAGACAACACGATTCTATTTGGGTCATTGTTGATAGGATGACCAAATCAGCCCACTTCATTCCCATTAAGGTTTCCTTTTCAGTAAAATACTATGCTAAGTTGTACATCAAGGATTTAGTGAAGTTGCATGGAGTTCCTTTGTCCATCATTTCGGATCGGGGTGCTCAATTCACTTCACATTTTTGGAAAGCATTCCAACAAGGGCTTCGTACGAATGTTAAACTTAGTACCACTTTCCACCCTCAAATGGATGGTCAATTCGAACGCACCATTCAAACCCTAGAGGACATATTGAGGGCGTGTGTGATTGATTTCAACGGTAATTGGGACGATCATCTTCCTTTGATAGAATTTGCCTACAACAATAACTACCACTCAAGAATTACCATGGCACCGTTTGAAGAACTATATGGTAAGAGGTGTAGATCACTGGTGGGTTGTTTTGAAGTAGGTGAGTTTGCTCTAATTTGTCCCGAACTAGTTTATGATGCCATTGAGAAAGTTTGACTCATTAGAGAAAGGTTGAAGACGGCCCAAAGTCAGCAAAAGTCCTATGCCGATAATAGAAGAAGGGATCTAGAATTTGAAGTTAGGGATCGGGTCTATTTGAAGATCTCACCCATGAAAGGTGTGATGAGGTTTGGCGAGAAGGGGAATCTTAGTCCCCAGTTTGTGGGTCCCTATCCAGTCTTGAAGCGTATTGGGAAAGTTACCTATGAATTAGACTTGCCAAATGAGTTGGCCCCGGTTCACCTGGTATTTCATGTGTCCATGCTTTAAAAGTGTATTGGTGATCCGGTTTCCATCCTTCCTTTAGAGGGTTTAGGAGTTGATGAGAACCTTTCTTATGAAGAAGTCCAGGTTGAGATTTTGGACCGGCCAGTGAAGAGGTTGAGAAATAAGGAAGTAGCTTTTGTTAAGGTTTTATGGAGGAATTACTTAGTTGAGGGTGCTACATGGGAGGCCGAGGCCGATTTGAAGTCCCGTTATCCTCATCTTTTTCCTTCTACTCCTATTCAAACTTGAGGTAAGTAATTCCTCTCGAGTTTAAGTGTTTTGGGATTCATGTGTGTTGTATAAATTTCCATGATTTCCTTAAAATTGTGCATGTTCTTGTGAGAATTCATGTTTAGCATATATTGAGTTTCCATGATGTAAATGTTCCTCATGTTGAATTGCATTTTATACAATGATTGTAGTTTTTACTTCATGATGAGAATTGATGAACTTGCTTAATAATGTGTTGATGAATGGCATATTGGCTCTATAATGTTGTGTGAGCTCATTCTAAATTTGAGAAGGTATTTCCTTCTATGATCATGTGAAATGATGAGTTTGGTGCATAATGAGTTGTGGATTAAGTTCCTACTTTCTTGGATTGCATTGGCCATTGTAGCGACCCAAAAAAAATAGATAGGTGAAACTAGAGCCTAACGTATGAATTTTTAAAGTTTAAGCATAAATTGGAGTTATGAAATTTTCCAAATAAAATTGGACTTTGCCTTAGTTTTATTTAGTAGGTCCATGTAGGCAAGGGGCATTTTCGTAAATATTAATTTTAGTTAAATTAAAAAGTGGGTATATTTTATATTATTTCTAATTTCTATACATGGTATTAAAACTTTTAAAAAGGTTTGTTTTAATTCATTCTTCAAAAAAAAAAAAGGGGGGTTCTCTCTAGAACACCATTGAAGGCAAAGGTCAAGTTGGTTTCGAATTGAAGGTTTCTTGCATCAAATTTTTGTGGGTTTTCTCAATACTAAGGTATGGTGGCTCTTTATCTAAAACTAGTTTTCTCTTTAGAACCAATTTCAAAGGGTTTTCAAATTCTCAAAAGTTATGAAAAACTTCTATTTGTTACTCTACTCAAGGGTTCTTGCATTAAATGGTTTTAAATGATGGATTGTGATATTGTTGATATTAAATTGATGTTTTCAAGTGAAAAATCTCATGAACCCTTGATTTTACAAATTTCTGCCAGTAGCCGAAAACACTGTTCACCCGCCTCAATTTTTTTTCTAAGTGTTGGGACGTTTTTTATAAAAAGGGGACATATCCATACTTAGTCATTTAACTTCAAAACATCCAAAAACTCTCTCAAAACCCCATGGAAGCTCAAGGTGAAAGATGGAGCTAGGGTGGATGGTGGCTGCTGATTTCTTCTCTAATTTCGTTTGGTTCTTGAAGAATAAGGTATGGGGACTCTTCATCTTTGATTCCTTCTTCAATCAAAGAGTCAATCCAAAAGATTTCAAAAGTTGTTCAAAAAAACTCAAAATCCTAATTTTGATTCTAGCATGGGTTCTTGCATTAAATGTTTTTTTATGATGATTTATGTTATTATTGATGGTTTTAAGAAAGGAAATTCCATGAACCCATGTCTTTGCAAATTTCCAAAAGTTGGCATATGAAGTGGGATTATTGTTTGTGATTGAATGATGATAGAATTATGCTTAAATTGAGTTGAATAGTTGATTTCTATTATTATCTATGTTTATCTATTGTGAATTATTGGAGAGTTGAGGAATGATGATTGTGGCTTTGGAAAAGGGTAAGTTGGCCTAACTTCATTGTTAATGTAGAATTGATATAGAATTTTGATAGATTGATGTGTGATCCACTTATGGTGGAGGTGTCTACTTATGGAATGTATTATGATTGAGGCCATGAAGGGCATTATATGAGTGTTATTGTATTGTTATATTATTATATATGAATGAGGCTATATGTAAAGTCCTATATGAAGCTATATGTGAAGGTATGATGTGAATGAGTTTATGTGATCTTGTGATGATCCTATGTAAAGTGGATAGCATTGTGAGTTAAAGTATGATTTCTCATGATGTATATATGAAATGATGTTGGATTATGAAGTATCCTTAAATGAAAATGTTGTGACTTGGTTGGTAGACTAAAGTGTCCCTCCTTGTTACTTAAAGTCTTGAATGCATGAATGTGTGAAATGGGCAAAACTAAGAAATGGTGCCCTTTCATAAGTCTAGCTTTCCTAAGTAAATGTATAACCTTGAAGGATGGGCCTTAGGGCGAAGTTCCCTTCTTGAGTGAGATGATAGACTTAGAGATGGATGGATCCGGAACGGCATGAAAATCCTTATCTAAGAAAGTCAAATGAGCTATCCTTATGAACCTTGATTGGCCATGACTTAGAGATGGGGCCTTTCTTGGGAAGAGGTACTATGAGTTGGTTGAACTAGAAAAGGAACCCTCTCTAGTACATATGTGATTGAATACTCTATGGGAAACAAGGCTAGCACCGAGTGGATGTGGTTAGGAAGGTGGCCTAGTTGAGTATGAGATTAGGCACAATGAACTTCCTTGGACATCCCCTAAACCATGTGCCTACATGGGTTGCTTACTAGTTCTACCTTTGGCAAGTAGAACAACCTCCACGGAGTAGGATAGACTCCGGATTCCATACCTAGCTAGTATGGTCTATGTCGGTTATGCCTATTCCCATCATGTGGGATGTGCACTCTAGTTATTGGATAGGTTCTACAACGTGTAGGTAGTAGTATGGGATGCTATCTACACATGGCACGAGTAGGCTTTGAAAATACTAAAGTGAGTTCCCTAAGTGTAACGACTATTATATGAATGTCCCCTTATGTGCTTGAATGTCTCCTAAATGGTTTCTTAAAGAATGTTGGTCTATTGATGTTATATTATAAAGGAAATGTCCTTATCTAAGGTCATCTTGAGGAACACTTAAGTGTGCTTGAAGAGGTTGTATGGACGGTCACTTCTTGTCTCACTCAAGTGTGTCTCAACGTTATATTAGGTAGAGGTCCTACGGTAATGAAATGACGTGTGTTCTTTTAAAGTTAAGCATGGGTTGTATATGAATATATGTTGAGTATGTATATGGTTGGCTATGGTTTTATATGTGAACATTGACTTGTATTATGTCTCTTATACTTGTGAAGTGAAGGTTTTATCAAAATAATATGAAAGCATTTATTCCTTGTAAATGTCCGTTCTGGCATGTTTTTGTATGGTCATCATACTTAGTACGTAATTGTGCTAATTCCATATTTCTCTATTTTCTACAAGTGTAGGTTCCGGAAAGTGAGCGGGTTCTATAGTAAGCTTGGAACTTGAAGTTCTTCCAAGATCTTGTGGTATGTCCTCATATGTCGAGGACAAGACTTTTCTATTCTAGTTTTATGATAAGGTTCTTGTAATAGACTTAATAGACTTCTTTTGATTGTAAAGGGCCGTGTCCCTAGTATGTTTTCACGTTTATGTCTAAGATGGCTAAGAGACTTAGTATTCCGCTTGTGTACTTTTGAATGATGTTTTAAAAGTGATCTTTGAGTCTTATGGGATTTTATTTAAAGAGTTTTTAATTCCGCACTATTTTACATATCTAATGTGATGAATGCTAAGGGCTTGTATGAGACCTCCGAGAGGTCGAATACGCATGTTACGACTTGGGGATGCTCTCGGGTCGTGACAAACTTGGTATCAGAGCATAAGGTTTTGGGAAATGGTTCTTAGGTTCAAAGTCTCAAAAGCCACGTCTAGTAGAGTCTTGTTCATCGGTGTGAGTCGCGACACATCTATGAGCGAGAGGCTATAGGACGGTAGAAGTTACACTTCTTTCATTATCCTTGAAGTCGTGCCTTAGAGTTTGGTTTATAAGTGTCCATTTCCTAATCCTTCTCTTGTGTTTATAGGAAATGAATACGAGGGAGAATCGAAGGAGAGAGGAAGATGAGTTTGGTGATGAGGGAGTTCGTCCTCAAGTTGTGCAAAATGGTCAAGGTGTGCAATGCAATCAAGTTCCTATAGGTGAGCAAGAGAATGAGATTTTATTTTATTTTTAAAAGTGACCTTTGACTCTTATGAGATTTTATTTAAAGAGTTTTTAATTCTGCACTATTTTACATATCTAATGTGATGAATGCTAAGGGCTTGTATGAAACCTCCGAGAGGTCGAATACGCATGTTACGACTTGGGGATGCTCTCGGGTCGTGACAGCCATGTTGTGAAATGGAGTTGAAGTTTCCTCCTTTTGAAATTGTGCATGATGTGATTAGTGCTTTTTTAGTTTTTGCACATTTTTGATGTTTCATGCATGATTGGCTGCTAGTCTAGAGTTTCTAACTTAGTTTGGTGTTTTGGTCATCATTGGGGGACGAATGTTCCCAAGGGGGAGATAATGTAACACCCTAAGCTAAAGTAGTACTAGGGTTTTAGTGCCTAAACGTCAAGGCACGACCCCCTAGGACCCCATAAGGGTCCATGAGGAGGACCCAAGGGAAGGTCCAAAAGCTGTCATAAAACAGCCTGATCCACGATTGGGCACCTACGAGCTATGGGTGAACCCACGTTCCATGGATAAGAGGCATGGGTTGAGACTTAGTCTCCCCAACATGTCCCCCCAATTCACCCTCTCTGATCCAAACCACGCCCATGCAGGATGGGTCGAGGACCCATCCATGATCCATGGATGGTGTCCGTGTATCACCACCTGCAAAAGTTGGTTGGGTTCGGCCAAGGGAGGGGCATTTTGGTGAATTACTAATTAAACTAATTAAGAGTAGGGACGGTTATTATTAGTTATTTTAAGTATATTAAAGTATTTTTAAATATTAAACAACCCTTTTAACTCTCATAACTCACAAACTCAAACTCAACCAACTTCTCTCCCAAAAATATTCTCTCTTTAAACTCCATTGAAGAACAAAGAAGAAGGCCAAGATTAGGGTTCAAGCTCCAAGATTTTCATTCCAATTTCATGGGAAAACATCAATTAAGGTATGTGGACATTGATTCATGGAATAGTTTTCTCCATGAAGCCCTTCAACTCTTTATTTCGAAATTGGTAACTTGTTCAAAATCTAGGGTTTTCATTCTAGCCATGGGTTCTTTCTAAAAACGATTGTATTATGTTAATTGCATTATATTATGGATGATATGATGTTTAATGGTGATTTTTATTGTAAAATCCCCCTTGAACCCATGAACACCCCCATGACCCCAATTTCAAGTCTTGTGATGGGTGTATTGATGCAAGATGATTACTATGAATTGTTTCTAAGTGAATTTAGTTATTGAATCTTGTTTTATTCATGCCTATTGTAGTATATTTAGGTGTAATTGTGAGACATGATTCATGACTTTGAAAATGGGTAAATTGCTAGGGTTTGTACATATGGATGCAAGATGTGTATAAACTATTGATTCACTTAGAAAGTAAATCTCCTATGACTAAGGTGTAAACCATGGTATTGTTGAAAGGTTCTTCCTCCCTTACCCTTACACTTGTTGACGTATGAATAGTCTAGGATGATGGTGATGTTATTGTGTTGATTGAAAGTCCATTCTCATGAAAACACTATGAATGTAATGTGAAAGTTCTACTCACATAATAATGTTGATTCTAAGGTTGAAAGTATATTCTCACCTTTAATGAATCTATGAGCTATTTTGATGAATTGCATTGAATGAAGGGTAGAGCATTCCTTCACACATGCAAATGCAATTCGAGACTAATTATGTATAAATTGGGAAATAATGCTTAGCACCGAGTGGATATGGACAAAGAGGTAAAGGACCTTCCGCCAATGCAATATGTTGGCTCATCTAAGTGAACTCATGAGATGGACACTCCTCCGCCATTACAATAGGTCGGGTTTCTGGAAGAAATCTCCCTATCTCATAACTATGTGCCACCATAGGACTTTAGCTAGTGGATCCACCTTATAGCTATACATTTAGTTCTACCATTTAGGCAAGTAGGACACCTTCTTTCGGTGTGGGGTGACATGACACCGGATTCCATGTAGCTCACAAGGTCTATGTCGGTTATGGCTATTCTTCCCTATATGATAAGATAATGAATGAGACATGAACTAAACAATGACTTCCTTGTGAGTTTATTTAGTAGGAGTGGGGGGTGTGGGACTTCACTTTTACATTGCACAAGTAGACTTAGTAGGATGTTATGGGATGGTTCCTTTATGATATGATGAGATATGAATGTATACATGTATGTTGAATGGATAGTTGGTATGAATGTCTTTCTTTATGTTCAAGTAATCTACATGACTAGTTCCTTAATGATGACTATTGAATAAGATGAGGTCTAAAGATGATATGTATGACTAAGGTAGCTTCAAAGGAGTACTTAGTGTGTTTGGTATTATGGGATGTCAACCATACATTGCACAAGTGTTCTTTTGGGGTTGCTAAGGTAATGGCTTTACTATGCAATGAGCATAAATGTGATTTTGGCTTGTATTCGACATTGAAGATGCATGTTGGTGTCTAAACATAAAAAATGCATACTTTTCAAATAAAATGTCCCTTTTATGATATTTCAAGGATTTTATGCATGTTTCCATACTTAGTACTTTATGTGCTAACCCCTTTCTCCTATATTTTTATAAGTGCAGGTTCCGGCTAGGTGACATACATTCTCTTTCTTGAAGAAGACTTGGATTTCTTATCTCCAAGTTGTGGTGAGTCCTCAAGTTCGAAGACGAATTAGTCATTTCTTAGTTCCTATTGTATTTCTTATATTGAGACTTTTATTGATGTAAAGGGAAAAGTCCCAAACTTTGTATTCCTATGTTTTAGATGGTAAATGAGACAGTCTAGATTTCCTATGATTTTCCTTTATGAGAAATGAAGTTGGACTTCGATTGTAAAAGTTGTAAATTTTCCGCATTTTCTCTATGTCTTATGTAATGATGATGCTAGAGTCTTGTATGAGATCCCTTTGGGGTCAAGTACGTTGTGTCGCATCCTGGAGTTAGATTCGGGTCGTGACATGAACCCTATGAATTGAGTTATAAATTTTGAGATGCTTTTTAAAACCAACACTTGAGTTTTAAACTGACTTCTGAGGAAATAAAGATATGTTTTGACAAAAGAGTTTGTAAAACATGATTAGTATGACAATCGAGTATGCCATCAATATATGAGTAGTATGGTAAATAGATATACCATCAATGTGTATGTAGTATGACTTCTCGAGTCATCAATGATCATATTAAAATATTGTTTTGATATGATTTTGAGAAAGAGTTTATGAAGTATAAATTGTGTAAGAGTATAACAGAACTATGTATTCCTAGAGGTATCAATTTTTACATTCGTAAAAGAGAAACTGAGATTTCTAAATGAGTTATGAGTTCAAAAGATATTTCAAGAGCAGTTACCTCTTTTAAGAGGGTAATTTGAGCAATTATCTCAAACGAGAGGATGAGTTATGTTTCTAAACAAACGAGCATAAGTATATATTATTGGGAGTAGTATTGAGCACCGATATGGGGACGGGTTCTGACAACTCAAAGTCCTCATAAACGATGTATACCAATATGGGTAAAGGATCATACATTTTAGATGATTCCTTATTGATTTTGAATCATAGCTTAGTGGATCCACTTAATTGAGGTGTTCTATACCCCGTCAAGGTATAGAACAATTCTAGCCGCGTGGGCGAGACGTTGTATCATCATGTAGCTCATAGTGATGGTTGTCAGTTAGAGAATCTCCTAATAGAGTTAAAGTATATCTTTATATATCACTTATTATTTTGAGTTCAGAGATGAGAAGGTAATTAGTTAAGCTTCAAATAATTTAACTCATTTATTTCTTTACATTCAGCTTGAGTAGGTTGTTATCTATTGCAGTTCTTTCTTTCAGATATTTGTTATTCAACTATATCACATACTCGTACATTCAATGTACTGAAGTCATTCGACCTGAATCTTTGAATGATGTAGATACAGGTTCTTAGGATCCTCAGCAAGAGTCCGTTAAGATTATTTCATCAGCTTTTGAGTAAAACATACTTGCTTCTGGAGGACTCGAACACTCATCTTTGAATAGAAGAGGCTTCATAGATAGACATCTTTGAAGAGTTTTTCAGTTTTCAGATGTTTTATTTAAACTTATGTTTCATACTCAATATATTTAGCAAAGTTTTGAGATTCAGTAAATTGTTTTCAAACATTTCTTTCAATTTGATGCTTATGTATTCTTGAGTTAGTCTTTCGCTTTTAGTCAGCCAGGATGAGGGTCCGCTTAAGGGCCAACAACGGTTCTTCAATGCCGGCCACGTTCAGGGTGTAGGCTCGGGTCGTGAAAAATTGTATGACAGTTTGTGGAGGATTTTGTGGAAATTGTCCTGAAAGTTGGTCTCTAGAACTTTGTTCTAAGAGACAATAATATGATCCATAGAAGTTTCTACAAACAATAGAGTGAGTTCGTAGAACGTCTTCGACAGTTATTTTTCAAGCTTGCTTGAGACTTATCCTATCTGTTTAATACCTAAACTATGTCATTCCTAGACTATTCTAGGACCCAATAACTGGCAAGCAACTTGAAAATATCAATTCTTGCAATGTATGACTTGGCATACATAAGGGAAGACTTGGTGAAGACTTTGTACATATATTTGATGTCCCTTAAATGAACTCCTTTAAATGATCGAGTGATATCAACCCTTCAGAAGAAAATAGCATCACTTTGACAAGTCCTATATGCTTCACATGTTTTTCAATCTCTAAAACTTCAATACCTTTTCAAGGTCCATGGATGGACTCTCCATATAATAATCCATTCATCCTATCCATCAAAATATTATTCCAAGACTCTTGGTTTTGTATATGCTTTGTCAATCATTAAACTATCTTAGCCCGGTTTGAATATGTGCCTCTACGGTTGAATCATCAATTACAATTGCTTTATTGATCGTTTGGGACATCGGGAAGTAGAATAGATCATCTTGCAAGTCGATCTTCAAAGGGTACATATCATGGGATGCATGTGTAAAGGATAAATTGGCTGATTTATAGGTGTAATTTGCGAAAGATTTCTTGGAATTGGAGAGATTTAGTGGAGCTAGAGTCTTCTTGATCTTTTGGGCAACACTGCTTCTTCCTTGTGAACAATTTCTAGAGGACCCTTGCTCCTTTTGTGTTGCCGACCCAAAATAGGATATTCATGTGGACGATACTTGAAGTGTTTGCTGTCCCAACATAGTGGTCTTACTCCTTGTAAAATCTCTTAAAACTCCAAAGGTAACACTAAGTAGACCCTTGCTTTGAAGAAAACATAGAGTAAATAACCTTAGAAGCATTAGAGGAGGTTTATAAGGAGTTGATCTTCTTGGAAGTAATCTTGATGTTCTATAATTTTTGAATAGTTGATATGAGAGGTATAGATTTTTCCACTAGGCTTGCAGGAATTTTTAGACAACAAAATTTGTTTTGAGAGAATAATAATCAAGACTAAAATATATCACAACAATCGTATTTATTTTATTTTAAATTTGAGCTTTACAATATGTATGAATCCTCCAATTCATGTTTTTAATATAAATTCAAGGGCTTGTAAGCTTGATTGTGAAGATTGAATATTTTCATGGGCTCAAAATGCAACACCCCGCTATTTGAAAGAGCTAGAGTTGGAAAGAACTATTATTCAAAATAATGAAAAATCTAAAATTTGGCAATTTATGTTAAGTTTGAGTTTTGGGTGAACTTCAAATGACCATAACTTCTAGTACAAGATGAGTTAGGTGGGCTAAAAGATATGAAATGAAACATCTTTTAATTATCTTTCCAAAGCCACCAAGTTTGCTAATTTCTGAGCTCGTATGAGAGAGATCTGCCCGTTTGAAGTCGGGGTTTCCAGCTAAGGAAAGTCACCCAAATTTAAGAGGATTATTTTTGTCTTTTCCCAACCCAATTAGTAAAATTCATTTTTTAGTAATTAATTAGGGGTCTAAACTGATTTGGTTCAGTTTACACAATTACAAATTTCGCTAAGGCTTTGAAAGAAGAGAAAAAAGGAGAAAAGTCAAGGCGTTCTTGGAGATTTTTCACGGAATCGAAGTCGTTTTGCCAAGGGTTGATCCCTAAAGAGGTATGTGAGACTTTCATAGTGTTGGGTTCGTTCACCCACGCGTCAATCATGTTTATCTTAACGAAATTCATTCTAGAAAGTTTGATGATCTTGAATTGTATTCTTGAAATTAACTTTCGTTCTTGAGTTAGGATGGGATTGTTGAGTTCTTGAAGAAATCGTGTCGATTTTAGAGTCGTTATGAGTAGATTCTTGTGTACGTGTGTTGGGTATTTGAATCTAAGAAGAAATTGAGAAAAATAATCGAATCTAGGCGAATCAGGATTAGAAATTGAGGAAGAAAAAAGTGGGACAGAAAATGCGGACCTGTTACTTAAGAGTAAAACTTTTCCTCTCCGCATTGCAGAGAGATCGCGGACCCCCCTGTCTCAAAAATTATTTCGCGACCAAATATTACATGTATCTCCATGTCGCGGTATTGCTCCCAGACAGTGCTTTTTTGATCATTTCTCATGATTAACTATCTAAAAACACTCTTAATCATCACGATATCCTTCCTATCACAAATCATAACCATGAATTCTTAATTCAAATTCAAGGTAGAGTTAAGAGTAAAGTCTTGAGAGTTCTTCGAGTTATTTCAAAAATCTTTTACAATTATTTTAAACTTGTTTTAAGACTTGAGCATTGAGTTAAGTAAGAGTAAGACTGACGTTCTTTTTCTTCAAAAGATTATATGGGAACTAATTACTCCCAAAGAGTAAATGTTTTTCACATTTAAACAAAAGATGAAACACCAATTTCCAAGAGAGCTTTTTAGCTAGTTTTTGAGTAATAAAATCGAACCACAGAAATAGTTATGTTTTTAAACATATGAGCTAGTTACATTTTGGGAGTAGTATTGAGCACATATGTGGGGACGACCTTGAGTTCAGATAATTAAAAGTCTATAAATCGTGTAGCTAACATGGGTAGAAAAAGGGTTATACTTTTTAGATGATTCCTTAATGATTTTAGCATTGACTAGTGGATCCACTTAGTAGTTAGGTTCTATACCCCCGGCAAGGTATAGGACGGCCCTGGCAGTGTGAGGAAAGATGTTGTATCATTACATAGCTCATAGTGATTGTTGTCGATTCGAGAAACTCCGACATAGATATTTTGTAATCTTATATACACAATGTTACTTGTATTTTCATATACAAGCTGAGTTATTGTGTGTGTTTTTAATACACTGAGTTGGTAGCTTCATGTTTTAAAGTTTTTCTCTATATTGAAAAGAGTTGAGTTGAGTTGAGACGAGATAAGTTTCTTCTGTTCCTTTTCAAAGTTATGTCTTGTTTTATGATTCCCCTCGCATGCTCGTACATTCAATGTAGTGACGCCATTTGGCCTGTATCATTTTATGATGCAGATAGAGGTAACCAGGATCAGCATCCAGCGCTTCTTTAATCTAGTTGAGAATTTCAGAGTCATTTGGTGAGCCTCCTTGCTTATGGAGGATTCCCTTTTTGTTGCTTTATTATTCTAGTTTATTAGGATATCATGGATCTCTTCCTGACGTCCATCTCAGTTATTAGAGGATTCATAGACAGTTAGTTATTGTTAGTTCATTGGTCTTGATATTTCAGTTATTTTGATTATAAGACTTGAGATGCCTAATTGGCCAGTTGAATATCTTATTTCATAACATTCTAGTTTATTTCATGAAGTTATCTTTATTGAGTAAAGTCATCTGCTGAGTAGTAAGCCAGGCCAAGGGTTCGCTTGGGGCCAGCAATGGTTCTCGAGTGCCTATCCCGCTCAAGGTGTAGGCTTAGGGAGTAAAACACTTGGTATCAGAGTTAGTTTCAAGATTCCTAGGGATTATCGGTGTAAAGCATGCCACATCTATAATTAGATGGCTGCAACATTTAGGAACTATCTCACTTCTTTCATACTCATTTCGTGCGATAAGGTTATCTCTATAAAAGTCTCTTTCTAACTCGTGTTTGCGCGTGTCTTTCAGATCATACCTCCACGAAGATCTGTCTAAAGTCATCCTGCTAGAAGGAATGTTGAGGAACAAAGGGTACCTAATGCACCTGAAGTGCAACCCTAAGGAGAGGTCACCAATGTTGAGTTTTGAGGCCATCCGGATGTTGAGCCAAGTTGTGACCAACCAAGCTGGGCAACAAAGAGAGAATCATTAGGAAGTGGATGATACTTCTAGGATTGGTGAGTTCTTAAGGATGAATCCTCCAAGATTCACTCGTTCAAGTGTCACTGAGGAACCGAAAAGCTTTATTGAGGAGCTTCAAAAGGTTTTCGAGATTATGCATGTCACTGATGCTGAGAGAGTTGAACTAGTTGCATACCAACTGAAGGGTGTCACTAGAATCCGATTTTATCAATGGAAAACCAATAGGGCTGAAGGTGCACCGATTGTGAGCTATGCTGTGTTCGAGAGTGATTTCATGGGGTGTTTCTTCCCCGTGAACTAATGGAAGCAAAGGTATGAGAATTCCTTACTCTTAAGCAGGAATTTACGAGTGTGCATGAGTATAGCTTTAAGTTCACCTAACTTTCCCGTTATGCTCTGGAGATGGTTGCTGACATAAGGAGCAACATAAGTTTGTTTGTTTATGGGTGGTCTCGTTTGTCAAGTAAAGAGGGCAAGGCAGCTATTCTAATAGGGGACATGGACATAGCAAGGTTGATGAACCATGAGCAACAGGTTGAGGAAGATAAGATGAGAGATAGAGAGGAGTTTTGGAACAAGAAAGCTAAGACATCTGGAATGAGTGTGGGCGGCAGAAGATTAATGCGAACCGGTTATCTTTCCAACAAAACCAAAAGGGACCTACTCCATCATATGCTAGTGCACCTTCACCAAGGAATAGAGGTGAGTTAATTAATCAGAATTCACAAAATTTTAGAGTTGGACCTCAGCAATCTCAAGGTAGTATTGCACAAAGAGGTAATGGGACTCCTGCATGTGCAAAGTGTTGTAGGACCCACTCAGGGATGTGTCATGATAGCTCCACTGGTTGTTTCAAATGTGGTAAGAACGGTTACTTTATGAAAGAGTTCCCCAAGAGTAGACAAGGTAATGGTAATGGGGCAATAGAGCCCAATCTTCTCCAGTTGCTCCACCAAATAGAGCTGCACCTAGAGGGGCTACTTTAGGGGCAGGCGAAAGGATTCAGCAGATGTTATCACTGGTATTATCAAAGTCTTTAATTTTAATGTTTATGCTTTGCTAGATCTAGGAGTGAGTCTATATTTGTGAATCCGTATGTTGCGATGAATTTTGATGTTCTTCCTGAGAAACTTCTTGATCCCTTCAGTGTTTCTACACATGTTGGTGAGTCTATTCTAGCTGAGAGGGAGTCTATCATTATATTTCCGTCAATCACCGAAACACCATAGCTGAGTTAGTTGAGTTAGATATGATATATATTGATGTCATTCTAGGAATTCACTGGTTTAATCCCCGATACTCCTCAGTTGATTGTAGAACTCTGATGAGTAAAAGATTTGGACTCACTTAGGGCTTTATTTATAATGATTTAGTGCCCTCAAATGCTTATTTTGTGCCAATAACTGATGAAAGAACCCTTGATTTCCAGGTATATGGATTGAGGAACAAAGCATGGACACTAATTTACAAAAAAGGAACAAAGCGAGCAGAAAGAATGAAGAAATGAAAGCCTGGTGATCGCCAAGTTCCTTTGGCGAGTCGGCAAATGCCTATTTGACCACCTAAAGTTCTAGTGTGCCAAGCCTTGAAGAAGAAATCCAAATTGGCAACAGAAATGAACAGCCGGTGAGTCACCGAGTGGTTCCGTCATGCAGTGTTAGATCGCCCAAAGTAACAGAACTTGAGAAACCTGAAGGCCAAGGCAGAAAGGCGAGGACATTGACCAAAGGGAGGATCACCGAGCTGATCACCGAGCCCCACTTACTGCACCGAATTGCCCTTCACAACATATTTTTGGCGACTATAAATACATTTTTCAACATTTAATTCAGGAGGTTTTTATCATTTTAGTATGTATCATATTTTTGAATAGTTTGAACTCTGAGTATTGAGATAAGTTTTTCCCTTAGCTTTGAGGAGTTGAAGTTTTTCACTTTTGAGAAATTGGAAGTGGGTCTTTGAGATTTTTTAACTTTGACCATTGTAAGGATGAAATTAATCTTACCCAGTTGATGGAAACTCAATTTGGTACCGATTTTTATCTTTTTATAATGTCTAGCTAAACCCCAATTATTGGGGTGTGATTATGTGATTATGGGCTGATTTAGTTTATAGGTATTCTGATCGTTAGTATAAATGTTGTTTAGAAGTGATTTCAATTAGTAAATGTGGTTTAATTTAAAGAATTGTGGTTGCAAATGCAGTTCTACATTTGTGTTTTTGGCTTACTCGAAAGAGAGGTTTTAAAACCAAGATTATTTATTGAAGGTCTGTGGGTATTGGGTTGTCATGGGTTCATCTCGAGAAAGTGAATCCTAAACCCTTTTCCACACATTCAGCTCGAGAGAGTGAATAGACTAAGGGGTAGGCTGTTCTTATTTTGCATGATTGTCGATGTTTGAGAGAAATCGACTTGATTCGGGGTAAATTGTTCGAGAGAAAGTTTACCTCCTCTATAGTCTATCTTATTCACTAATATTCAGTTATTTCCTAATAGTTGCACTTACCCATTCTTCTACATTAGCCTATAATCGAGTCACATCCCAAGAACCCGTCTCATTATTGTCATTTTCGTATTGTTTGTTGCTATTGTCGCTGATAATTGAAACTGAAAACCCCTTTTATTTGACATTAGTGTTACCCCAGATTTGAATTATGTTTTTATTCGTCAATGTCTATTCCTATGACTGACTTGATCATATTCGTACTTTCCTATTGAATCTTAAACACGTACCACTCCCTGTGGGATTCGACCCCAACTCATTTAGTTGGGTTATATACTGACTAGCGATCGTTGACACTTAGAATTGGATCAAGTATCCTTGAAACGTTAATAAAAAAGGCACCGCTGCCAAGGAACGGTGTTGTTTATGATTCTTAGGTTAAGTTGAACTTTGTTCTTGTTAGTCATAATCTACTTACTTTTAGTTTTGGTTTGTGTGTTGCTGTTTTTAACAGATGAGATGAGTGTGAACGGAAGTAATAGTAGCCAAGTGGGCAACCAAGATGACATCGGTAACCTCAACAATGTCAATGAGCCGAATACTAATGACCCTCATCTAATCGGTGGAATTTGTGTCATTCGCTTAACTCCGGCTGAAGGGAACGTTGTGTTCCATATCACAAGTACCATGTTGCAGCTCTTGCAGTTGAAAGGGTAGTTCGGTGGACAGGCTCATGAGGATTCCCATGAGCATATTATAAAATTTGTTGATGTTTGCGGGTCGCTCTCCTTCAAGAACATATCCCAAGAGTTTGTCCGGTTGAGGTTGTTCCCATTTTCTTTGATGGGAGAAGCATGTAAGTGGCTGGCTGAATTGCCACGGGATTCTATCACTTCGTGGGAAGAGCTTGTCACTACATTTCAAGTGCAATTTTCCCTCATTCGAAAATGATGACTCTTTGAGATAGCATCCAAAGCTTCAAGTGTTTGGAGTGCGAGCCAATTCATGAGACTTGGCTACGATTCAAGAAGTTTGTGCTGTAATCCCCAACTCATGGTTTTCCCAAGAACGTTTTGTGGCAATATTTTTACCGAAGCCTTGTTTCGGTGAACAAGGGTGTAGCTGACCAACTTTCTTCGGGAGGTTTGATGCAACAACATTATGTTATAGCATCCTAGCCTTTTGATGGTATGGCCACAATTAATCGGGCATGTACACCTGTGAGGATCAGATCTCCCCTCTTACATTTAAATTGACCAAGGAGCAGCTTAAGAAAGACCAAGAGAGGGACCAAAACATGGCAAAGATCATGCCGCAACTTGACATTTTGTCCAAAAATATCATGGGAGCTGGTTCTAGAAGTGTCTATAATGTGGGTGTCGAGTGTGTTAATCCCGATGAGGCCAAGTTTGAAGCGTTGTACAACGAAGAGGTGAACTTCCTAGCCAACCAAGGAGGTGGTTATCGTTAGAACTATCTGAGGCAGGGTGGTAACCAAGGTTGGAAAAGAGATGAAGGATGGAAAGATTTTGATAGAGAGTGGAGGGATCCTAACCCTACTTGGAAGGAATGGGATGGGGAGAAGGACAAGTATATTCCTCCCCACGAGTGTCAAAAGAAAAAGGATTCTGAGAGTGGTCATTCCGAAGATATGCTCTCAACAAAGTTGAGGGATCTGACAAAACCTTGAAAGAGATGAAGGAAGATGTGTCGACCCTTTGCTAGACGGTTACCTATCACTCTGTATCTATCAAACAGTTGGGGACCCAGATGGATCAAATTTCGTCTCATTTAAACCCGAGACAACAAGGGAGGTTTCCTAGTGATACTATGGCCAACCCCAAAAATGAGGTTTGAGTGAGGACTTGCGTCTTGCCACGACATTAACTAAGGCACTTGGTGGGAGGCAACCCAAGTTTTTATTTGCTTTCTTTTTGTTTTTGAAATAATCGTGTGTCGATTTTGCAGGTTGAAGTGTAGAATGTGTTTGAAAAGTGCAGGTTGGCGAGCCAAAAGTCACGTCGGTGACTCGCCAAAGAGGTTGGCGAGTCCGACTTGGACCGCCGTTGGACCCAAGAGATTCTAAGGTTGTAGTCTGTAAAACTCGGCGAGCCTAGGAGAAAATTGGTGTGTCGCTGAACGGGTCAGCGATCACGACTTTGTCTGCCGTTTGGATCCCCACATTAACTGGAGGTTTTGTAAAACTCGGTGAAGGAAGTTACCACTAGGTGTGTCATCGAGTGGTTTGGCAAGAAAAACCAATGTCGTTGAATGCGCGAGAATTGGATGGCTTTAAAAGCCAAAAGTTAAAACTTTCAAATTCTTTCATATTCCCTCACGTTTTAACTTCCCAAACTCACACTCATACTTTAATTTTCAATATTTTTGTATTATTACCGTTCTTTAGTCATCGATTGTTTGTTCAGAGTTGGATATCGTTGCCTCCTAGCTTTTCAACTTATTTATTCGACATTAAAGGTTGGTTTTTCCAAAGCCCGAAATCATATTTAACAATTTTTACTCATTTGCAATTGTTTGATATTAGTGATGTGTGTTGGGCTTCTCTGAATCATAAATGTGTGCTTTTTAGCCGAATTAGAGTTGAATATCTTGCATAAACTGATTAATTGTTGATTTCCCAAGTTTTTCTACATTAAAATTGGTCTAATTTGTTGGGTTGTGCTTAATTGTTGTTGGGTCTAGTCGGGTGAGGTCTGCGTAACTTTTAATTGTGCTAAATGACGTATTTTTCACGATGATGTAGCGGTTGACATCATTCCTAAGGGCGAAACTCATCAAATGGCCAAATTTGGCCAAACCGGGAGAAGTCTAAGTATCCCAGGGGCATGGGTAGTATGTGTCTAAATCTAATTGAATGAGTGCATGTTTAGATTTTATTTTTGGGGGCTGCGGGGTTGATTTTGGAAGTCGGGGTAGAAAGTAGGCACGTTGGGCTGTTTGCCGAGCTGGGTCAAGCTCGCCGAACCACTCGGCGGTTCGCCGAATTCCCCTTGATCGCCTTTAATTTAATGCTAGTCTTGAGTTTTGGTTCTTTAACTTTCGACAAGAAGCCTGAGTTCACCGAGTGCACTTGGCGACTCACCGAAAGTCTTCTTTAATCGCCCTTTCTGTGCCCCTAACCTCTAATAGGCACTGCAACTTTCGACGGGCTTGACTTTGCTTGCCGAATGCTGTTTGTGATTCGCTGAAATGCCTTTCCCACCACCGACATGGCAATTTTTCTGAGAAATTTTGAGCCAATCCTTTCGGCGAGCCCGATCTGGCTAGCCAAAGTAATTTGGCAACTCGCCAATCAGTTCGACGAGTTTGTCTGCAACTATTTTTCTATAACCTTTCTTGAAATGAATCTAACTCTTTTTATGATGTTTTTGCAGATATGGCTAGAACCAACATCGACATGCCACCCCGTAAAAGAGCACGGGGCATAGTACTTAATGAAGGGGCAACCAATCCCTCTAAAAAAGGAAAGACGACACCTCCTAAGGGAGGCAAGGGCAAAGGCAACAAGTCAGCATCTGAGGTTTCGGAGCACAACTTCGGCAGCGAGGGAGAGTCCTTTTACTCCCAAGCTGCATTATCTGACCCGGAGGATGACTAGCCACTACTGTCTCGGTGGGCGGAGATTCGTGCAAGGTCTCACCCAAACTCATCGAGGGCTCCATCAGCCACCTCTCCTGCTGCAGACACAGTGCAGGCTCCGACACCACTTATGGCCCAATGCCACCAGTACAGATTCCTCCTCCCAGGTTACTCAATTTATTAAAAGCTGATCGGTTGCGGACTATTCTTGAGGTTAAGTTGCTTTCTATAGAGGACCTAGATGGGAAATACTCCAGGGTGAGGGAGACACTTCAGTACCATCGCTTTGAGCAGTTTACCAGACCCTGAGGGCCATAGATCCCTGCATAGGTCTGAGAGTTTTACTCAACATATGGTGACCTGGTCCATAAAGAAACGAAGAAGGCTAGTACTTTCAGACCGGTGGGGTCCATCATGGTACGGGGGACAATAGTGCACTGTAGCCGTGATCACATAAATGAGGTATTTGATAGAGGGTTAGTCTTTGACTACCTAAATTTGGATAGCACTACGACACCCTTGGACGAGCTCAAGGGATGGCTAGCTCCCCTCATCTCTGACACCACCCCGAGGTGGATTGAGGCTAGAGTTCCGATCGAGAATAAAGATATGAATGTAGTTGCACGATATGCCATCCCAGAACAAGTCCATCATCCGCCATCCTAAGGAGGCTTGCCTCGGTTCGATCATAGCTAGGAAGAGCATTTACATGGTACTTATTATTTAGCAGGAGATGGCCATGAGGGCCAAACAGCACCAGACATCCCTGTCTTTCCCGGTCTTGATCACAGTGTAGTACCGGCATGCTGGAGTTCCTCATGATGAGATGAGAGATATTGAAGTCACTCCCACATCCTCCACAGACATTAGGCGTATAGAGGTCGAGTACACATGGAAGGAGGCAGACAGGAGGAGAGCATCTTCGATGGATACAACTCCGGAGGTGAATGTTGATTCTATAGCTGCAGAGGGACCTTTTCCTACTTCGGGCCTTTCGGTACATCTTCTTCCACTTCTTCCTCTCAGGCTCCTGGTACTTCTGACCCTTCCCAGCCTACCAAGATTACTCAAGCTATGATCCTGAAGATGGGGCACTTAGCCCATTCATCAGATGTGAGGGTGACTCGATTGGAGGTTGCGGTACCATGGGTGATTAAGAGTGCTAGTCTTATTGCATTGTCACCCTTCCGAACTTCTATTGATTATTTGATGGTGAGAGTTGTGATTGGTGAGCATCGACATGGGAAGTCTTCTGAGGTTATGGCTTTGAAAGCTGAGGTTGCAGATCTGAGGAAGGACGTGGACTACTTGAAGTCCACTGACTTCACTTTATTATTGGAGGAAGCAGATGATGTGGATGCCCCAGCCAGTTCTGAGATTCCTCCAGTCACCACCAGAGATGTGCCGATGAATGATGGGGTAGCTGATGAGTCAGAGGTAGAGACCAACGATGAGCAGATTGAGGTGCGAGAGGAGATCATCTATAGAGACCTTCCAGATCTGGAGGAGACGATTGTGCAGTCGGTGATTCAGACATCGCTGACAAAGACGTCCATAGTAGTCCCTAGTGGATCGAGTGCAGCCTATGTGACACAACGCACTGATGCCCCGACAGATGGAGCGACTGTGTAGACAGGACTTCTCTTTACCTCCATCTATGTCATTTCTATTGATGTTTTAGTACTTTATTGAATTTGAGGACAATTTGTTCTTTGTTTGTGGTGGGGTGAGGTATTTCCATACCTACCTCTTGTGAATATTACTTTTCTCTAGATATTGAGTTTTGTGCTATAAATTGTGATTTGGCACTGTTTTGTGGATGTTTGAGCTTGTGGCTCCTTGTGTTAATTACAAATCTTTTTTGGACCCTTTTGAAAAAAAACATTTGCCACATCTTGTGTATTTAATTATGGCTATTCTTGTGCAAATTTATGTATCGATCCTGATCAATAGCGATGACTTGAATAGTGCTTTCAATCGAACAAAAATGAATGTGCGGCTACGATGAGGACAAGTGAAGTTGCATAGGTAACATGTGGACTTTTTGCATCTCGTTGTGACTTGCCAATTATCGAATTGACTCTCTTGTGATGAACATTGCACACTAGCAAAAGTGTGGAGTCTTGTTTGATATTGGTGACAATGCCTTGTGTGATGACTTACCGTGAACCTTGTGTGATGATGCCTAGAATTTTCCCCGTTGGTCCGGTTGACTAAGTGATGTAAGCTCTTAAAATTATCTTAGGCAACAATTTTGAAGAGTGAAACAATTTGACATTATACCTCTTTTGTGGCCTACCTTGTGAGTGTGTGAACTTTGCTTGAACACCCTTGGAGCCTTAAGCTTTTCTTGGAAGAAACTTGATTCAATTGTGACCTTTCTTTATCCATTCAACCATAATTCTTATGATTTGTGGTTTGTTTGAATAGTCAACTTGGGCCAAAAGCCTAAGTTGGGGGTGGTGGAAAAGAGAAGGTAAATCAAAAAGGTCAAAGAAGACCCCGTTGACCCATGGTTGTGAAAAAGATAGAACCCCTCCATACAAAAAAAGGGAGAAAAGAAGATGAAAAGAAAAAAAAAAAGTTTTGAAATAAAGTTGTGAAAGTGCAAAAGAAATGGGGTGTCTAATAGTCCATGGAAAGTGAAAAATGTGGTGAATTTTGAACATGAATGAGAATGATGAAGAAAAGTGAAGAAAGTCTTGCTCAAACCACATTTTATGAGGATAGAAACCACTGAGCCTAAATGACCATACATTTACACTCAGCCCCGTTACAAGCCTTGCAAAGACCTTTTTGATCTTGAGTGAGCTGATACAAGTGTTGATTGGAAAATAATGGCAAACCTATGGGTGAAGTCATACATGTGTTCATCTTTGTGAGTGTGAGAGTTGTATGTGATTCCGGAAGTATAAATTATTAAACCATTGTGTGTGACTATGGAATCATTCTTTGTGTGAGGGCATTTGAGTACCTTAGTTGAGCTTGAACTTGTATTTGAAGCAAGTATTCTGAACGTAAGAATCTTTGGTAATGGTGAACCATTGAGTGCACAATTGATCCTTGCATGAGTAAGTTGAGTCTTGTTGTGTGCATCCATGTTTGAGTCTTGTGTAGCACTATTTGAGACATCCTTTTTGAACTCTTGAACTTGAGTTTTACTTGAGGACAAGCAAAAGTTTATGTTGGGGGTGTGGATGAGTTCGAGATTTGGAGTCATTGAGGGCTTTATTTACAATGATTTAATGTCCTTGAATTCTTATTTTTTTGCCTATAACTGATGAAAAAACCCTTGATTTCTAGGTATATGGAATGAGGAACAAAGCATGGACACTAATTTGCAAAAAGGAACAAAGCGAGCTAAAAGAATGAAGAAATGAAAGCCTGGTGATCGCCAAGTCCCTTTGGCGAGTCGTCGAATGGCTATTTGACCGCCTAAAGTTCCAGTGTGCCAAGCCTTGAAGGTGAAAACCAAATTGGCTAGCGAAAGGAATAGTCAGCGAGTCGCCGAGTGGTTCCACGATGCAGTGTTGGATCGCCAAAATTTAGAGAACTTGAGGAAGCTGAAGGCCAAGGCAGAAAGGCGAGGACTTTAACCAAAGGGCGGATTGGCAAGCTGATTGGCGAGCCCGACTTACTGCGCTGAATGGTGCTTCACAACATATTTTTGGCATCTATAAATATGTTTTTAAACATTTAGTTTAGCATATTTTTATTATTTTAGTAAGTATCATATTTTTGAATAGTTTGAACTCTCAGTATTGAGACTAGTTTTTCCCTTATCTTTGAAGAATTGAAGTTTTTTACTTTTGAGAAATTGGAAGTGGGTCTTTGAGATTCTTAAACTTTGACCATTGTAAGGATGAAATTAATCTTACCCAGTTGATGGAAACTCAATTTGGTAACGATTTTTATCTTTTTATAATGTCTAGCTAAAACCTCAGTTCTTCGGGTGTGATTATTTGATTATGGGCTGATTTAATTTATGGGTATTGCTAATCGTTAGTCTAAATGTTGTTTAGAAGTGATTTCAATCAGTAATTGTGGTTTAATTTAAAGAATTGTAGTTGCAAATGCAGTTCTACCTTTGTGTTTTTGGCTTCCTCGAAAGAGGGGTTTTAAAACTAAGATTATTGATTGATGGTCTTTGGGTATTGGGTTGTCATGGGTTCAGCTCGAGAGAGTGAATCCTAAACCCTTTTCCACACATTCAACTCGAGAGAGTGAATGGACTAAGGTGTAGTCTAAGGTTATTTTGCATGCTTGTCGACGTTCGAGAGAAATCGACTTGATTCGGGGTAAATTGTTCGAGAGAAAGTTTACCTCCTCTATAGTCTACCTTATTCACTAATATTCAGCTATTCCCTAAAAGTTGTAATTACCCATTTGTCTAAATTAGCCTATAATCGAATCACATCCCAAGAACCCATCACATTATTTTCATTTTCGTATTGTTTATTGTTGTTGTAGTTGATAATTTAAACCAAAAACCCCATTTATTTGACATTCGTGTCACCCTTGATTTGAATTATATTTTTATTCTTAAATGTCTATTCCTATGACTGACTTGATCATATTTGTAATTTTCTATTGAATCCTAAACACGTACCACTCCCTGTGGGATTCGACCCCAACTCATTTAGTTGGGTTATGTACTTTCTAGCGATCGTTGACACTTACAATTGGATCAAGTGTCCTTGAAACGTTAATCAAACTCGAGTTGTTAAAATTCAGTTTCCTAAAGAGCCAGTTGTTGAGTGGAGGAGTAGTTTAGCAGTGCCTACTGGCCATTTCATTTCGTACCTTAAGGCGAGAAAGTTGGTTTCCAAGGGTTGTGTCTATCACTTAGTCTGAGTTAATGACACTAGTGTTGAGACACCTCTTATTCCGTCAGTTTCAGTTGTTAGCGAGTTTCCAAAGGTCTTTCCAGATGATCTTCCTGGAATCCATCCTGAGAGAGAAAAAATCTTCGGTATTGAGAGTATTCCCGATACTTATCCTATCTCTATTCCTCCATAAAAATGGCACCAACAGAGTTGAAAGAGTTAAAGGAGAAGTTGAAAGATCTCCTAGAGAAAGGTTTTATTCGACCAAGTGTCTTACCTTGGGGCGCTCCGGTCTTATTTGTGAGTTAGAGAGATGGTTCACTTCGAATGTATATAGATTACCGTGTGTTGAACAAGGGTACGATGAAGAATAAGTAACCTCTTCCGAGAATGGATGATCTTTTCGATCAACTTCGGCGTGCCACTTTTTTTCTAAGAGAGACCTCAAATTTGGCTATCATGAGATTACAGTAAGAGACAACGATATTCATAAGACAGCTTTCATAAAGTGTTATATGCTATGTTTTCTAAGTGTGAATTTTGACTTGATTCTGTGGCATTCTTGGGCCATATTGTTTCCGGTGATGGAATTCGAGTTGACATTCAAAAAATAGAAGCAATGCAAAACTATCCTAGACCCATGTCTCCATCTGACATTAGGAGTTTCTTGGGATTGGCTGGGTATTATAGAAGGTTCTTCGAGGGGTTCTCACCTATTTCATCTCCTTTGACAAAGTTGACTCAGAAAATAGTTAAGTTTCAATGGTCTGATGCTTATGAGAAAAGCTTTCAGGAATTGAAAAGGCAGTTGACTACTGCCCTAGTATTGACTTTACTAGAAGGTACACAAGGCTTAGTGGTATATTGTGATGTGTCTAGAGTCGGTTTAGGTTTTGTGTTAATGCAGAATGGCAAGGTTATAGCCTATGCCTCCAGACAGCTTAAGGTTCGAGAGAGGAATTACCCAACCCATGATCTAGAGTTTGCTGCTATAGTATTCTCTTTGAAAATATGGTATCACTCTCTTTATTGTGTCCATGTAGATGTGTTCACCGATCATAACAGTCTTCAGTATGTGTTTAGTCAGAAACAACTTAATCTCATAAAGAAAAGGTGGTTAGAGTTGCTAAAGGATTATGATATGAGTATTCAATATCACCTAGGTAAGGCTAATGTTGTTGCTGATTCCTTGAGAAGATTGTCTATGGGTAGTACCGCCCATATTGAGAAAGACAAGAAAAAGCAAGCTAAAGATGTGCATAGACTTGCTTGGCTAGAAGTTCGACTAAGGGATTCCGACGAAGGAAGAATAGTGGTGATGAATGGGCCTGAATCATCATTAGTGTCTTAAGTGAAAAGAGAAACAAGACCAAGATCTATTTTGCTTGAATTAAAGGAAAATGTTCATAAGCAAAAAGTGATGACTTTTGAACAAGGGGGAGATGGTGTATTGAGATATCAAGGTAGATTGTGTGTGAGGATCATGGAGGAAGCTCATAGCTCCAGATATTCTATCCATCTAGGTTCCACAATGATGTATCGTTACTTGAGAGAAGTCTATTGGATGAGTAGTATGTAGAAGGGCATTGCAGAGTCTGTTGCTAAGTGTCCGAATTGCCAACAATTTAAGGTAGAGCACCATAGGCCCGTTGGTATAGCTCAGAATATAGAGATTCCCAAATGGAAGTGGGATATTATCAATATGGACTTTAAAACAGGTTTGTTGCGGTCTCGCAAGCAACATGATTCCATTTGGGTGATTGTAGATTGAATGACTAAATCAACCCACTTTTTGCCGGTAAAGACTACGCATTCAATAGAGGATTATGCCAAGTTATATCTTCAAGAGGTAGTTAGACTTCATGGAGTTCTAGTGTCGATTAATTCAGATAGAGGTGAACAATTTACTGCACAATTTGGGAAGTCATTCCAGAAAGGTTTGGGTTCGAAAGTGAATTTGTGTGGTGCTTTTCATCCTTAGACTGATGGCATAGCACATAATTAAGACTTTAGAAGATATTTGGAGGGCTTGTGTAATTAATTTCAAGGGTAATTGGGATGATCACCTACCTCTCATAGAGTTTTCCTATAGCAATAGTTACCACTCTAGCATCCAAATGGCTCCGTATGAGGCTCTTTATGGGAGAAGATGCAGATCTCCTATTGGATGGTTTGATGTTGGTGAATCATGGTTGATAGGACCAGACTTAGTTCATCAAGCTATGGAGAAAGTGAATGTTATTCAAGAGAGATTGAAAACAGCGCATAGTCGTCACAAATCCTACACAGATGTTAGGAGAAGAGACGTGGGGGTTGTTTGGTAGAGTGCATAAAAATAATACCCAATAGAGTGTATTAGTAATGCAAGCATCAGTAATGTGTGTATTAATTATACTTGTATTAGTTATGCATAGATTATTTCTTCTGCATTTTTTTGTTTGGTGAATTAAAAATAGCATGCATTATATAAAAATGTTTATTTACAAAAGTACCCTTCACAATTATAGTGGAAAAGATGTAAAAGTACTTTTGAGGGGTAATTGAGTCTTTAACCATATTAATGCATGTATTAAATCCTTTGCATTACTAATTCCTAGAAATCCATGGTGTTAGTAATACACTTCCCAATACACAATAGAGTGTATAACAAACTCAAGCATTAGTTATACATAGCATTAAAAAAAACACCAAACAAGGGATTACTAATACATATAATTAATGCATGCATTATTTTTGCTAATACACTCTAAAAGACCCTTTAGAGTTTGAAGTAGATAATTAGGTTTATTTGAAAGTTGCACCCATCAAGGGTGTTATGAGATTTAATAAGAAGGGGAAGCTTAGTCCACGATATATTGGTCCTTCCAGGATATCCAAGAGGATTGATAATGTAGCTTATGAGTTGGAGCTACTGCAAGAGTTAGTAGCAGTTCATCCAATGTTTCACATTTTCATGTTGAAGAAGTGCATCGGCGTTCCTTCACTTATCATACCTACTAAAGATATTGGTATTAAAGATAGCTTATCTTATGACGAGATTCCCGTTCAGATTCTTGACCATCAGATTCGAAAGTTGAGAACAAACGAGGTAGCATCAATGATGGTTTTGTGGAGGAATAAATTTGTTGAGGAAGCCATTTGGGAAGCTAAGGAGGATATGAAGAAGAGGTACCCACATCTCTTTGAATCCGGAGAAATTCCAAATTAAGGTACTAATCCTTTTCTTGGCATTTGTTTTAAGTTGGCATGTTGTATTTACATTTTGCTTGTTTGTTGTTTGAGCTGGATGTTAGATATTACACCCTTAGCCTACTAAGAGTAATCTCATTCGAGCACGAATGTTCCCAAGAGGGAGATACGATAACACCCCGCTATTTGAAATATCTAGAATTGGAAAGAAGCATTTTTGGAAATAATGAAAAATCTGAAATTTGGTAAGTTATGTTAAGTATGAGTTTTGGGTCAACTTCAAATGACCATAACTCCTAGTACATGATAGGTTAGGTGGGCTACAAGATATCAAATGAAAGGTCTTTGAAGTATCTTTCCAACGCCACCGAGTTTGCTAATTTTCGAGCTTGTATGGGGGATATATTCCCGTTTCGAGTTGGTCTTTTCCCTACCCAATTAATAAAATTCGTCTTTAGTAATTAATTAGGGCTCTAAACTGATTTGATTCATTTTACAGAATTACAAATTTCACTAGGGCTTTGAGAGAAGAGAAAAGAGGAGAAAAAAAGGAGAAAAGAGGAGAAAAGTCAAGGCGTTCTTGGAGATTTCTTGCGGAATGGAAGTAGTTTCGCCAAGGGTTGATCCCTAAAGAGGTATGTGAGACTTTCATAGTGTTGGGTTTGTTCATCCATGCGACAATCATGTATATTTCATAGAAATTCATTCTAGAAAGTTTGATGATCTTGAATTGTGTTCTTGAAATTGACTTTCGTTCTTGCGTTAGGATGGGATTGTTGAGTTCTTGAGGAAATCGTGTCGATTTTAGAGTCGTTTATGAGTAGATTCTTGTGTACATGTGTTGGGTATCTGAATCTAAGGAGAAACTGAGAAAAAGAATCGAATCTAGCCAAATCGGGGTTAGAAATCGAGGAAGAAAAAAGTCGGACAGAAAATGTGAGGACCTGTTCCTTCTGAGTGAACTTTTCCTCTCCACAACGCGGAGAGATCGCAGACCGCACTGTCTCAAAAATTATTTCGCGACCAAATATTAAATGAATCTCTACATCTCGAACTTGCTCCCACATAGTGTTTTTTGACTGTTTCTCATGATTAACTATCTAAAAACACTCTTAATCATCATGATATCCTTCCTATCACAAATCATAACCTTTAATATATAATTCAATTTCAATATAGAGTTAAGAGTCAAGTCTTGAGAGTTCTTCGAGTCATTTCAAAAGTCCTTTACAATTGTTTTAAACTTTTTTTAAGAGTTGAGCATTGAGTTGAGTAAGAGTAAGAGTGATGTTCTTTTTCTTCAAAAGATTATATGGGAACTAAGTATTCCCAAAGAGTAAATGTTTTCACATTTGAACAAAAGACGAAACACTGATTTCCAAGATAGCTTTTGAGCTAGTTCTTGAGTAATAATCTCAAACCACAGAAACAGTTATGCATTTAAATATATGAGCTAGTTACATTTTGGGAGTAGTATTGAGCACCAATTTGGGGACGAGCTTGAGTTCAGATAATTCAAAGTCTCCATAAACTGTGTAGCCAACATGGGTAGAAAAGGGTCATACTTTTTAGATGATTCCTTAATTCTTTTTGCATAGACTAGTGGATTCACTTAATAGGTAGGTTCTACACCCCTGACAAGGTATAGGATGGCCCTAAAAGCGTGAGGCAAGACATTGTATCATGACATAAGTCATAGTGATGGTTGTCGGTTATAGAAACTCCACATAGATATTTTGTATTCTTATATACACAGAGTTACTTGTATTTTCATATAAAAAACTGAGTTATTGTGTGTTTTTTTAATACACTGATTTGTTATCTTCATGTTTTAAAGCTTTTCCTTATACTGCATCTTTATTACTACTTTATATTGAAAAGAGTTGGGTTGAGTTAAGACGACGTAAGTTTCTTTAGTTCCTTTTCAAGCTTATGTCTTGTTTTAGAATTCCCCTCACATGCTCGTACATTCAATATACTGACGCCATTTGGTCTGCATCATTTTATGATGTAGATACACGTAACCAGGATCACCATCCAGTGCTTCGTTGATTTAGTTGAGAATTTCAGTCATTTGGTGAGCCTCCTTGGTTCAGAAAGATTTCATTTTTGTTGCTTTATTATTCTAGTTTATTAGGATGTTGTGGGTCTTGTCCCGATGTCCATCTTTGTTATTAGAGTCTTCATAGACAGTTAGCTATTGTTAGTCCATTAGTATGGATATTTCAGTTTTTTTATTATAAGACTTAAGTTGTCTTACTGGCCAGTTGAATGTTTTCTTTCATAATATTAAAGTTTATTTCAAGAACGTATCTTTGTTAAGTAAAGTCTCTGCTTAGTAGTAAGTCAGACCAAGGGTTCGCTTAGGGCCAGCAATGGTTCTCAAGTGTTAGTCCCACCCAGGGTGTAGGCTAGGGGCATGACACTAGGGCCTTTGTGCATGATCTTTAATATATGATGAACTTAATCTTTACTTGTACTACTAAGAGCTTTTGAGTTTTTTCTTGAAAATCGTAGTCTTGAAATTGAGTTGTTCATGAACTTAAATGCTTGGGTGTTTGTATTCTTGAACTTGTAACTTGTAGAGAAATATGTTTTGTTTGATCCACGAGCTCTCTGTCTTCTTATTAATCCTAGTGTGACTTATGAGTTATGAGCACATTGTTTGAAGTTGTAGAATAGAGGAGTTACAATGAAAATAGACTTCCCTTCACCCCATCAGATTTAACTGACATGCCATAATGGGTTTGAACTAAGTTGGCTCTTCAGATGTAGCCCAAATCGATGGAGTACTCCATTGAAATTGAAATATTATAAAATCCATATTTATTGGACTTAAAAAATTAATCTAACCTTATTAATTCATAATATCTATTGGAGTTATATATAATTAATTTAATATAATTTAAATTATTTTATAAACGTATATTCAATAATTTTTAAATGATTAGAATGTAATTACAAAATCAAATACTAATTACGTAAGTATTAAATGTCTATAAGCTACATTTAATACTTGCATGAATCTCATATTTGGTACTGATTGGCAAATGGCAAGGTTTTTCAAGCACTTGAGTTCTAAACTAAAATGGCGATTGTGAACTAAATTTTATCCTTTTTTCGAAATGATTTTCACCATTGAATTTCAAATGCCTTGGGTAATGTTTTCAAGTAAAAATTATCAAATTCAAGCCTCATTTCTAGAATTGGGTTTTTGAGTTGATTGACCCATTTTTCAAAGGTATGAATTGGGAGTTATTATTTCCAGAGTCTTATTGTGATTACTTTATTGAAACTATATAGTGGGGTATTCGATAGGATTCAAACGGGGATGACTCAAGTCTTGGCTTGATTAATTGATTGCATTAAGGCAAGTAATCTCTTAAGCTATGTAATTTAGTAGAATTCGTGTATTCCCTTCATTGTGTGTGTGGGAGAGTAATGAGATTGAGGTGAAGGGTTCATTTTTTCACTTGATTAATCTTGATGAATAAAAATGAGGTTAATGAAAAGACAATGTGTTGATCATAAATGCTTTGTGAATTGCCTTGGTGTGGCCCCTATATGATTGATTGATGAAATGCCTTGATGACATGAATATGGACTTGAATTGGTTGAATTGTTGTCTATTCCTTAAGGTGTAAAATTTCTTAAGTGCATTGATTGTTGTACACTATGATGAGGTGTCACGACCCAAAATGAGTCGTCAGTGGCACCCACACTTAACCTCCTAAGTGGGCGAACCAAGGAATCTAAATCCCAATATATATGAATAATTCAACTACGAATAACCACAATAATGTGGAAGCTTTAAATATATTAAAGTATCCAATCAAAGAAACCTCTAAAGTCTAACACTTATTATCCACAAAATCTGAAAGTCATCACATCAATGACATCTATACAAAGAAGAATACAAGTAGGGCTCAGCACAGGGCAACATGTAACCCAAAATAGAAACAAATATGTAATGAATAATAGTATAAAATCAACTATGACACTTAGCAGGTGGCAAGCAACAAACACATGAACCAGTGTCAACAACACTAAAGTAAGTATGTAATCAGTCAACAATATCAAGATCATACATGAGGACACATGCCTCCAAACCAAAATAATTTGGGAATTGAGTTCTTTGAAATTGAGTACATTAAGTTAATTTAATATCTTTTTACTTTAATGTTACCGTGTCGGAACTTGACACTCCGATCCAATTATATCGTGTCGGAACGTGACACTCCAATCCAATAATACCGTGTCGGAACGTGACAATCCGATCCAATTATACCGTGTCGGAACGTGACACTCCGATCGAATAATATCATTAATTTATCATTTATTATCACCACTTTTCAATTCATTAACAATATTTCATCAAGACTTCTTTATTCAAGGCATCACTTCGATAGAGAGGGTTCAAGATTATAAATTCCACGGTCTCAGGATTTCAGACCAATCACAAACCACACAACCAAGCTACTCAATCACACAATCAAGTACATAGAGAACTTCACAATATCATTCAATGCTTATCAATCACTATTAAGAGTCTATCTATCAAATAGAATAAACCATAACATACTCTACTGAAGAACTGACGTCAGGCAAGCTACTTCTCCAATGCCTTCCCCTTCATTAACGCCTCCGATTCCAATCTATCAAGTATGCATAATTTGTAAGTTAATTACGAGTCTATAGACACCCATGTTACTGTATGTCTAGCCTAGACCCAAAAATTCACCCGATTACATAATCAATTTTCCTATAGTTTAACCCTATGGGTAAGTCTTAATTCCTCCAATTAGCATAACTTTAATGGTATTCAACTAATACAATACACCTAATATTTAATTACCTATCTCTATATATCAAAACTTAATGTATAACAATATACTAAAATTATGTGTGGTATCCCGTACCCTCACTTTCTTGCAACTTTATTCATTCTATATACTATATAACTGTAATAAATTAGTCCAAATCATTAATTGACCATTAAGAGGTCTTAGCCAAGAACTCCAACTCACGTAAATACCTCACAACATTTCCACCCAATTTTAATAACATCAATAATTGCAGGAACAACCAGCCTATATTAGCTATACCAATCACTGAGAAATAAGCACTTATGAGCATAAAATACTATGCCTTTGATATAATTCAATTACTCAATTAACATCTCCTAATAATTACTTTATGATTACCACATAATTATTGTAATGATTGCCTGACAATTATCCATTTAGTTTTCTCCCCAAATTAACATATAATCTTAACTTATAAAATATTTCCTATCCAATATTCACTATAAGGAATACATTAATTCGTGTTTGATTGCCAGGAAATTGTTTCACACGAGAATTGAAACCTACTGCCAATGACTTGATGCACTTAACCATCGTAAGAACCCAATACACCCTTAACGATTTCACTGTTACAGAAGTAATATATTCCTCCAAAAATCTGCACGGTAACAATTAATAAAGAAACTTACCAATACGAGAACACACGGTTGATCCTTGCAGTCACCGCACAAATATGCCCTCTTCTCAATTTGTTTTTACGCTCAAGCCTCTATTTTGTCTTCTTTATTTCAACAGATTATTTACTAACCTAATTGTTATATGTAACAAATTATAAAAATGGACCATTACTAATTTTAATGTTATCTTCTTTAACCACCAACTAAAGTAGTTATTAAAACTATCTCACTAAATTCATAATTGTAGTTACGAATAGTCGAAAATACCCATTTAAAATCTATCGGAAAGTATTTTTATGAAAATAAAAACTCTAGTACTCAAAATGATCAAATGGGTAGTTACATTAGATACCTATTTAACCATCGTTCGTCCTCGAACGATCAAAAGAAGGCGAGGGTAAGGCAAGGTATTTGACTCCATAAAAAGAAGTGGATATCTTCCGTGCATATCAGTCTGCCAAGTGGACTCTTCAATTGATCAATTCTTCCACTAGACCTTGACACAACCATCAATACAAATATTTTCTAGCATAACCATGATACAATCCTGGATCAATATTGGCTACAACCAAGAGTGAACCTGAACCAGCCACCACACACTCATAATGCACAAATCATCATAGATCTTATCAAGATTACATCCTCACAACATAATATTTCCTCGAGCTTAAGCTATAAAAATATGATATTTAAACAACAAGTAATCATCTAGGAGATTCGAACTCATCTGATCCAAAGATGGAAATGATCAAGTAACCACCATCGAGTGATACACCGATGCATACAGAACCTCTAACAACACTGTCAAAATGCTAGATTAGTAACTATTATAGACAAACCTTAAGAATGACAAAACTAGACCCCATGGTCCCCATGATACCAATGATGAGATAATTCTTAAGTCTATCGAAAAACTGTAAATTTTCATGGTAGCTCTCCTATAAATTCTCATAAGCAAAGTTGTGCGTATAGAATCACTATTATACTTCAACTATCCGAAACAACACCAAATCTTCCATAACTAGAATGAACATGTCTAACCAAGGATGCTACCCTATAAGAAAGACAATCACAAAATCGATACACACAATCCACTACTCACCCATAGAAGCGAAAACACACACGGATGTAGAAAGTGAATCATACTCTAAACCATTCCCAGAATGAAATAGTTTGTCACATAAGAATGTACATAACCAAGGTCGAATAACTCTAGAAACTCATTCCATAGGGCCCATATCAAACATTTTCATTCATCCGACTATATATCTTTATTTTCTAGCTACCCACAATCACCAATTTAGTCCCTATTATAATTACACAAATACTTGGTTTATCAAACCCCACATCCACTGAAGTCAACACTCTTAATACTAACAAAACATCATAACCACACCGATCATCTACCTTACTCCCAAACCATCATTAGTGTCAAAGTATTTTTATCAAATACATGTTCAAACTATGGCTATATCTCATTCTATTTAAGCATTTCATGACAAATACGAGTCCCGAACAAGGCTAATAACACTAATTTCAAATTTGATAGTACTTTTCCATCGAGATAAAACTATTAAATCACACCCAAAGTCAACTCAACACCACTTCCACATACCATGCTTTAGCTACCATTCTAAACAATCACATACCTCATGCCAACACTTAGGGAAATTCTTGGTCACTCGAATTATTTTGTATACTATAATCTCATAACCTTTATTCATCATCAAATGTCTATGTAACGCATCTTAACATTCTATGTAGTCCCATCAATAGAGCAATATTAACCCAACTCTAAATTCTTAATAACCATGTAGAATTAGATCTCACCTTGTACATCATTCTTAAGTCATCTATCATAATTTGAGAAATCTAACCCCACGTAAAACACTAAATTTTTCATACCTCACCGTTTGTCACCCAAACCAAAACTCAATCTTGATAAAAGTCAATGATAAATTCCTAGTAAGTCTGTATCGAACTAGTTCACATCTCACAGTCATATCTAAACTCATAAGAAAAATCAATACAACCTTCAACTACACCCCACGGGTTTATACGAGAGGTCTTATTCCTTCACTTTTTCAAATTCTTCTCAAGGTGCAAAAATCTAAATATCTCGACCCTTCAATATATCAGACTCTTGTTAATTTCTCTAGCTCGCTTACCGATCTCATCCTTTTACCAACAATCCATGACATTTTACCTTATACTCTAAACTAACACTATTAACTGAAACATTTCCTTGGGTCCTTTATAAAACAAAAGTAACAAACTTTATGACCAAAACCATGCATAAGTCCTTCCAAATACTCAGTACCCAATTGAACGATCATTTCTTATCTTACAAATTCATATCTTGACAAAATATACCACTACGAATGTAGACTTACAAAACAAAAAAAAATTGAATTGTGAATCCAACTGTGTAATCCAATCCCCTTATCTATCAATATTAAGTCATACCTTGAAGACTTTTATGAATTCATGTATCTTGGCTTATCATTAATCGCCTTTCCATCGATCTTACCATATCCTCCACTAAAAATCCAAATGTACTCATTACCAAAATCAAACCACAAAAGAACTTATCTTCACGCTCGAGCTGGATGTATGTACACTTCGTTGTCAAGTCTTATCAATTAGCTCTTTAACCAATCTAATGAACACGTGACACTATTAACATAATCAGAGCAAAACGGATGAAATTACGCATCTCTAAACCCAATTCTCAATCCTTTTGAAGATACCTTTTAAGTCCTTGCAATTGGAGAAAATATTCTTACTCTCACCTCTTTCCGAAGGCTACACTCCTCCCACTAATTTTATTTCAGTTTCATTATGACTCCAGCTCCTTTAAATTCTATTCGAGTGGTGCCCCAACATCTCTCAAAATATTCCATACAACCACGTTACTCACTAAATAGTAGAAAATCGTAACCTTAGATACTCACAAGTCATTATTACCATACAAAATTTATTTAATCAACAATTTGTATTCTATAGTTGCATCTCAATCACAATCCATCACTAACTTGTATTACCATGCTGCTCAGTATGCCCTTGTCATCACCACGAAGTTAACCTTTTCATCGACATGATACCTCAACTCATTTATATCGATCAGATCCAAAGGACTAATCCAAATTTTATACACACTTTCTAACTAAAATCTTCAATTGCATTCACCCGAGTATACTCACTGACTTTCTTTATACATAAGTTTGTCATTCCTGTATCAATCCACTCCTTTGGAGCTTAAGATAAAATCACTAGTCCTAAAATCCTCAAGATAGACTTCACTACCTAATGCATTAATACCGTACCAAAGATCCACCACTAAAAACTTCCTTAAAACAATGCTTAACCCAAGAATCCGTGGTAACAAACTAGTTGGTTTCTCAAATGTGATCAATGCAACATTGAATCTCATTATTTGAACATGTCATACAACAGATAACTCCTTAAGTAGTTAGTATTCCCACTTGACAATCAATGTATTCATTTCCATATAACACTAGAACCATATCGTGAAAGTCTGTTAGATCCATAACACATTATACCTACCGAGAAGATCGTATCTGAATAACTCACACAATTCTACCCATTGAATAAATATAAAACATTATCAAATCCATTCGGTCTCTACCCCCAAGCAATTTGTATTCTTTCTTAGATCATGTCGATAACAAAAGTAACATACTTCATAACTCTAATCAAGTAAGCATCAGTACTGTTCTACTAGTCATATCATGACCCTCTTTGGTATACACTCAATCTATAAAATTGTAGTAGTGATTCTGACTTCACTTGGCGCAACATAATTTCATCATTCGCTAATCAACCTATACGTGTTATGACAACTTCACTAATTGTATTTTCTAAGTAATGGTGTTCATTATCTAGCCTTCCCCTATGAAACTTCTTGAATGTCGTCACCTTGGCAAAGTCATCTGGATTCACCCCCTCTACCTCCTATCCTTCAAAGTACGGGATATACACTTCACCGTGAAGAAGCTAGAAAATGCTTCCCAAGTCATAGGTAGTGCCTTTATTGGTTAGCACTCAACATGAGACCGCCACCATATTCTGGCGTCTCCCCAAAACTAGCATGTCACAAACTCAACACTAAGACTCTCCACTATATTCATTTTATGAAGCATCTGAAAACAATCAACAATGAAAGCATAAGCATCTTCATAATTAGTTGTGAGACCTCGTGGTTCTTTCGCATAATATGTGTATCATTGAATGAGTGTATGAGGCTTATATGACTTGGTGTATCATTTCAGGAGAATAAGGTTGCAAAGGGGAGGTAAAAAAAATCAAAGAATTAGACTAACATTATGGGTCAAGGATGCCCTTAAACAAGTTCGAGTTAAAGAATGTCTATTCTAACACCCCGCCCGTTTAGAACGCTTAAGTTAACCGGTACCTTTGGGGATAAGACAAAGAATGTATTATATGCTAATAAGGATGTTTTATAAGGTGATATAGTCAAACCAATGATCGTAAGTTAAGTTTTGAAGTCAAGTAAGTTGAGAAATAAAAAGTTGGCAAAAGTTAGAGTAAGTTTCTTTGATAAATTTTCTGAAAATTGGGTTAAATGTTTCGGAGCTTTTCTCCCAACCTACAAAGCTTTAGAAGAACCCCAATATATGAAATTGAATGTCTACAAGTCTACTTTCCAACGCACTAAATCATTTGTCCATATGACTTCAGAATTGAATGATATTTAGATTTTAGTGAGACTGCACAAGCAGGCACGTGAAGGTGGGCCCCTAGCCCATATGTCGGTTTAGCTTTATAAGATCAGATTTCCCTTCGTTTTATCTCATTATTTTCGACCAAAATAAGAATAAAACAGTCCTAAATCCTATCTAAAGGTTCCCCTATCATCCAAGAAAATATTTACAAGATTTCAACGTGGTTTCACCCTCGGAACGTTCATAGAGATTGTGTTATTTCTTTCCTCCTCGTTGGTTGTGATTTGAAGGATTCTTCATGGTGAAAGAGTCTCGTTTTTTATGTGGTGTCGCTGCTGTTTGGAGGTAATAATTCTCACCCTTCATTTTACTGAGTGAGTCCAAGTTATTGCTATGCTA